>NC_139634.1:32617496-32704996 GCF_964638095.1 Poromitra crassiceps | reverse complement strand
CCTCTCCTTCCTGTATCCTGAGAGGCGCTCCGTCGGCAGGAGCTCTCACTCTGTCCGTCTGTCTGCGCCTGGATGATATAGAGTAACCTGTGAGCCCGGCAAGTCTTTTTCTGGGACATGCCTTCTCTCACCTTGCAGGCCGCCAAACTCACTGCAGTGTAAGGTGTGTACTAATGAAAGCATGAAACTCTATGAATGTATTGATTTCTGGGGCGAGGTTTTGCCTTCTACTTCTCCACTCTAAAATGGGACAGTCGCTGTAGTGTTATATGAGACTCTCTGAGTGTGCGTGCCAGTGTGGGTGCCAGCGTCAGATAGAAAGAGACAGAGAGAAGGTATGGTCAATGCACGTGTACCACGGGAATGTGTGTGTGTGTGTGTGTGTGTGTGAGTGAGAGAGAGAGAGAGAGAGAGAGAATGTGTGTGTGTGTGTGTGTGTGTGTGTGTGTATGTGTGACAGAGAGAGAGAGAGAGAGAGAGAATGTGTGTGTGTGTGTGTGTGTGTGTGTGTGAGAGAGAGAGAGAGAATGTGTGTGTGTGTGTGTGTGTGTGTGTGTGTGTATGTGTGACAGAGAGAGAGAGAGAGAGAATGTGTGTGTGTGTGTGTGTGTGTGTGTGTGTGTGTGTGTGTGTGTGTGTGTGTGTGTGTGTGTGTGTGTGTGTGTGAGAGAGAGAGAGAGAGCCAGGGGGAGAGAGAATGTGTGTGTGTCTGTGTCTTATATAGCCCCGGGGAGCTGCTATGGTCATATTTTAATAACTCTCAGTATGTTGGATTATGTAGTGTGGGGTTGTAATATCACACCGTCGGGGCAAATCCCTAACAGATTCTCTGTTAGCTGGCCCTTAGCAGGGGGAAAAAACACACGTCTGGGGACTCGCCAAAACATTGTTTTCGGTTCTTGCAGCACTTGTGAAAATGTGAGCTCCCACATGATTCCAGTTCAAAGGTATGCCTGGGCCGTTCCGTCTGCCTCAGCACGCAGCGCGCTCTCTCTCTCTCCCTCTCTATATCTCTCTCCCTCTCTCTCTCTATATCTCTCTCTCTCTCTCGCTCTCTCTCCCGGCTACAATGAACAGAGATCCAGGTTTAATAGGCCTTAAGTAGCGCACCCCCTCCGCTGCCTTTGAAGAGCCAACACTCTGGCTTGCACACGCACGCGCACACATACACACACGCACACATACACACACACACACACACACACACATACACACACACACACACGCACAAATGCACACACATGCACGCATACACACACGCACGCATACACACATTGCTGTGTGAGCAATATAAAACACACACACAGTGGAACAGCGGGCTTGCTCTCCCCTCTGTCAGATCAAAAGCGGGGGGCTAGGGGAAGTAATGTGTGGAATGATGTGTGTGTAAGACCAAGGCCGAGATGCCATTCATGGTTGTAGTGTTGTGGTTTTTACTGCCAGAGCAGAGAGCAGAGCTGTGAGACTGTGGCTGGCAACTCCCATACAGTAGTTCCCTCTCTAACACACATGGCCCGGGTGCAATATCTCGAGAGCTCCTCAAGTGCTGTAATTTCATTGAGATTGCTCCTAGAGAGTCTTTTGCTGAGCCGAACAAAGTGCAAAGAACACAACTATATGACATTCATATGCCTTTATGAAAATAGCAGCGGTATCACTCCTCCTGCACTGTGGCCAGAGAGAGGGATTACCGGATGCCATAAAATAATAACGGCCATCATAACGTGGAGGAATAAGGCCATATGTTTCTAGGCAAAGTAAGAGAGAATATGAGAATTGGGTGAACTCTGTATGTGTGTGTGCGTGTGCTAGCGTGTAAGCGCATAATGTATGTTTCACGTGTGCGGGTACGTGTGTGACTGTGAGCTATCATATAATGCGGGCAGTGGAGGAGAAGGAGAGAGTTACAATTAGCAGCCCGCTGAAAGCGTAGCCTCATCCTATACGGCGTGTTTCTGCTTTAGTCACGCGGTAATTACATGTGTCGGCTTTTGTTTTCTATCTGGCGTAAGGAGGGGAACATAATGAGGGAAAAGGCAAATTAGAAGAGAGGAAAAAAACAAAAAACAAAGATACTACATGGAACCCTTTTTGTATTCCACCTCATCTAGGCCTCAGAAAACTTGATGGGGTTTGAAATGGGAGGAGAGGGACGGAGGGAGGGAGGGAGGGAGGGAGGGAGGGAGAGAGGGAGGGGGCGGACTGTAAACAGGGACTTTGCTTCTCCAGATGGAAAACTTCTGTTATGCCATAACGAGAATACATAATGACGCAAACGAGCTTGATAGACCTAGAGTAGACACTGCAGCGCATTCATTCGGGAACACGAAACCAAAACCTATTACAACGTTTTTTTTTCTTCCCCTTTCCCTTTTTATCCTGTATGATATCCATATCGAGCTCTACTTGGTAGGGAAATGTCTAAATTAAATGTTTCAGCGAATATGTTTTTTTTTTTTTTTTAAGCTACAGGCATCCTGTGGTTTCCCCAAATGGGGGAGACGATGACAAGGCAAGTACAAATGATAAAACAACAAAGAATGGGAGTGAGCGCTCCTCGCGGACAACTTTTCAACAGCTGCATTAACAAGGCCGTTTGAGTTCCCCCCGCTCCGCAGTGAAGTCGTCAGGCCCGCGTGTCCAGCGCGCTATGTTTGGGGATGTCTAAAAGAGTTGTGTTTTCTGGCACCGGCCCGATAATAAATGCGAAAGGGGGGGTGACCTTACGTCTCTCTCCCTGTGTTGCTCTACGGTCATTCTCAAAACAGACCCCAGGAATCTTCCTGAGCCCGGGTCAAAAATCCATCAGCAGGGTTTTTATAATAACATGCATTTACATACTGGAGCTCTGTGAGAAACAGGCCTTGAGGAGGGGAGCAGCAGAGAAATGCCTCTGGTCTGGTGAACCCCCTCGGAAAATATTTTCACACGAACAAATCTATGCATATTACTCTCGGGTTAAAATATGTATACCTCGCTAAAGTGCTGCTCCTTACATATGCAAATGCGCGAATACTGTCCGCTTTAATTTCCCATAATGTGAACCATGAACGCGGTTTAGATTTCCCTAGTCGATTTCCAACTATGCTCAAAAACAAAATCCATAGTTGGCACTGTAAATAAGAACAACATTTTGAGTTTTGTAGGGAGTGTGAATGCCAAAATTACACACACACGCACACACACACACACACACACACACACAAAGCATGCGCACGCTTCACTAGACTATTGTATTGCGAAAGTGTCCTATGATTGTGATTTACTTCATCATGACCATTTGGATGAAAACATATTGCTTTGTCCTTGGAAATGTGGCCCAGCAGTCAATATGGTTTTATAGACTCAGTAATGCTCTCTCTCCATTTTGAAGGCAATGGACTAAAGATGCTCTTTCAGCTGATGAAACAATAGAGGGAGGGAACATTCTTTCGCCGAGTCGGCATTATTGGATTTGGATTGTAACATTGTAACATGCTAGTATCAAGTTAGACTGAGAGGGGCCTGTGAGTATCACCCTGGAATCACAATAGACAAGGGCTGATTGTTATTGCACCGCACTTGCATTAATAATTCAATCATTTGACCCGTGACATGATTTCCCGTAAAACAATCTGATCCTCTGAGGACTGATAGAGATATTTCAAATCGTTGGGCGTGTGTGTGTGTGTGTGTGTGTGTGTGTGTGTGTGTGTGTGTGTGTGTGTGTGTACGCACGTGCCTTCGTGTCTGTGTGTGTGTTCTGACCTTCATAGTATGACTTAGAACCAGTGCCTGCGGGTGAATGGCTAAAACTACAACTATAATATATAGAGGAGAGGAAAGGAGAGGAGAAGAGGGGAGGGGAAGAGAGGAGAGAGGAGAGGAGGGAAGAGGAGAAAGGAGGAGAGGAGAGACGAGAGGGAAGATGTAAAGTAGGAGGTTCTGAATGAACAGTGGATTCTCATCATGGGCATGTGATCAGGAGACATGGAATAACGCCAGGGAACTTCTCTCCTCTGAACAAAGGTTTATTTCTCACAATCAAAGATATTGATGGAGAAAAGCACACATGGGCTTTAAGTCAATACTCCTGCTGCCGCCCCATGCCAAGGTGCCAACTTGTCCTCTGGTGATGATTTGTCAGGTGTATTCCCATGATGTCACATGCATTCTTGTCCTAACAATATGGCTCTTTACAACACACAGCTCATTGGCTGCGTGTCATTTGATTGTAATCACCTAATTAATTGCAATCACCTGTTCTTTTCCTACCAAGATGGCTGTGTGGTGATGTAACTGAATACTATCAATACCAAGGCAAAATTGGAGGGCATTGTGGGCGAGGCGAAGACAAGTCACGTGACGGGCACACAGTGCCCCGTTGCACGTGAAACCGATGTTACGGGCGATGTTGTCTTTAACGTAAGGACAGTCTCATGTTTCTTTTTTAATCATGTTTTTTAGGATTCCCCCCTTTTCTCCCCAATTGTACTTGGCCAATTCCCCCTGCTATCCTGGTTGTTTCTCCACCCCCTCTGCCGATCTGGGGAGAGTTGTAGACTAGCAGCACATGCTTCCTCCGATACATGTGCAGTCGCCAGCCACTTCTTTTCACCTGCCAGCGAGGAGTTTCACCTGCAGGACGTAGCGTATGGGAGGATCACACTATCCCCCCCCCCCAGTTCCACTCCCCCCTGAACAAGCGCCCTGATCCACCAGAGGAGGCACTATAGAGCAGCGACCAGGACACATGCCCTTAATCTGCCCGCAGACACAGAAACGGGTGCTCGAACCTGCGACCCTCCTGTTCACCAAACCTAAGGGTGTGGTGTCCCGTCTTGCAAGCGAGAGAGCGTGTGTTCAACTCCCGAGCGAGACACATTGTGTCTTTAGTTTCAGTTTTATCCCTAACCAAAACCATAAGCCTAACCTTAACCAAGTTGCAAAGTTGCTTAAACCTAACCAAATTGCTTTGTTGCCTAAACCTAACCAATGGCGCGGGGTGTGTTTACTTTAATTTTTAACGGTGGAGGAACGTAACCGGGCGTGACAGTATAGTGGTCAAAGGGGTCCTGACAAATAGTCACATATGGACACGACGGGAATGAGAATGTGTTGGGGAATGAGAGTGAGAGAGTGAGTCAATCAGGTGAAGTCAATCAAAACAGGTAAATGTCGGGTGACAAAGGGTGAAAACAAGAGTGATGAGGACAGGAGGAAGGAAGTGAGGTAAAGGAAGTGTGGTAGGTGAGGAAAGGAAGATGAAAAAGAGAAGATCTTTACTCCAGAAGACATGCAGCAGAAATGAGAATGTGGCTATACTGCTGCAGTTGAAGTGTGCTGCAGTGCACTGAGATACGCCTGCCCCAGGGGTGCTCCCACAACCACAACACAGAAATGGAAGGCCTTACACAAAGTATGCACTTCAAACTACCGTAAGCAGTGCTCTGAAAAGACAAGCAGAAAAGCAGCACAATGTATGCAGAGTGCATTAAAAATAACGACGCGCCGTGAGCGAGTGGATAGCCCAGTAATCGCATAACACATTGGTTTAGGGATCACCGCTGACAGGGGATAAAACCTTGCTGCTCTGACTTAGGCCTTGTCCAACACATACACACACACGCACGAACACGCACTCTCTCTCACAAACACACACACAACCACACACACACACACACACACACGCACGCAAGATCGCGCACTCTCTCACAAACACACAGACACACAACCACACAAGCGGGGGCGCCATCTATCAGGCTGCAGACGTGAGCCTGCGCTGGGGAAATCTGTCCTGTGATGGCTGTAAATGAGAGCTGTGGCAGGGCTGTCACATCGGGTTTGGCTGGGGGCACGGGAGGCACGAAGGGGCGGAGGGCACGGACACCGCGCGCACGGATATAATGAACTGGGGGGAGATAGTTGGGAGGAAACTGTGCTTCTGTCATAGCTAGTGGGACTACTCGCTGCAGCTAAGAGCAATGACGGAGGGGGAGAGAGGGAGAGAGAGAGATGGGGTGAGAGGAGAGGAGAGGGGCGGGGAGGTAAATCGAGTGAAGAAAAGAAAGAGTGAAGCAAAAGCAATAACAGAGACAGAGAGAAAAGCAGGAAGACAATAGGAACGAGAGACTGGAAAAGGTTGGGGAATGCATATCCAAACCCGCAGGAAAATCACTCCAAACCCAACAGGAATGTGTGGCATTACACCAGACGAATATTTACGCTAATTACAGCCAAGCTAATGTGTCTCCAGGTATAAAGGCTGTCGACGCTTTCCTCCGAGTAATTACGAGCACAGAGCGTGCATTGTCCAGGAGAGCGCCTGGATAGCTCCCTTTGTACATCATTAACAGTTCACTGACAACAAAAGCGGAGTTAATAGGACGTAATGTGGTTCTCCTCGCCCACCCGTTTGTTCAAATGGTCATTAGGGTAATGCAGAATAATTCCTTCCTTCTGTGTTCCCTCGGCCTCAAAAACTTGGTGACTCCTCCCATCTCCCTGGAGCCCCACCACCACCACCACCACCACATTTTTCTATCCTCAAAACTAGTCTTGAATCCTCCATTTTTCTCCCGTTCCCCCCGTCGACAGAGAGCCCTCTGTAGCCTCCGTCCTCCATATCGAGATGATATAAACATGATTTCATGGTGCGTTACAATCATCGGTCTTCATAAAACACACGGAATCCGCTATAAAATAATTAATTCTCTGTTGGAGAGACAGAGCCAAATGTATGGATTTACAATTCCACACTCGAGAGCCCCCCCCCCATTCCCCCCCTCCCTTTCCCACCCATGTTTTAATGCATCATAAACACTTGGTGTTTTTTGGTCTCTGTTCCAATAAAAACAGAGAGCGCGGGGGTGTAATATCTGGAGCTGGGGGAAATTAAAGCTGAAGTTCCTCTCCTCCTCAGTGCACTCCCATGTCTCTCTCTCTCTCTCTCTCACACACACACACACACACACACACACACACACACACACACACACACACACACACACACACACACACACACACACACACACACACACACACACACACACACACACACACACACACACACACACACACACACACACACACACACACACACACACACACACACACACACACACACACACACACACACGTTAATCAGCAGCCCTGGGAGAAATCTAAGACCACATCTACACCCAGTGGAGGGAACCTGATACAACCACCTCTTTTCCCCCCATTCCCACATTCCCTCCTTCTCTTCATCAGCAGCAGCAGCAGCACACATGCTCCTTTCTGATCAATTAAGACGAAAGCTTTCCGGAAAAAAAAAAATCTTCTGATTATACCAAAGTTAATGAAGACTGAAATTGATCCCAAACAAGAAAGGGGACGTCTTTGAGAAAACATGAAGAACTGCGTTAAAAACAAAACGTCCGGCGGACATTTTTCCCCCCCTCCTTTCCATTTCTGCTTCTGCTGCTATTTCCAAAAGTCCTTTCAGTGTGCGGTGACAAACATAACCCTACTGACTGGTGGAAAAATAAATCATACTTTAAAGTGAAGACAAATGCCTTATCCGTTGGGAGTAGCTTGAGGCTATAGTCATAATGGCCTCTCTCTCTCTCTCTCTCTTGCTCTCTGCCTGCCTCGCTCTCTCTCTCAAGGCAGGGAGTTTCCCCAGACTAGTTTTAAATGTCCACCCAGCTCAGCACAGCACAGCACAGCACAGCACAGCACAGCACACAGCTATACTTCATTGCAGAACACCGGCGAGGCGGACATTCCTCCTCTAAAGCCTTATTCCGTATTCTGTGATGTGTGTATGTGCTCGCTAGCGGCACTTCGGCCCCCCCGAAGACAAAACTACAAGTTTGGCTGCAATCCTGAATAACTGGGAGAGAGAATTCCTCATGATCCGGCCAGTCAATTCTTTTAAGTGTTAAAAGGAAGGAATTCTGTTCAACTCATAGCATGAGGTCACTAATCATGACTAATGTTGTGACCGAGCCATAGAAACATGTACTTCCTAAACAGTGTTGGAGGTAACTCATTATTAAAGTAACGTATTACATAATATAATATATTACTTTTAGCAGTAACTCAGTAAGATAACTTGTTACCAATAGGATTCCAGTAATATTATACCAGTTACTTTGTCAAGTAACACAAGTTACAAATTGAGTTTTTTTTTTTTTAATCAAAGCACATATTTTAAATAAAGATACAATAATTTCCTAATCAAATTGTGTGTTTTTATGCAAATAACCACTACAGATGACAATAAAAAAAAAAGGAAAAGGATAACATTTACAATTTTGGACGGTTTACACCGACTTCAAAACTGTTGAAATTGTTTTTTGGGATGGTCCCGGGGCGCCGATGTCATTCTGCTACTGCTGTTATTACGGTGAAAGTAATGCAAAAGTGGTGCAAGTTACTCTACACAGACGGTAATATTGTAAAGTAACATATTACTTCCAAATGAAAGTAACTAGTAATATGTAGTACATTACATTTTGAAAGTAACTTTCCCAACAACACCGTTCCTAAATGTTGTAAACCCTTTTTACCCGGTCTGTTTGGCCCGGCCGGCTCTGCCTTGGCTGGGCCCACACGGCGCGGCGGGCAGGGCCAGCTGCAGAAGTCTGTCTCCTCTCCTCTCAGTGCTATCGGGTTCCCACTCCTCCTCCTCCAGCCCCATTACACAGGACTCTTTATGCTGCGCTAAAAGCTGCTCATGTTCAAACACTCCTGGGAAAAGCTCCTTAAAAAACGCGTCAGGATGAGAGGCCCTGTCTGGTAAAATATTAATAGGAAGTTAATTGGTTGTTAATGGACTAGGAATCGCCCTCCATTAAGACAGGCCACAGGAACAACCCATTCAGGGGTGTCAACTTACCGCCTACGCCGTCTAATTGTTTTGCGCTCACTATAGCCGGGAGTTGCGGTAAGCGGGTAACCGGGTGTTAAAGTCGTTATTGTTGCTGGAGTTTGATGTAAGGTCCTGCCATTGTCCCCTGTGTGTCCATGTGCCAACCACATTTCCTCGTGATGGTGGCATTGTAGGTATTCGGTTACCTCAGCGCCGAGGCCCATTCTAGCTCTCCTCTACTACAAGTCAAGCATCCATTCTCTTCCACGGGCATATCGCCTCACATTAGCAAGAGAATTGGAAAGTTAAAAAGTATTTCCTGTAGTTAATCAAGAAGGCTCTTGGCTTTCTTTTCTTGATTAACGAAGGAGGGAATGGTTGAAACTTTGTTGTTTGCGGCCAGTATGTTTGGGCTTTCTGTGGCTGTTGCTGCCCGACAGGAAAGGCTTCTCTTCTGCTAGAGTAGGCATGTAATATTGATGCGGAACAGACTCTGACAAACACAGAAATCGAATGGAATCGAGGCGAAGTTCAAATGTCGACATCAACACATACATTTTTGATCATTGCAAACCGACAAGACGCCAAATCCTTTTAAAGGAAGCCACAAGGGGCAAGTGAAGCCAGGAATATATTTAGAAATAAGTGATATTTCAGCATGTCTTTCGATCCCGAGTCCGTTCAGCTCCAATTCATTTATGAGAGGGACAAATAACTTGTTGAAAGACTTGGGTTCAGGAAATGGTACTTATAAAGGCACTAGAGGTTGCCCAGACGGACTGCTTTTTACAGTTTGGCCTTTTTAAATGTACCATGAAGCTAAAATAAACCAGCTTTTAAAGTAATGCAATTTGCTGTGTAGGCCTACAGATGAACAAAAACATGTTTTCCCCCCCACATCTAGACTTGAATGAATAAAACAAACAAAAAGAAGAACAAATGCAACAAAGACGGTCCAATAAAGTTTGGTGGTTTGGAAGTGTGAGGCGTTCCTCGAACGCACATCTGAAAATTCAGACTCCTTACTTGTCCGTCACAAGATAGACTTCAAGATTAGAACCGTGAACGATTCTTTTGATTGAAATTAATTCATTCATTACTGACTGGGCAATCTATCATGCGGCGTAATCCCTCTCAACAGCACCCTTGTTCAAGCGGCTAAGTGCTTTGCTTTCGTGTCCAATTACATTACAAAGCAAATGTCAGCAAGTCCAACAGATGCCACCCTACTGCCGAGCTTGATTTAAAGCTGTAGACCCCGCCGCCGCCACTAGATGGTAGTAAAACCTAGGCGTCGATTTATGCTCCCCACACACGGCTGACTCTCACAACACAGGGCAAATAGATATATAATATCAGCTCCTCCTCCTCCCATGACCAGCCAGCCCTCTGTGGAATGTTGTGCGTACTTCCTTCCTGCTGTAATCTATTACCTGTTTGGGTGGAGGCGGACTCAATCCTGACGCTAGATAACGCAGTGGCTGAAAAGGCCTGTCTCCCTCTCTGATGCTTTGCATAACCTGCCTGTCCGCCTTTCTGCAAAACAAATTATACAAAAAAACATTTCAAGAAATCATTCAACCGTTTCAGAAATGAGTCTAGGAGCCAGGGAACAGCAGGGACATGACTGTATTATCGTTAGCAAGCATTCAAAAGAGACCACACCTTAAAGAGAGCCGCGATGTGATGCGACATAAACATAATGGTGTACATTCTGCCCCGTCATTATTTACAGACACATGTGCACTCATGCTTCCTATTCTAGGACATATAAAGCTGGATGTGTTGTAACAAATGGGCAGTCTCTTAGCTGGACGTTTTAATGTTGAGCAGAAACATCGCTTTCTGAAAGTCATTAGCTGCAGCTGGGATGAATGCATGAGGATACACAGATTATAGCACTTGTAAATAACACTTTAGTGAAAGTACAACAGTAGAAAAATTACAACAGACCGAAATGTCCTTTTCGAAAACATACTTTGGATTAAAGTATTACACTCAAAAAGAAGCAAACATAACAACACAAGAACTAGAATTAACCGCCTTGCAGCTGTATGCCTCTGCCAACAAGTCAAGTTGCGGTCGACATCCATGTCTGTCCAGACTCATACATTGTAGTGAAGACGTTGAAGGAATTTAATAAAAAGGTATATTATTAAGTGTACTTTTTGGCAACATGGAAGTTCTGACTATATTGACATGTATGATTCCATTGAATAATTTCCAGTGAGAAACATGCTGTCTTCACATAGAGACTATTTTTTACAGAGGGGTACAGAGGACTTATAGGGAGCTTTGTCACACGGTACAACGACAATCACCTGAAGCTCAATATCAGCAAAACCAATGAGCTTGTGGTGGACTAGCAGAGGAACAGGAGGTCATCCAGGGAGGGGAGGTGAAGAGGGTGGACACATACAAGTATGTTGGGCTCCAAATCAATATAATTCATGTGGTTATAGGTCAACTTTTTGGGGCAACAATTTTTGTCTGCACGTCCACCGTTTTTGTAGAATGACCCACCATTGTTTTCTACAGTGGTAAGAAAACATTATGATGTCACAGACAGTGAAGTTGACATTTGAACTTTTGAATATAAAATGTCATCACGTAATCCGAATTTGATCCCATTAAACATTTTTGTCATAATTAGCGTATGAATTCTTGCGTTATGGCCAAAAACAGTTCATAGTGACCTTGACCTTTGACCACTAAATTGTAATTAGTTCATCCTTGAGTCCAAGTGGACATTTTGTGCTAAATTGGAAGAAATCCCCTCCAGACGTTCTTGAGATATCTCGTTCACAAGAATGGACGTTCGTACTGTACGGACGGACGGATAACGCGAAAACTATGCCTCCGGCCACTGCTGTGGCCAGTAGAGGGAAGCATAAAAGAAATTCCCCAGTCCCTCTTGTGTTAATCAACTAATAAGCTATCGGGGTCTTATTTTTTATTAATTTGTTACTTTTAACCTTTTTTTCATGTTGTTTGAGATACAGTATGTCCCCCGAAATTAGAAACATCTTTGGTATCACAGCAATATTCAGAAATATCCATCTGTCCATGTGTATAAAACTCTGATTATTTTTGCATGAATGCAATAAGGTGCAGGAAGTAGAAGGAAAGGAAGTAAAGAAGGAGGTGAAGATTCAATTTTACAGACTTGTCGATTATCTCACTTTTTCATTTAGTCAACAAACTCGTACTGTTGACTATTAGTCAACTAAGCATTTCCATGGTTGGGGACAGCCCTAAAAGATTTATCTATATATAAATGTATCTATATATAAATGTATCTATATATAAATGTAGAGAATATCTAGATTTGACCTAAAGAAATAGTTCACATGGGTGAGACACTTATCTTTTAACATGCATACCAGCGCACTCCATGAACTGTCAGACAAGTTTGTTCACCTCAGGTATACACAATATTCATTGTGAAAGAGCTCATCTAAGATTATTACGACACAGAGAAACTATGATGATGTCTGAAGATATATCTTTTTCCTGTTTAATGTCTTCCCTCTCATTATCAAGTCAAAGAAAAATCCTACATGTGTGTGTGTGTAGCACACACACACACACACACACACACATGACCATCTGTGAGCTCATATGGAGGAATGCATGCTAAAAAGTATTCAACGCAAGTAAAATATAGCTTATAATTACATAATCAGCACACTTTGAGAAGCATTTGATGTCTGTGGTATAGTGAATAGCTAGCAAGAAGAATTGAGAGTACCGTAAATTCCGGACTATAAGCCGCACCTTTTTCCCCGTTTTTTGGGCTTTTTTGGCCCCTGCGGCTTATATAACGGTGCGGCTTATCTATGGATTTTTTCAAAAAAAAAATCTCTCTTTTTTAGCACTCTTTCTAACTATAAATCCACTTCTGTTTTAATTTCCTCTCTTGCCCTCTTTTCACCACACTGTATGACACTGTATGACACTGTGTGCACTGTAAATAACAACACAGGTGGTGTTGTGTTATGTTGTTTTGTTGAAATGTTAATAAATGGGAGCTTCCTCAAACAGCCATCTCTTTCCCGACAATCCCCTCTGTGCATGAACCCTTACATATGGTAATTAAACATTAAAACACAAAAAAAAAAAAAAAAAAAATACCATTAAAACACCCGCGGCTAGTCCGGTGCGGCTTATATAAGAAAAAAATAGTCAACTTTGCAGGTGCGGCTTATACACCGGTGCGGCTTATAGTCCGGAATTTACGGTAGATAGTAAATTACAATAGATTAGAAGAAAGTATCTCCCTCTCTAAATATCCACCCACAGCCCCACTATGACCCACTGACAGGGTATTACCTCAAAATTTAACCCTCTCCAGCTATTTCAGATATAGCAAAAATGGTCAAAGGACTGGGTGCAGAAGTGAAGATGTATGGGACAATGTGCTCTAGGCAGTTTTGTGGAAAAGGATGGGCTTGACCATGCCTGTGAGGATCTTGGGGACGTAAACGCTCACTATCTCCGAGATCATCTCTGGAAAGCTGACGCGTGTCTGCAGGCTCTGAGCTTGGATGAACAGATCATAGGTGAACTGGTGCAGCTTCTTCACAATCTGAGAGTGTGTGAGAGGGGGGGGGGGGGAGAGAGACACACAGATAGACAGAGAATGTAAACTGGTTAGATTATAACAGAATAATACACGGGTTCCCAACCTTTTTTGGCTTCTGACTCCACTTTGATGTCACAAAAATCTATGAACCCCAGACATTCAAACTTTGGTACAACATTGGTAATATCATCAGTGACATCATCAGTCAATGATCACATGTAACAGTAACAGTATGCTGACTTTTTTCCTCTGAATTCTGACTTTAATCTCAGAATTCTGACATCCTCATACGTAATTCTGACTTTTTTCTCTGAATTCTGACACTCATACGGAATTCTGACTTTTTTCTCTGAATTCTGACTTTAATCTGATAATTCTGACTTTATTCTCAGAATACTGACATTCATCTCAGAATTCTGACTTTAATCTCAGAAGTCTTCTAACTTTTCCCCCCAGAATCCTGACTTAAACTCAGAACTCAAATAAATGTATCAGAATTCTGACTTTAATCTCAGAAGTCTTCTAACCTTTCCCCCCAGAATCCTGACTTAAACTCAGAACTCAAATAAATGTATAAGAATTCTGACTTTAATCTCAGAAGTCTTCTAACCTTTCCCCCCAGAATCCTGACTTAAACTCAGAACTCAAATAAATGTATAAGAATTCTGACTTTAATCTCAGAAGTCTTCTAACCTTTCCCCCCAGAATCCTGACTTAAACTCAGGACTCAAATAAATGTATAAGAATTCTGACTTTAATCTCAGAAGTCTTCTAACCTTTCCCCCCAGAATCCTGATTTAAACTCAGAACTCAAATAAATGTACCGTATAAGAATTCTGACTTTAATCTCAGAATTCACATTTTCTTTCTTTTTCTCTCATAATTATGACATCAAACTCAGAATTCTAACTTTATTTTCAGAATTCTGACTTTATTCTCAGAATCCTGACTTAAACTCAGAACTCAAATAATTTTTGACATGTGGCCCTAATCCTTTTCGGTAGTTCTAAATTGTGTGTGGTGGTGTTGTTGTTGTTGTTGTTGTTGCAGAAGTTGAACCACTGGAATAATAGCTTACTCCTACTGTTATTGAATAGAAATTGACAGCCAAAAGGTAAACAGTGAACCATTTGAAGATAACCACTTGTGATCAAAAAGAGGGAGCCAGGAGTCAGAAGTCGTCTTATATGATTATATGATTAACATAGATCTTGGATACACAGGCTTACATACAATAAACAGAAAGTCAAAGATACTTATAGGACACGCATCAGATTACATCTGTCTCGACGCACATTTGAAGGCTACTCTCTAGACTCAACCTATTTGTTATTCTGGCCCTGTAGAGGGCGTAGTGACACGGTGACAGGGCACAGTGTGAGATAGAGAGGAGCTGCAAATGTAAGGTACAGGTTAAATCTGAATATGATGTCTGTCTGTGTATGCACAATAACTATGTGTAACTTAAATTAAAATGTATATGAATATATAAATAACTAGTGATTGTCCAAATAAAGGCTAATGTGATTTAAATTTCTCCCTATCACCTACTATTAATCGTAACCGTTAAAATAACGACAGGAAGAAGACAATACACTTTATACCACACAGGACTGGAAAAAGAACAAAACAAACACATATAACAGGAGGGTAAAATAACCCAAAACAAACTCTATTAAGCTTCGTGAGATTTACGAGGCAATAAAAGATGACACATTTGTCAGTCTAATCTCCGCAGGCAGGGCCTTCCAAAGCCTAGGGGCTGGACCACAAAGCCCTGATCTGCAGCCTAGATTGTGAACTGGCAGGAAGGGCCCCACGCTCCAGCTCACAGGGCATTAAAACTATCGGAGGGAGTGATCGGTAAAATCTTAAAATGTCTATTGTAAAAGTCACAGGCGACGAGTATAGAGAAGCTAAAGTAGATGTGATGTGAATCTGTGATGTATGAACCCTTAGATGGCAGCACAATCCTGCGCAAGCTGGAGCTGTGCCACAGCTTGTCAATTGAGGCAAGACGAGAAGACACTAAAGCCGTCAAGGTAAGATGATATAAAAGTGCGTATAAGCCTCTCTCTATGTCATTGAAAGACAATAAAGGTTTAAATGTGATGATTTATCGGCCCTCGCGTACCAAACTACTTTAAAGTCCTGCCAATGAAATTATTAAACATCCTGAGCTAGCCCAGTTAGTTTATCATAAGTCAATGCTATACACCGATAACTCTTGTACACCGAGGTGCTTTTGTGTGTGTGTGGGGTACACTTTAATCTATTTCCAGCTAGAAGTAGTCCAGTTATTGGTAGCTAAAATGACATTCCGGTGCTAGTTCAGGGTCGGGGGTGCGATGTGTTTTCGTATGTGAAGTGGAGCTGGGTCTGTTACCGGCTGGAGGTAGTCCAGCAGCTGTGTGAGCTGGAACAGCCTCTGTGTACGGGAGGTCTCTCCGCGGCGGCTGGCCAAGCGGTCCAGCTCCTTTATGTAGGAGGTCCGCAGCTCATCAAAACAACGCTGGCTCCTCAGGCCCTCCACTGGCACTGTGTGACCAACAAAACCAGAACACAACATTCATCCCCACGGACTTTTATGCTTTCCATCAAGGCTACGATCTATTGTGCTCGTATTTCACCGGTCGAGTTGACAGTCGACTTATAATATTCGAGACATGGGTCCTCGACGGACTCACTCAGGCTGAAGAGGAGCAGGGCCTTCATGCAGACGAACTCCTCCTGGGTGACTCTCAGCAGGGAGAACCTCTGGGACAGCAGCTTCATCCTCACACAGTGGTCGTACATGCTGGACACTTCCATCCGCTGGCTGCGAGGACGGTGGGCGGAGGGAGGAGCAGCGGGAGGGGAGGAGAAGAAGAGACAGCATCAGGTGGCAGGAAGAGGGGAAGAGGGGGTTAGCGAAGATGCGGTCAGGGCAGGCAGAGAAAAATATGAAAGGAAGAAGAGGACGGCGGAGAACAGAGTGAAAGCCGAGGTTTAAGCAGCAGAGGTGAGGAAAATGAGTCAGACGGATAATGGATAAACAGAACGGATGAGGGAGGCAGAGGAAAATGAGGGTCAGGAACAAGGGCAGGTGTATCCATTATCATGCACGTCAGGAGCAGCCAGAGTGACAGAGGTCTAATGCAGACAGAACGAGTGGGTTGCTAATGCCGCATGAAACATCCGCCAAGTCTGGGCCCGACTGCGAGGACCCTTGGCTTGCTTCAGCATTCTAAGCAGCATCCTCACTCGACGTTGCTCTCCCCTGAAGACTACTTACTGATAACAGGCGGTAGAAATGTTCCTTTATGTATATCATGTAACTCCGGGTTCACAAATTTCCGTGTTAGGTTTTCAGCGGTACAGCGAAAAGATAAAAGACAGTAGTTGAGCTGTCACGAGCGTTTTAATCGAAGGCTGGAAGAGGATGTGATATGAATTAAAAAGGAGCGTCAAGGTGAGAAAAAAACAGCTCAATGCAGCAGCAGATTGCGATGATAAAATGAATAAATCCTCTTTTGAGCTGATCCCTCTGTGGCCACATGTGGCAGATGAAAGGAGAAGGTGAGAACAAAAAAAAGACTTGTTTACTGTCTAGGCTGAAAAGACACCAGTCAGATCTTTACTGTCTAGGCTGAAAAGACACCAGTCAGATCTTTGTGTCTTTGTTGTTCTGTTCATCTGAAGCCTATGTTCCACTGTGTGTTTTGCTTCCCAATCATGGTGACAGGTTCAATCTCATGGTAGTCAACAAACTAAGTTAAGTTGTCACAATGATACCACAGCAGTCTAGTGTCAAAACTAAGTTTGTTGGATACAGAGACTGATTCCTGTTTCAGAAGAAGTGGACAAACATTTGAATCACTTCATTTCATTAAGCGATTAAATGTTAGGCTGAGCTGAGGGATGCTAAACGAATTGAACGTTTTAGTAACTTACTCGTTGAAGACCAGGTCTGGGGCGAAGTAGAGCATGGAGCCGTTGGTGAGCGTGTAGGACCTCCAGCCGAGAGCGAACACCATCACCGTCATCCATGACGACTGGATCATTGACATCTGATCATCCACAAGCAGGTCACGGAAACCTGTTATCAACATTGAATTATTCAAAGTTCTGGTCATGTTAAGATGAACAATATCATGAAACATGATATAATACGACTTTATGAGTCAATGAAAAACTGTGTGAAAACTTCATACTGAAAACACAGCAGAATGCACAGTATGCATATTCATGTCTGGTTACAATACTGAGTGTGTCACTCATGGGTTAAATATGAACATATCCCCCTCTAGTGGCTAAAATATATATATATATATTTTTTTTTCATAGCTGTTGGCTTGGTGACAGTTTGTACACCCTACAGCAATTACTTTTCAACGACTTTTTGAGTGTTTCAATCGGATGGATTTCTGGCAAAGGCCTCTTGAGGTTTAAAAAAGCGTTGCCCAATGCTAACAATCGTGTCAGGGCCTGGTTGGCCTGGTTAAGCTGGCATTTTTTATTTTTTAGATTGTATCAGTGCATACTGGAGCTCATCCTGGTTACTGTGGACTTAGAGTTAAATACGGTGTTTGTCTCTTGTACATTATCTTGCCAAGCTGACTTCCACTGTCTTACTTAACCTTGCTGACTGCCAGACCTTGCAGTGCTTCTTGCATGGCATGGCCTTGCTGAGGTGGTTTATCTGGGATTAAACTGGACCTGTAACAACCAGGCTAGCAATTGAGTACAGACCAACTGGCATAAACACCCTACCTACAACGCAACAGTTTCCCTGGTAATGTGTTGACTTTTTTTGATGAGTTCACCTGGTAACGCCTTGGCCCAACGCACCACGCTAACCAGCTGTCTCTCTCCCAGCTCGTTGAGGCTGGTAAGCAGGGATGTGCAGCTGTCGGGCTGGGCGTGGTCGTGCCCCGCATGGACCACAGTCGGTTCGATGGCCTGCAGGATGTTAAGCAGCGACAGGCACGAGCGCAGGCTGTGGGCAGGACTTGGACCCTGAGCTTGGGACGACGCTACAACGACAAGACATCGCAGAATGACAAACTGAGCAGGCAGCATCGCAGCAGAACTTTACCAAAATAAATCCAAAATTCATCATATTTTTTAAACAATGAGTCATGCATTTGTTCCAAGGGAGGCGTGCACAATATCGACTATGTGCCTTCACTCGTCGCGGACGGAAGTAGAGCATGGGGGTAAATTTCCCCCTCGAGGATCGATAAAGTTATTCTGATTCAGATTCGGATACCGATCCCCACCTTGAGCCACAACAACAGTTGCACTCGCCGGTTCCGTGAGCCCGTCCTTCCTCTCGGCTCCCCACGTAGCCGCGGGCTGCTCCTCGTCTCCGCTCCTCGTCTGGCCGGCCGCCTTCACTCTGCGGCCTAGAGTCCCAACACGCATCCATTATGACAAGTAGAGGAGAGACAGAGACAACAGAAAGGAAAACAGCCACCGCTTTGGACTCTTATTACAGAACGAACAGCGGAGCAGAACATTTGAGCAGACATGGGGGCGTCCTTAAAAGCATAATAGCCCCGTGGAGTTAATTTAATGGCACCGCTCTGTGGGAGGGTTGTCATTTCTGAACGCTCTCTTGGCCTGTGTGCTCAAAACACATTTGCAACAGTGTATTTAAACAGGAACATTTTGATCGGTAAGTTCACATCCAACACATCTAAGGTATCTGACCCGCCATTGACCTCACTTTCTAAATGCACGGCACACAAGTGTTCCTCTCGTTCTCGTCCTCTCATCGGATGCTAATCTTTGGAGTTCCTCACCTTTGAGGCTCATCCCCGACAAGAAGCACCTCTTGAGACGGCAAGAGGCGCAGTTCTTCCTCCTCAGCTTATCGATGGTGCAGTCATTACGGCCGGCACACAGGTGGTTCTGCTTACCTGAGGGACACACGCACACGCACACGCACACGCACGCACACACACACACACAAGTCTTGGGGTTGAGGGAGGAGCTTGAGAGATGACTCGAGGTACCACTCATAGCAACATGTGGTGGGTGTGATTGGAAGTGATAACAAAAGTCGCCATCATAATCCTGGGTCACTGCGCCCTGGCTGCATGACTGAGTGAGTGAGTGGGTGTAAATGATGGAATAAGTGGGCAAGTAATTGAGCATGTTTGGGCTATGTGCAGTGGTGGTGTGTGCGTGTGCGTGTGCGTGTGTGTGTGTGTGTGTGTGTGTGTGTGTGTGCGTGCGTGTATGTGTGTGTGTGTGTGTGTGTGTGTGCGTGCTAGGCCTGCACGATATGAAGGAATTCTGCGATATGCGCTGACATTGTTCAATAATGCGATGACGATATGACTTGCGATAAATAAACAAAAATATTGAAGGATGCATATTAGCTATACAGTTCCTATGTCTTTCTGTTTTAATAGGTACACTGCTGACATAGAGCCCAACATTGAATAGCCTATGGCCACAGAATAAAGAAATGAAATACACACTGAAGTACACACACGGCGTGTTTGGGCTTTGGCAGAGGGGCGGAGCGCACCGCTGCAAGGGGAAGGTGTACGCTGGATTTACAACACAAGACAAAACGATCATCACACGCCGAGTGTGAATGTATGACGCGTGTAAATAAAACGTTTGTTATTCGTTTAGTTTCAGGCAGTCTTTTGCAATGTGTTTATTGCGCATGTTCATATTGCGATGATGAAGAAAATAAGGATTAATTGTGCAGTCCTAGTGCGTGTGTGCGTGCGTGCGTTTGTTTTATGACCCACCTGCAGCGGCTCTCTTGAAGAATACCTTGCAGCTGCCACATGTGACTGCTCCATAGTGACACCCTGAGGCGTCATCACCACACACCTGGCACACTCTCCGGTCAGACAGGTATACGCTCATACCCGGGAACATACCCTCATATCTGGACACACACACACACACACACACACACACACACACACACACACACACACACACACACACACACACAAACATATATTTAGATATTTATAGATAGAATTTCCCTGCCCTGCCTATGTTGGAATTGGAGGATCTGGATCTATTCACTTGTCTGCTCGTCACCCACAATACCTTACATAGATCGTATTGTGACGAAGCCTAGGGGAAGTTTAAAATTGCACTCAGTGGGATACGTGAGGCGCAACAACATACATTGTTTACTTGTTGGACTATGTCAGTGGAATGATGCATCTCACCATGGTTCACACTAGGGATGTCACGATACTATAATTTCTACTTCGATACGATACCCAGGAAAATATCGATACTCGATACCATTCTCGATACCACGGGAAGGGGTGGATGACGACACATCAAGAGGCATAAAAATAAAGTTAGACAGATGGAGGGACAGATGCACACTTCTCCATAATCTAGGCCTGATCAAACTTTGAATTTAGACAGCAGATTAGCCCTGCTCTAGCCATCAGAACACGTTTAGCTTGTTGAAGCAACAGATACCCAATGATAGGGAGGGAAGAATCTGTGATTTTTTTCATTACAAGGAAGCACTGATGGTATGAAAACTGGTGCAAATGAGTATTGTATCCGTTTACATTTTTTGTATTGATACTTATCGATACTATCGATACCTGTTGCAAATGAGTATTGTATCCAATTCAAATTTTCAGTATTGATATTTTTCAATACTATCGATACTTTTGACAACCCTAGTTCACACACCACCAAAATTACACTGATTAGCCCAAGGGGGGCGCTAGCTCCTTTGTTTGCTCATTCATGTGTCAACAATGGACCCTTTTCACGGGGGCCATTTTGTGTCGGAAAGGCAGGGTAAACACAGGTGCAAGCAAAACACTAATGAGGGTTTCTAAATTCCAATCATGGAAGTTTGAAACCCTCATTAGTGTTTTGCTTGCACCTGTGTTTACCCTGCCTTTTCGACACAAAATGGCCCCCGGGCCGTGAGAAGGGTCTATATCTCAGACACCATGGATCCAATTTTGAGAAAACTTGCGGAAATGACGCATCTCCATTCCTGCATCACAGCATTCAAGATGACACCAATTAGGACAAGAGGAACTACAATTACAGCTGGAAACAGGGGACATATCTGTTTCTAGTTGGACCATTGGCCCAGACGGCTATTTCATCATTTGTGTGAGACGACATGTTTCACTGTTATCTAATATGTTGCTCAACCTGTTAGCCTGTTTTCTAGTGGCAGAGAAATTAAATTATTGGTTGTAAGGAGGAGAATCAGTAACAGATTTGATATCTGTTTACTGTGATGTGTGCACACATAAGACACAAAGCATTTTCAACAACAATTTTTCCTTAGGCTTTAATGCAAACACACACCAGTTACTTCGACACAAACCTCAATCTCTCTCCTCTCTCTCTCTCTCTCTCACACACACACACACACACACACACACACACACACACACACACACACACACACACACACACACACACACACACACACACACAGACACACACACACACAAATCTAAGAGTGTAAGGGTTAAAATGAAGAATGAATGATGATCAGATTTGCGTCACTAAGTCTGCCCTCTGAGTGCTACTTTTCATGAAACTTGAAACTTGGTGACTTGCTAAATCCAAATTAATAAGAACCTTGCTCTTACTATTACACAGTTTATTAAAAGGATATCCCCAAATTAGCTGCCGCCTATACGACAGCTAGTCTTCCTGGGGTCCAAGACAAAATACACATTACATGACGCACACTAATTAATAAAATACAAAAACACAAAGAAAATGAAAGAATAAAAAGCAAATCTAAGCTAAGACAGACAATAGCTAGATCGGCTAGCCCTCTAGCTGGCCAATAATAGCCCAAATATTAATATATGGTCCGTACAACTCTCTATACTTTAGAAAAGTGATGTGACAAACATCATTGTCTGTGTGTGAGTGTAGATGGGATCTGAGCATCCTTTTAAAACCAACCTTTGATGGGACAAATATTGCTTGGTAGACAATTCCAAGAGGCTATAGACCTGTATATGACTGTTTTCTTGATGTACCGTAGTTGGTTTTTGGTCTGGGTAAAGTCTGACCACCCCTCGCAGTGAGTATGAATACTTGAAGTATAAATTATGTTGTTGAAAAGAAATTTAGAAGTTTGAGTTTGAACAAAATATATAAGTAGGTTGGCCGTTAGCCTTTTCTCAACACTAAGCCATGTAAGACGTATGCATGTCAGCTATACGCTAGATTTAGGGGAGCACCCCAGGACCGGCCTATAGCTGCTTTGTTTTGTGCTACTTGTATCTTCCCTAGTAGAGCTTTAGATGCAGATGACCATACCACAGAGCAATAATCCAAATGACACAGAGGTAACGAGCAAACAATTTGCCAACTGTTGCAACTGTTAACTATTAACTGCCCAATAGGTAGATCGTGATCTACCGGTAGATCTCAGGCCATCGATAAATAGCTCGCCAAAGAAATCAAAAAAAAAAAAAATTATTTTTAATGCATGAACTAAATCCCAATGTATAGCTAACTCAGTATCTACAGGATTTAACATTATAACATTATTCAATATTGTTAAATAAATAATATAATACTGGGGCAAGGGGAAAAGAAGTAGCTCATGACTACGGTAGTTGTATTTTTTGTAAGTAGGTCTCATCCCAAAAAGTTTGGGCACCACCGGTTTAATGGAATCTATAAAAGTAAATAAATCCCAGCATATTTTCTCCCATTCCAGGCACAGGATCAGCAACAGGTGCTGTATCTCTTGTTTATGGCGACATTGATAGATATACTCCTATTGTGTATGTAGTACAGTTAGCCACAGCAGAAATACAGTCTGGGACAGTCCAGTTAAGGTAGGGGAAAGGCAAACTCTGATTTAGCTGAGTGTTGTGTGTGTGTGTGTGTGTGTGTGTGTGTGTGTGTGCGTGTGCGTGTGCGTGTGTGTGTGTGTGTGCGTGTGTGTGTGTGTGTGTGTGAGACAAACACTGCTTTGCCAAGGCCAAGAGCCCTTGGATTTGTGGGAGTGCAAATGATGTATGATAGGAGTGCACACCTCCTCTCAGACTGCTTCTACAACCAAGACATCCAAGTAATTGAAAAGAAAAAGTTTTATAGTGTACTAGATTCAAGTGATTTGTGCAGCCTTCACTGCCATAGTCCTGTACATCCTAAAGCCGTTTGCATAGATGTCAAAAGATTATCAAGTCGGCCAAGCACATTAGAACAAAGGTGCTGGATAAATGATTGAAGATGGAGATCGGTGACAAACAATTAATTGGAACTTGTAGCTTGACAGATAATGAGACATACTGTAATGGATCTTCGATGGTTATTGTCCTTTCTGATACAACAAATCTTTTTATTTCTAAATCTTTCTAAATCCCTTTATTTAGGCTCTATGACATAAGAATAAAGCCTTTAACCACCCATTCAGCCTTGGAGGATTTTGTTACCAAAACAATACCAAAATACCATCCAAGTCTGACGTCAACAAATCGGCCTATAAAAAATATTGTTCATATGAAATGAATTATTTACCTGAAAGTCGTATCTGTACAATCCAGCCAGCCGGTAGCTTCGGTCTTGATAGCGGAATAATTGGCAATGGCATGCCTTTGAGGAAATGCACTTTGGCAACTTTCCACCTGGACATACTGTGGCATCCCTGCCCGCATGTCACCTTTCGCACCGGCCTGGGCGTCGCGATAGGGGTCACAAAAGCACTGCTGCCTGGATCCAAGAGCAGCCTGTCCGTAGTCACAGAATTTGCAGAACACAGTATGCCCGCCCGAACCGTCTCTCTCCGGCTCGGTTCGGCCGCCGTATCTGCGCTCATTGACGCACCATACACCGGCCGTGTCTCGGAACAGGGCTGGGCTCGCAGTAGAGTAGGCAGAGTACTGCTTTAAAGGTAACCGCTCGTCCACCTGAGACGGGACCTGAGACGGGCTCAGAAACAAGTTGGACTCCTTGCCGAGGTACCGGGCCATCGTCGTCGGGCCGCCGCGCGTCACAGTCCCGTTTCTTCCGCTCTCCATTTCGCTGAGCAGGTCCATATAGTTCACCCGAAAGATGTCACTGCACACTTTGGCAAAGTCGTCTGCTTTCGTGTCGACTTCATTCGACGGCTCCATCACGGTCAGTTCTGACTCTGAGGTCACGCTTATGGCCGCTTCAGGAGGGGGAGTGTTCCACAGAGTCGGGACGCACTCTGCCAAGGCGCAGTCAGAGCCATGATTTATGTTGTTTTGCTGCTGAGAAGACGCCGCCGAGTCCAAGCCCAAGGACACAGACACCGCGTCACTCAGCTCGGTTCTGCTACCCAGACACACACAGCTGTCCGACGGCGGCTTTGAGTTTGGAGTTCCCTCGAGTTGTTCGGACGCGCTCGGGAAGGACATCCTCAGCAGCAGCTCACGGGGTTTCAATTTCAGCAATGTTGGTTGTTGCGCGGACAAGAGGTAAAACAACACTTTTGCCCACGAGACAGACACCTAACCAATGAGGCGCGTTGGCCTAGGTAGGAGAAAAGAGACGTTGACGTAGGCGTAGGAAGTCCCGCCGCCGACGATGTGCTGCTCCGCGGATGAAGAAGCGCTGGTGAACTTTCAGCCAGCGGAAAAAGTGTGTGCAGGCTAGCTAGGCTATAAGACAAAATAAAGTGACAGTCACTGAGTCTGCACTGAGGTCTTATTTGAACATGGCGTTTCTCGAACTCTAAACGCTCCTAATTTAGGTTATTAATTTGTAGGCGGCCTTTGGAATGCGGTTTTGGCATTCCGGACAGCTGTTCACACTGAACTACAACCCCTTAAAAATCCCAGCAGCCCCGCCCTCCCTCTTTTGACTTAACCCTCTGGTCTCGCGAGATAAACCGGGTGTAATCAGTATAAATAATATAGTGCTAATAAATAATAGCCTATATACTTCCATGGTAGAAACTCAATACACCAACACCTTTTGTTGGTGATTGTGTTTCTACCATGGAAGTATGTAGGCTATTATTTACTTCTCACCTTTAACAAAAGGTGTTGATGAGAAGTATTACGTTTCTGCCATGGAAGCATTAATCTACTATTTAGTTATAAGCACTATCTTACTAATATAGCCTATCGGGGCGGCGATTCCGCAGTGGCCGGTGGCAACCCATACTAACACAATCCGCCCTATTACCATTTACCACCCTATGACCTGGTGCAGTCAAAACAACCTGGAGCTCAATGTTCAAAAGTCAGTGGAGATGGTTGTGGACTACAGGAAGAATGCAGCCCCACTTTTCCCCCATCACCCTAGTCTCAACGCCAGACCCATGAGACTTCTTACGCTGATACACTACGTTACTGCATGCTGCAGATCTCTCTTTGGGTTTGGGACACTTTCCCTCAGAGGGCTGGTTATGGGAGGGAACCGTTCACTTGGCCAGTCATATGCCAGTGATGGATTCAGTCCTCTCCAATCTCAAACCAAGATTGGAGCATAAAGTCATCGGTTAGGAGTAGCCTACTAGCCAGTCTACTCAGAAGACAGCAAACCGTTTGTCATTTGGTCAAACTGACCTGTTTGCTTTGCACTGTCAATCAACTGCAGAGAGAAAGTTTTCTTTCCACGTGAGGTAGGCTGGCTCATCCCAGACACAGCGTCGTGGCAAAAAGTGATAGGCGCTGTATCGCGCAGGTTATATAACGTTACATCTAACGTTGTTACCGCTGCTTTTATCTGGTTCAAACAATCATAACGTGCAAACACACATCAATTCATGTCCGTGGTAATAGCAAAGGTTGTTGTGAGACTTTCGGATCTCTTGTATTAACTGAATCAAGTTGTGGTCAAAGAAGTGTTTGCATCGCGTAATCAGGCATTAATGTTACATTTACATGAGGCAATACTATTATTTCCTATGTTTATATGTGTTTGGTATAAATTATGTAATATCCTTGTTTAGGCCTGTATTTGGAAACTAGACTATAAACATTTACAGATGGGTTTTTATATCAAATAAAGAATAGAAAATATCTGCAATTAGCCTTAACTGCATTTTTTTTAACCTATTCTGAGCCCTGGATTATAACCAATCCGGTCCTTTTTACAAGTTTAAAAAGCTGTAATTTGACGGCAACCACTTTTTTGGCAGAGAATCACTTTTGAGCACAGTATTGATAACATGAAACAGGGACACCACAGCGGCCCACAAACTGTAGTTGCACATAATGAACATGCTTTTTCTAACGAGTGCATTTTATTTTGACAGAACGTTGAAATAGGCTACATAAAGAATCGAACCTCTTGGGGCACCACCATACACATGTATAAAATTCTCACGGGATTTTCACACACAATAAAGTCCAGACGACTTATTTCCATTATGTCAAAGCTCTCACCAAGAAGGCACACTAGAGGACTTTCTTCGGCGGCTGAGGAAGTTCAAGTTGCCAAAGGCAGCATTGGCCCTTTTCACCATTGAGTCCATCCATCCTCACCTCCTCCATCACAGTCTGGTATGCTGCTGCTGCCCGCAAGGAGATCTCCACACTGCAGCGCATCATTCACCGTGCTGACAAGGTGGTCGGAGGCAGCCTGCCATCCCTTCAGGACCTACACACTGGAAGGGTGCTAAAGCGGTCTCGGAAAATTATGGCTGCTGACCCCACCCACCCGGGACATAAACTCTTTAGGGACCTCCCCCATGGCAGAAGACTGATGTGGCAGTACCAGAACCTCTCGCAACAGGAACAGCTTCTACCCAACTGCCATCCGCCTCTTCAATGAGACCCCAAAGCCCCCACAAATCAGGACTTTGTCAGGTCACCGCTTGGTCCTGCCGCACACCCGGAAGACCGCAGAAGGGACACAAGCGCACCAAGTGCATGAGTTGGCATGAGTTTGGTCACACACCCCCCAAAAATGCGCCCATGCCACATCGTCTCCAGAGGCTTCACCATAGAAATGAGCGTACAAAGCACGCAAACTTTCTAGTATTATTTATCTACTGATTCGACCCATCTCGCGAGACCCGAGCCGATGTCAATTTTGATGGGAACTGAAGGTGAGTGCCAATATCGATCGGCTCAGCTGTTTGTTGTTGTATCTTCAGTTTTGACTGGAATTATGTGTTTTTATGCCGCACAACATATTGCCTCATTGAGCACTTTAAAATTTTAAAATCCAATTTTAAAGGCATTAGATGAGAAGCTACTTCGGTCATAGGGCACATATGAACCCAAGACACAAGCACTGGTGATGTTCATATTTCATATTTTATTTTGTGGAAGGCAACTATAGGATTTAACATTTGGTTGGAGAAAAAAAGGTGGCTTGAATATATTTTCTCTCAGTAAGCCCTATTCAATAAATGTTTTTACCATCAGATATAATCATCGGTTGGCATATTAAAATCGCAAATGGATGTAATAAGACTGACACTTACATGCATTCTCTCTCATTCTCATAGCCTATTTCAGGGCAACAGCAGACAACATTTTCATAAATCATATGTTCAGGAAACAGAAGGTAGCATGCAGAGATCAGGGCATGTTTTATACAGTGTGCTTTGTTGTTTTTAAAATTGTAAATGGCTTTCCCAAGAGGTGTGAGTCACTCATTCACTGACCCCTTCTCAGATTAAATGGCACTAAAACCGTGGGTCCAAAAGGCATCATAGCACAATATCACTAAGCCTACAGGCTGAACATGACAGCATGACACAAAGTTATTTTATTTTTTTACTACGCATGCAATAGTCTGCACCTACATTTCTAAAAATCCCTCGTGTATTTCTCTGGGTCCAATTTGACCATTTATCTTTATCGTGGATTCAGCTCAAGTGGTCCTGATGCGGCCCATCTCACATGGACTCAAATTCATCGATGCGTTGTTTGGTGTTGCCCTGACGAATCTGATGCAGGGTCTTGTATTTGTCGCGTCCCGCTTTCACGTTCTCTTCGTGGATCAGGTCGTTGGGGGTCTTCTTGCTCTCGTCTATGGCGCACGCCAGCTCGGTGCTCAGGAACTGAGAGGAACACAGGCACACAGTGAATGCAATCCTTTTTACTTGAGAAATCTCGTTAGGAAACTATGCAGACGCCTGCTCTCCCTCTCCGCCTCCATTCTGAGCACTCCCCACCTTTCCCCATCTGAAAACCATGGTTGGCCATATTCAGTTCAATTATTGTGTCTAGTCTACGTACTCAACATAATATCTGGATAGATACAGACCAAATTTATTCCAGTTAAAATAGGTCTGGGCGAGATGGAATTGCTTGATCAACTCTTGGAATTGGATTGAGGGACCGATGTGTAATTATGTTTGAGTGCCCTTAAGGCGAAGTGTCTCGAAACCCAATTTTGGCAGTAATTACCACAACATAAAAACATCTGTGTTGCTGTGCCAATAGAAAACGAAAACACATCCAGAGTATAGGCTACTGAAACACAAAATGTAAAGTAATGCTTTGTAGCAGCAACAAAAACGATGCTTTCAAACAGAATTGGACTTTTCATAAGCTTCCCATGTCAGTTCTTGCATTCATTTCACTGCTTTAATTTGGTTCAAAAGGCAGTCGAGTTGTTTTGAGCCATGCCGGGGTTTTTGTTACAACCAAAATGACTTGTGATGATGACTACTAAGGTGGCAGGCTGGCTTCAAGGTCACAGTGGCAACTTTAACCTTTCAACAGCCCTGTGTCTGCAAATCTCTGCCCTGTTGAAGTGCCCTTGAGCAAGATACTGATTTCCCACCAGCACCATGAACTGCTCAAGTGCACAAGTGAGATCTTGCCAGTGGGGAATTAAAAAAGTACGACATTTCACCATTGCCCCTTAACCTGACCTTGAGGCTTCGCCGCAGCCTCTGGTTCTTCTGGGCCTCTGTCACTCGCTCCTCCTCGCTGCGGTCTCGCACCGTGCCCGGCGAGGTCAGCTCGGCACTGGCCTCCGCGCTGCTCTCGTCCGTCTCGTCGTGGTCGTGCATGTGAGAGTGGACCGGATCCTGGAGGTGGACACCCATGAGTTTAGTCTTCAGCACCTCTTTGGTTCGCTCCAAATCCACCTCCACCACCATCGCCTGTCAACACAGACCACTTGCAGTGAAGCGATAAATGAACGAGATTATGTGCTATTGGAAAAATGGTAGACCTTCTCTTGCCAAATGATTGTTGTCAGACATCATTATGACACTTTTACACATTGGATTCTCTATTATATTTGATCGATATCTAATCATGAACCCCAGCTAAAGATGTTTTTGGAAGAGAACTCGTCATGCACACACATATTTCGAGCTGGGTCAAGTTGTATTTGAAAATACTTTTTATGGTTCGTTTTAGCCTACTATGGCACGAGATGGCTGAGGTTTGCCACATACTGTAGTAGTGACTTGGAAATTTAGGTTTGAAAATGTTTTTGATATACTTCTCTGCAACTGACGCCAAGTTCTCACACATTAATCGTGTTTTAGAGCCCTGTTAGTTCATGTTTATTCCATCCATTAGCTCTGCGGGTGTTTTCACTAATTCTCACCCTTTTCTGCCACTTCTTTGCCTCCTCATCCTTTTTCTTCTTAGCATCTTCCAGCTGGGAGATTTTACAGGTAAGCTCAGCCAGCTCAGTGGCCTACACACACACATACACCCAAATAAGGAGAGTTAAGAGTGTTCCTGATCTAAGGTCACCGTGCTCTCTCTCCCTGCGCGCGTGTGTGTGTGTGTGTGTGTGTGTGTGTGTGTGTGTGTGTGTGTGTGTGTGTGCGTGCGTGCGTGCGTGCGTGCGTGTGTGTGTGTGTGTGTGTGTGTGCGTGCGTGCGTGCGTGAAAATGGAAGGCAGTCTATTTTTTTCTTAAAGGCAATACCCGCTGTCTAAACAGTCTAAATTTGTAAAATAAAACCTTTCGCTCAAAGTTTGACATCAGAGCCCTGTACTACGAAACTAGTTTAACAGATCTGCGATAAGTCCCTTTGATCTGGTTTGACTGAACAGGATCAAAGCTATCTAGTTAACTGATACTACGACGCTGGTTTTTTACTAGGTAAGTGGACCTGGGATCTGCCTGTGCACGCGCACGTTTTTCGCTCGTGCACAGGCGCGCGTCCACGCGAAAGAGGTGCGCTAGCCAATCACATTATGAACAGCTGAGTTGATCCACGCCCACACCCATTTCCACACCCATTTCCTCATTGAATGAAAAAGCGCAGCCACAGTGGGATCAGAGATTTTAGCGGATATTTAATGTAACCTATGGCAGAATGAAAATCCGCGTTGGATATAGTTGGGGGAAGGACTGTCTAAAGCTGCCGCTTGTATTCACATCAGTCATTTGATTTACTTTGATCAGCGATTTCTGTCTCCTACAGCTTTGTGCGAGTGTAAATGTACATTAAATGTGTAATCTCAGTCTATAAATTTCCACAATCTGTAAGTCTATTTAGACCATAGATTTAGAAAGCATGCTCAATGAATAATGATCTCTATCACTCATTATGTGTGTGTGGTTGCACTGATCGAATAATTCATATATAGGCTATAATAATGATATCCTAATATAAAAGAGAAAACTGCTGGACTGAATTGAGACGATGCGGGCATACTTTTCATTGATAAAAACTAGCCTATTTTTGCTCATATATTGGCATACAGCCTACAGGACACAGTTCCAGCTGAAACATGCAAGAAGCCTGCATATTTAGTATTGGGGCTATCCCATATTTATCCCATCTATATTATATGTATAGGCTTTTCTGGCATGTAGGAGAATATCACCCTCACTCCATTTGAGGCTCCGTTTAGCCTATGATATGCGCTGCGGTGATTAATAGTGATCATATTTCTCCATGCATAGTTGAGCTGTTAAGACATAAAGTGGTAAGTAGGCTTAATTTAATTATGTAGCCTACAGAGCCACAAATGTTTTTCTTGTTATATTCTCAGTTGACTGCAATCTATTTTTCATATGGCGATCTTATATGAACGGTGAGTGACTCCAGAGAGCCGATTATATGGGTCTGTCATGGATTTTGATCTTATCCTCTGAAGCTAACCTGGTCGCGACCAGGTTAGCTTTGCAGCGTCAGTTGCCATGGTGATTGAAAGTTAACTTGCTTTGTAGTACGGCTAAACCAGGTTTAAACTCAAACTTACTCGGATAAGGCATTAAACTACCTTCGTAGTACAGGCTACAGGGCTGTGCTAAATCTTGTGAATCAGAAAAAAATCACGTAGCCTATTCAGATGCCCCCAGAATCATCCTTTCTACTGTCACTGTTCACAAAATTCTCTTTTTATTCATTGCTCAGACTACCTTGTTATCATGTATCATCTTCTTCTCCTTCTACTCTTATTAATAATAATAATAATAATAATAATAATAATAATAATAATAATAATAATAATAATAATAATAATAATAATAATAATAATAATAATAATAATACAGAAAACAGCTTCTACAACTGCTTTAAAGACTTAGCTGTACAATACAGATTTGATTACTTTTGACAAAATGCACTTATTCTAAGTTGCTTTGGACACAAATGTCTGTCTGCCAAATGACATCATGTAATGTGAACTAAAGCCAGCCGTGGAGAGTATGTGTGTGCCTGCAGGCTTGTTGAAGTGTTTTCTGTGTACCAGATGCTCCTGGTTCTTCATCTGGCTCTCAGACGGCTTCAGCAGGGTGCCTTTGGTCTCCACTGCTGCCCTGCGGTCCTCCCCCAGCCGCTCCGCCTCCTCCTGGGCATTGGTCCTCTCCTTCTCCAAATCCAGAGCCCTGCGAGTCTGCTCCTCTAGCTCTGACACACACACACACGCACACATGCACACGCACACGCACACACACATTTAATATATTTATTTATGTTCACATTTTACAAGAGAAATTCTTGAACACAAATAGTGGTAGATGCACATACAAGCTCAGAATCTCATTGACATGTCTGATCTGTCTATGGATACAGGAAGCAGCGTATTTTTTATTACTCTGTAAAGCAGTTTGAATCCCCTCAGTGTGTGAAACGTGCTATACAAGTCAAGCTGCCTTGCCTTGCTTTAAAAAGGCACACACACACACACACACACACACACACACACACACACGCACACACACACACACACACACACACACACACATCATAATGTATATACTACTATAGAGCCTATCTTTTTCACTGATGCTGCACTGAGGAATATACTTCAATGCCAAACTACCCATTTCCCACTCTTTAACGCAGACAGAATAATACTGGAGTTAGGAGGCATTTGTATTCAGAAAGTTGTCAGACCATCCTGAGCTCTCTTTGTTTGCTCCTCAATCTGTCTCAATCTCTCCATCAGCTCCAGGGTCTCACGAGCGATCTTCTCCGTCTCCTTCTCGGCGTTCTCACGCTTTTTTTTCTCACTCTCCAGCAGAGCCCTGACAGGAGAATAGTGCATAAGTACACATCAGGGGGGGGGAAATATGTCTCCTGACAGTTTCGTATAAAACGTTCTTAAAGCACACAGCACATATTGTAACCGCTGTATAACAGCTCTGTAACTGCCCTATCTTTGTTTCTTCTCCTCCTCCCTCACCTCTCCATCTGCCTCTTGTTCTTCTCCTCCCTGGCCTGGGCCTTCATCTGCTGCACCTCGATGGTGTCAGGCTCACGTCTGCGCATGTACAGGTCGTGGTTCCCCATACACAGAGCCAGGACACGTTTGTTGATGCGGAGACGAGGTGCGTAGAAAACAAAGTCCTTGAAAACACGAACACACACAGACACACACACACACAGGTCAATCAACACACAGACAGATCTGTCACAGACTATAAGTGATCAATAGCAACGTTTCGGTGTACCGGAGCCTTCTTGTCGATTGGCTTGATGACAAACTTCTTGTCATTGAAGGAGATGTTTCTGATCTCACTCCAGGGGAAGCCGATCTTCGGGGTCATCCTGTTTGGGGGATGGAAGCAACAGTTAGCATATTTAAATCTGCAATGATTTGATCATTGATTGATTTGATCATTGATTGATTGATGATTTGATCGTGCTACTTTTCTTCCCTACTTGTCCTTCTTGTCATAGATGTTGAGACCGAGCGCGTCCACTCCCAACCACAGCTCCGATCCTTTCTTGTTCTTGATGCTGAAGTAGTTGACGCCGTACATCTCCAGGTCCTGGGCTATCTTCAGGTACGCCACCATGGCATCTTCTCTGTGTGAGGAATAGGTTTAGTAAGATATGTATTTACAAAAAAAAAACATCTCTGAAATCTCTGTTTTGAATTGTGTGTGATATACTACCGCAGTACCTCAGCATTCCCTTGTGCTCTTGATGCCAAACCTGGATTCTTTCCTCCCATTGGTCTTTATTCAGTTTGTGTTGCTCCAGAACCCTGTTTTTTATTATCAGGAAAAAAGAGGACACAGAATTGACATAAGGCGATTAAGATGAACTTTGGTTAATACTGATGACGCTATTAAAGGGCTCGCTATTATACACCCAAGGGCGCGAAAAGTTTTCATGTAAAAAAAAAAAAAAAATGCTACATGTTACTTATTCCTTCTCAAACTACTTCATACATGGTGCTAGTCTATCAAAATATCTTGGCTGTCATTGATTGTGTTGCATAGTGGTTTTCTGTACTGTTGACAAATTGTGATATTGTAAGTCGCTTTGGACAAAACAAAAGCGTCTGTTAAATGACAATAAGTAAAAAAATTCTTTTGCAAAATCTTCATAGTTCAACGAAAATAGTTTATGCTTTAAATCTAAAATGGTTCATGGATTACATTCTAATAACAAACCTATCAAATTAAAAGTCAAGCACGTTACCGTGGAAACAATTAAGCTTAGCCCAAAATCACAAATCAGAATGAGGGGGTCCCCGGTATATTTTCTATCTTGTAAGGGGTCCTTGGCTGAAAAACATTTGAGAACCTCTGCCTTACAGCACCCCCTACTTAATAATAGTTCCAGTGTGGCTGTATACACCTCTGTGGCAGAAGCCTCTCCTTTGCAAGGTATCCTGGGACATGATAGTCCTTCCTGTAGTCTCCATGCTTGGTCTGAACTGAGTAAGAGGCCAACAGCACGGCAGTCTCTGGCGGACAGTATATGTCATCATTCAGGATACCCTCTTTTACCTAAGAAACAACATAAAAAGATGTGATGCAATGGTGTGCGTGCGTGCGTGCGTGCGTGCGTGCGTGCGTGCGTGCGTGTGTGTGTGTGCGTGCGTGCGTGCGTGCGTGCGTGCGTGCGTGCGTGTGTGTGTGTGTGTGTGTGTGTGCATGTTGTGCAGGGACAGAAAACAGCTTTGTCCTGGTGTTTATATAATATAGATGTATTTTCTGTGTCCTATGATAAACCTGTGAGGCCTAATGGGATCTATCTGGTTCACTGTGAGGTTCTGCCTTTGTTTTGACTGAGAGTCCTTTTCATCTTTGCCCCTGCAGGGATCTTACATAAGACACTTTTTTTGTGTATAGCTTCTTATAACTACAGTACATCATCCACTTCTAACAGATTGACAAAATATCTTTCAATGTGTATCTAAATTATTCCTGCTGTCATTTCATTTAATATAATATAATTTATATATATTTTATTTTTTATTTTCCTTTAGTTCAAGAACAAATTCAAGTGTGTGGGCTGCCCTGGTGGCACTGTCATGTCATCCCCCCTCTCTCTCTCCCAATGTCTCCTGTCTATACTGTCCAAAATAAAGGTGAAACAATCATCTTTGGGGGGGGGGGGGGGGGGAATCAAGAATGTGGATTTTCCCTCAAAATAGCCATGGTATACAAATAAAAAAAATGGATTGGCTTTCCCATTCAACTTTATTCATATTCAACCTATTACATCGCCATGGCGATGTTTCAGACGTGCACATTCTCAATGCGAATCCCACAGAAAAGCCCCGTGCTCTTGCACACATACGCTCGTCTCTAACCTGCAGGAAGAAGAGGCGCTGGGTGGCCTCCTGGATGAGTTCCTCAGCAACATCTTCAGGGTAAAACTTGGCTCTGAACTTAATAAGCAAAGGGTTCTCCCTCTTGACATCCTGTGCTGTCACCTGTAGGATCATAGCCCAGAGGGATTGAAGGCAAGGAGTAGTACACCAGCTAATTAGTTTCAGTGGGGCCACACGCATGCATAATCAAAATACTGTAACAGTCACAGCACAACATCTACAATCAAATTCAACCATCTAGCAGAGTGGAGTTATGCCCTCGGGTGACTTCAGTTTACAAACAAACTTTCTCCTCACCCTCTTGTTCAGTTTGAGCCAGGTGGAGAAGCCTTTACTGTCCTGATACTGAAGGCCGAAGAACCAGATTTCCCTCAGCCCAATCGTCTTCACGATCTAAACATAAGAAATTACCACAATATGATCAGACATTTGTCTATTTAATCGCCGGTTTGTTTGTTTCGCACATTATACCTGGTCAAACAGCTGTTTGCCGGTTGTGCTGGGCAAGATGGCAAACTCCAGCTCAGCATCCATGGTTGTGACTCGAACATTTATCTGTCGCAAAAAAAACATTCACATTGAGATCCAGGGGGAGAAGATCCCCAGAGTTCACTCATCTAGTCATGGAGACAACAGACAAGTATAAAGCGGCATGCAGATCAACAACTTTTTTGTTTTGTTTCTTTGAGACAATGATAAATTGGTTGGTTCTTTGACAAGTAAAAGACCAAAAAAGAAATACAAGGTTGTTCCTTACATTCTTCTGTTCAACCAGGAGAATCCAATCACAAGAGGTTGGTGGGGACTACAATCAAAACATGAAGCCCACAATGGATTTTTAGAATTTGAAAAGTGGAGAACATGGGGTCCATGATCGACGACTGGGTCAAACATCACACCCGTTTAACGTCAATCTTGCATATGAAAACGGAACCATTTTGTTTCTGTTTTTGCTGTTGTTGTTGGATATAAATTCAAAGTAAGCAAGTGGAGAAAAGATTGTGTGCCCCATTCCTCATGAAATCCCCTTTCTGAGGTTTATAAAGCGAGGCATGTTTTGAATATCTAAAAGTTATCCAATCAAAAACATAAAAAGTACACTTCCATCTCTTGGAGGTGAACTGACTGGCTTCTACTGAATCCTATTTTATGACAAACCAAGAACAGAAACCTCAATTTTGGTAGTGTTGTTTTTGCAACAACATGCCAGCAATATCACAATAGCTCTAGGAAAAAACTGGGCCACTAATGGAACAAATAGGAAACAGCTGTAATACAAGATATCCACAATGTTATTTGCTCCAACACATTTATTGACAAAGTAAAATAACTACAGGATAAGCCTAGTATAAGCCTTCTCACATCAAGAGCAGAGGTAGGGAGGTTCACAAGTTTAACACAAACCTCTATAACTGTAACTAAAATGTTTTAACCAACTATGAAAAAGAGTGAAGATGAAGATACAGAAATAGAGTAAAAGCAGCTACTCACAGTAGACATTTGTCTTTTTACCCCTGTAATACTTCTTCAGAGAGGTGTTCACAGCAGCCTTTTCTCTACACAGTCATATGAAAGTGCTTGCAATACCTACTGGGATTAGGCTGAATTAAAATGGACCCTTGTATTGTTCCCAAGCATTTGCTCTTGGTTAATCCATCGGCAGGCCGGGGGCCATACAATTAGAGAAGGGGCCTTGATCTGAGAACAGTTTCTCTTAAATTGATTAGGTCATGTGACTGGATCACAGCTCCTAGATCAGTATTTTTTTTCTGAGAATTATTTTTGGTGTGTGTGTGTGTGTGTGTGTGTGTGTGTGTGTGTGTGTGTGTGTGTGTGTGTGTGTGTGTGTGTGTGTGTGTAACTCATAGGCCCTAGCAGCACTTCCTCCCAGTTCTAGTAGCAGTATGCCAAAACTAATAGGGCACATACTTAGCCATACTTATAATCTAATAATACTTTATATAAAGTGGACCAATTAATAATTTAGACATATAACGATTAATTTATGAAATTATGGTAAATGGCCTGCATTTATATAGCGCTTTTATCCAAAGCGCTTTACAGTCAGTAGTTACATTCACACACCGATGGCGGCAGGCTACCACGCAGGGTGCTGGCACACCAACGGGAGCAATTTGGGGTTCAATATCTTGCCCAAGGACACTTCGACACGCAGACTGGAGGAGCCGGGAATCGAACCACCGACCTCTTTTATCCAAAGCAATTAGTGGACGACCCGCTCTACCTCCTGAGCTACAGCCGCCCCTAAATTATGCATTAATGTTTATAATAACTGAATTAATTATTTGGGTAGTGGGCTCGCAATCGTCTCGCTGCAAAGAATGGTAAATATGGCCTGCATTTATCCAAAGCTCTTTACAGTCAGTAGGTACATTCACCCATATTCACACACCGATGGCGGCAGGCTACCACGCAGGGTGCTGGCACACCAACGGGAGCAATTTGGGGTTCAGTGTCTTACCCAAGGACACTTCGACATGCAGACTGGAGGAGCCGGGAATCGAACCACCGACCTCTTTTATCCAAAGCGATTAGTGGACTACCCGCTCTACCTCCTGAGCTACAGCCGCCCCAAAATAATGTGAATGTGGTCTTCAATGAGTTTGTGACGTTATCTTACTTTATTATGGACTATTTTAATAGGATGACTAATATGACCTTTTTTGTATTCATATAATATGAATGCAAAAAAGGTCATAGTCGATCAATAGTCATCCTATTACTATTATTTTCGAAAATGTATTATTAGATTATTAGATCATACTAGATTTTATTTGACTTAACAATGCAAACATTCTAATTGAGTCAATGTTACAAATGAACAGTCAGGTTGTATCTATTACAATGTAACAGATAGTCACAGTCACAGATCAGGTGTAACAACAATGGGCTCGTGGCTGCAGACTGTTTTAGCTACTGGAGAAAACGGCGCGCGTGCACGTTTGTCTGCGCGCCCACGTCATCTATTGTGTTTTTATTAACGAGGAGAGTGAGCTGGCCAATTTGCTGATACAGGGCATGATACAGGGTTACAAAACCATGGCGGACGAACAAGAAATCATGTGCAAATTAGAAAATATCTTGGAAATCCGGTAAGACTTGTTTATAGGGTAAAATGAAAGCACATGCGTGAAATACCGTGGCTCGAAAGCGTTGTATCATAATAGCCGACAAAGAGCAAGCTCTGCTTTGCTTTTGTTAACGTGACTGAGCTAGCTAATGTTAGCTGGTCTGCTGCCTCTCTGTACTCTTGATAGCTTTCTGCCATTGTAGCTTAGTTCGCCTGGGGCAATCACACCGGTCGTTCTTTTGTTTAAGAAAGTACTCGCTAAATAACCTGGAACTGTAACTACATTTCCTGGTCACGCACGCATCAACGTTCCAGACGTGTATCATCAAACGCCAGATGTGAGCTGCTAATGTTACCATGGGTAAGCTAGCCACTTGGCTAGCGAAGCAGTAGCAGACTGTCTGCTAAACACTGGTTGCAAAATGTTGCTTCTCCCTGAAGTCTGTAGTGCAGAAATGCATAGTAACTGAGTAATACGTGTACAGCCTACGATGGCAGGGAATGCACATTAGAAAGAAGTAGCTGGAGTAATAAGCCACTCAGCCTCACACAACTTAATTTGCATCAATTCAAGCAAATTGCTGCATATCAAATAGAAGTTTTTTTTTTTTTTTTTTTTTTTTTTTTTTTAACCTTTATTTAACCAGATAAGACATTTGAGATACAATATCTCTTTTGCGAATGTGATCTGGCCAAGAAGGCAGCAATTACAAGCCAGGTTACAATCAACATAAATTACAGTAGGCTACATATAAAGGAAACATAACAACAGGGCTATAGAGCTGAAACATTTCAAAAAAGCAAGGACAACCAAGTACATCATAAAATACCACATCCAAGGGTAATACATAACACAGGATCAAGAACGTAAAAACATATGGCCTAAAAACAAAATTTACAGGTCAAAAAGGGCAAAGTAAAACTAGACATTACTGCAGGAGCAGCTTGCAGTAAGAACTTCAGATATAGCATGTTTAAAACTGGATAGAGGAATGGAAGAGACCAGTTTTAAACCAAAGTAGGAGAGACTCTTTTTTCCAGATTCTGTTCGCATAATTGGCACTTTGAATTTCAACCAGTGTGTATTGTTTATATTATTGATCGTGGCCATTTAGTCGAAATGTTGGTAGAAAACACAAGAACTGGCAAACCAAAGAGTATTATTATTACCCCCCAGATCTCTGTTGTGGCTGGTCGAAGTAAATTGACCTGACAGCTGGTGTGTTTTTTGTCTCTGCCACTGTCTTCAGAAACAAGACTGTCCAGATGCAGAAGATTAAGTCTCGTCTGAAGACTGAGTTTGAGGCTCTGGAGTCTGAGGAGAAACATCTGAAGGAGTACAAACAGGAGATGGACCTCCTTCTGCAGGAGAAGATGGCACATGTGGAGGAGCTGCGGCTCATTCATGCGGACATCAATGTGGTGAGTACCGTAAAACTTTAAATCAACGCACAAATTTACCAAAAAATTAAAAAAAATAATCAGACCCGGCGTTTAATTCTTTTTGCACAGAATTCTTCGGTAACACTTTATAATAATGTTCAGTCCTAAGTCATGTATAAGCCTTTAGTTAATGATGAACTAATTACTTACAAAACATTAATATATATTTGTAGATGATTAATAAATGCTATGTTAACACATCACAAATGTGTTGTAAGTCATCTATAAACCTTTAGTAAATGAAGTGTTCCTCACCTGTTATAAATTATGTGTAAATCATTTACAATTCATTTACAAGGCTTTCTGCATCCCCTAATCTAAAGTGTAAACCATTCATCACACATAAATGTGTTACATACAAGGGGGTAGCTCTGTCAAAATTGAAGCCAATGCGGAAGTGCAAACCTGCATTCTTTCGAATGGCCTGCAGGGGGCGACCCATTGGTCTGTGATCTTGACACAAGTCCAGGGGTTTCCCACTGAGCACGGCCTATGGTCCATGATCGACGAGCTGTGTGATCAGTGGACAAGCGACCTGTCAAGCATGCCCCAAAACAAAGTCTGCAACTACAACATAGTCTGACTCTGAAACTAATGATTGTGACCATAAACACATTAGGAAAGTGTTTAATGAGGCCATACTTGACGCTTCAAAACAGAATTCCACAAACCAATGCGTTGCCCACTGCAGGCAAAGAGGACGCTTCCGCATTGGCTTCAATTTTGACAGAGCTACCACCTTGTAGGCCTATGTAACACATTTATGTGTGATGAATGGTTTACACTTTAGATTAGGGGATGTAGAAAGTCTTGTAAATGAATTGAAAATTATTTACACATCATTTACAACAGGTGAGGAACACTTCATTTACTAAAGGTTTATAGATGACTTACAACACATTTGTATATGTTAACATTTATTAATCATCTACAAATATATATTCATGTTTTGTAAATGGTTAGTTCATCATTAACTAAAGGCTTATAAATGACTTACGACTGAACGTTATTATAAAGTGTTACCAATTCTTGCTCTGCAAAGATTGGAAAGTATCAAATTGCTTATTTAAACCAGTATGATAGTACTTACTACACACAAGAAGGTAGGTATAGGCCAGGGGTGCCCAATACGTCGATCGCGATCGACCGGTCGATCGCGAAGGTAGTGTGGTCGATCGCATGGCATTGAGGGGGAGATTTTTTTTTTTTTTTTTTTTTTACTGTTTTTCCACTGTTTTCACTGTTTTTCCACTGTTTTTCCACTGTTCCACTGTTTTCCACTGTATACTCAGTGTATATATATATAAATAAATATGTTTGGTAGATCACTTTGACTTGGTCATTTTAAAAGTAGCTCCCAAGCTGAAAAAGTGTGGGCACCCCTGGTATAGGCAGTTTTGAACATGCCTACTATTGTAGAGTACGGATTGGAACACAACTGAGATGTCCTTCATCATCATCATCATCATCATCATCATCGTCGTCGTCCAACTACCGGTACGCTACCAGTTCATTGCTCTCCTCTTCTCCCTCCCCCTAGCCATACCGTATTTCAAACAAGTAACATTAGCCTACCGCTCGCATTCAGTTGTTTGTTTTTCATTGGAAAGAAGCAGTTTGATTATAGCAAAGTTATACCGGTAGTAACGTTAGAATTTGCAGGCAGCAGCTAACGTTAGCTAAGCAAGCTAACCAGGCACCACTATCAGACAAAAGGACAAAAAAGCCAGCACTCGAAATAAATCCTTTTGGTTTTTTTAATACCTTCAAGCAGCAGTCTCAGACAATGGACGTTTCGGCCGAAACGTCCATTGTCTGAGACTGCTGCTTGAAGGTATTAAAAAAACCAAAAGGATTTATTTCGAGTGCTGGCTTTTTTGTCCTTCTGTTTATTGTTTGCGCCTTGCACCGTAGCTTTTGAAACTTTTTTGAGAGTGCTCACCAGTCGTGACTTTCAGTCACTAACTCTTTGGACAACCACTATCAGACAATACAGTGTTGTACAACAAGCAGACTTACCAAATGTTTCCGATACATGTCCGGTATAATCCATACTGCATTTATGATCGCTGTTCCGCTGACAGAAATGCACTTTTACAACATTAACTAATGTTAGGGTAACTTCTCCACCGTTCCCATTTTGTACTTATGGTAACCAGACAGTAGCCTAGGTAAACCCAGCCACCACGTGACCTGCTCTCTCAGTTCCCAGTCACTAGTGACTGAGAACAGGTCTGAGAGCAGGTCACGTGGGGGATGGGTTTACCCAGGCTAACCAGACAGCATCTCCAGTCCAACACGTGTACTCCGTCTGTACAGTCCGTAGCATCACTTAATGGTATGGTATGGTGTTTATTCTTAATCCCCGAGGGGAAACATGGTTTGCCACCAGAGCGAGTACAGATACACAAACAGGAAACAGTAACATACAGCACAATAACAATAACACAGTAAAAAGAGAGAGCCTCACAATGCAGAGCTAGCAGTGTTCATTAAATAATTTTAACGAAGCAGGAACCTTCTAAATCGCTGATTCTACAACGGCATGAGTGAATACTGGATTCTGATTGGCTAGCAACAGTGGTAAATACGCCAACAATCTACAGTTCGGCTCCAACCGCAGTATCACTCCGCTCCCTGATGCTGACTCCGTTCCCTGTGCTGACTCCACCCACTGTTAGCCTGTCAGTCTGCAAATCTTCAACAAGGAAATGGCCGATCTCTAACACAAGGAAATGTCCGATTTCGTAGTAACGTTTGATTTACTGGGTGGATTGAGTTTTGAGCAGTGGTTAGATGAAGATGAAGGTGAAGTGAACAAAGAACGACATGGTGAAATTGGGGAGAGAGAACTGGCTGAGCTTGAGTTGTCACGAGTTCGGACTAGCGGGAGGTCGGACTAGCGCCCGGACCCCGAACCTGGGACTGTCAAACAAACAAACGCCCTCTGCCGTCACCAGATATCAACACACCACCACCAAAACGGGCTGCTTTAGATAACTGTTTAAATAACTGTACTTTTACAGGCAATGTATCAATAACTGTGAATCCCGTTAAGGAATAGGTTAGTTGTTTTTTGGCTCAAAGGCAACTAAATGTTTAGTGCAATCATTGATCTTGTGTATGGAACTATATTCTGTGGCGGAAGGATAAATGTATTCTGAAACCAGTAATGATTATAAATAAATGAATTGGATGTTACAATTGTGTATTTTTTATATTATTTGGTAGCTGTTGTAGAAAACAAATTTAACACTCGAGATCGGGGGTTGTGGGCACATTTACCACTGGTACAGGGTTTATAGCACTCGGCTTCGCCTCGTGCCACAACCCTGTACCAGTGGTAAATGTGCCCACAACCCCCTCCCTCTCGTGTTAAATTTGTTAAGTAGAGCACCGAGGCATCAAAAGCCCAGTGTTTCCCATACATAAAGGAATTTGTGGCGGGCCGCCACAAAAGGATTTGGACCGCCACAAAAAGATGTTGACCAAAAAAAATATATATATACCGGTATACAGTATATATATTTTTTACAGTGCACCTGAACGCAACATGCAAGATATCCGCTGAATAAGTGTCCAATAAATGTTCATGTCATTCTGGCCAATACTTCTGTTATAGCATTTCAGTCTGGAATATGGAATATCTTTCAATAATCTATGATTTAGCTGCTAAATTGTCAAATACTGCCATCTGCTCGCTACCCAGGCACTTATGTATGTACTTAACCTAACTAACTTAACCTAACTAACTATCCGGTGTGCACAACATTGTCAGCCTAAACTCCGGCTGACACCCCAAAAACCTCCAATCCGCTACAGAAAAATGTATATTGTTTGTTTATTAAGTGGCCCCTCGCCTTCTATCATTTCACGAAAGTGGCAAAGCAAGTTGAGTATCCCTGACCTATAGGGAGTTTGTCATTGTAAACCCACAGCACAGTAATGATGACATGTTCTTCATAGATCTAGCTAGCCTTTTAATTTTGCTCTTAAGCTTTCTCAAAGTACACCAAATTCATGCATTTTACTTTAAAATGTTTTAAAAAATCTGGCGGGGGGGCATGCCCCCGCACCCCCCTAGGGGGTCTGCGGTCCCCCACCACAAATACTCAAAATCCTGTGGGAAACACTGAAGCCTATCACTAAACGAACTACGCATAGCATCAAATACATCATACAAATGATGGCCTTCAAAAGAAAGAATAGAGTTCAGTTTTCTCCTTGTTCTCTTGGCTATAATGCGGTATGCATACTTCAAACGTCTGTTATGTATTAAAGTCGAAAACTGTCTGACAGGGGGAGAGAAAGTACAATCTCTCATCTTGCCTGCCAAGATGACACATGTCATTACCGTAAGTGACTGTGAATTCAGTCTGAGCGCAACACAAAAACATACCCTAATGGGGAGGGGGGGAAGTATCCTGCGTCTATTTGAGACCAGCGTTTATTTACCAAAACATTTAGCCAGACCCGGCGTCTATTTGGGACTCGTTTATTTGAAGTTTTACGGTAGGTAGAGATGAGCACTCCACTCTGTATAAGAAAGTGCCAGTTCAGTTGTCTTGCAGAGGTGCTATATGTGTAAGGCATCTTTAACATTCAGTATCAGCATCAACATCGAGAATAGTGATGGTAGACCAGTTCCACATAATATATCAGTGAATGCATTCACTGCATGTATTTATTTATTTATTTAATAGAAAAAATATAATGACTGTGTTAGTTGTATTGTAGTTGGAGGTTGTAGTTTAAACTGAGCATGTTGCATGTCCTGTTCTCTCAGATGGAGAGCACCATCAAGCAGTCGGAGAATGACCTGAACAAGCTGCTGGAAACAACCCGGCGCCTGCATGATGAGTACAAACCTCTGAAGGAGCATGTTGATGCCCTGAGGATGACCCTCGGCCTCCACAGGCTCCCCAACCTCAACGAGGAAGAGGAGAAGCTCTCTCTGGAGTCAGTATACACACACACACACACACACACACACACACGATTAATTATTTAGTTAAAGTTTTTTTTTATATACTTTTATTATATCATATGCCTGAACATACACCAAATTACAGCTAACAGTTTACATTTTAACTGTGTCGTTATTGTTATTGTATCTAAACAATCTAGAGGCAGACGACGTCCGCACACTAACTTCACTTAAGCAAGACTTTTATTAAATTCCAAATACAACGTTTCGGTCAAGCGACCTTCATCTGGTATCTGCAGATGAAAGTCGACCGAAAAGTTTTTTGTATTTAATAAAAGTCTTGCTTAAGTGACGTCAGTGTGCGGAAGTCGTCTGCTTCTAGACGTGTCCCGTTCCTCCGAGGCACCTGACCCACACGGTAGTGCAAAGATTACCTCTCATTGACGACATCTAAACGACAGAATTACTGAATTTGCTAAATTCAGCAAATGTACAGGACATATGCAGAGACATGTCACACTGCACACAGGACTATGGCTTTATGACATTAGTACAGAGACATGTCACACTGCACAAACTCACTGACACATGGGACAAGGACATCATAAGTGCCAAAGGAGGGTGCAAGACATACGATAGCTAAGGAGACTACCGATAACGTCACTACATAAACACGTTCAGTGTTCTGTGTCAAAGTGCGTTTGAGTAGCACACAATCCTCTCCTTGAGGCAGCAGTAGAGGATGTTCAAGAGCACCATGACTCATAGTGACACTGAAGAGGATGAGATGGCGGGCGTGGGGCGTGGCTGCTGAGATGATGTGTGATGTTTGGTCATATTGGACTTTGGCTGCTGGCCAGACGAGACTTTTTGGAACAGATGGTCGCGTGCGTGTACAGTGCAATGACGTTCCTGACCTTTCCCTTGGCTTGGTGTCATGCAGTTTGTTTTCATGAAGGGAAAGTGCAGGCAAGATACTGGAACCTGTCCTTAAGATGTGGTGTGATGGGGAAGGATGTGAGGAATCATTTTGAGAATTGAACAAGGATTGATTGTCAGACATGTATCTCCTTCGGTTGCCATAGAAATAATATCCTGAAATAAGAGCATTTCCCTAAAGGCAAATGTATGGTTTCTGCCGTGTGGCCGGTGTTTGTAGCAAGACCATTCACAGAGTCACAGCATTAAAAAAAAAAAAAAAATCTGAGTTTTATCCCATTTTCTCCCCAATTTTACTTGACCAGAGTTTAACCGCCAGGACGTCGTGCGTGGGAGGATTATGCTATTCCCCACAGTTAGCCTCACCCTGAACAGGCGCCCCGACCATACAGAGGAGGCACTCGTGCAACGACCAGGACTCATATCCCATCGGCTTCCCAGCCGCAGACACGGCCGATTGTGTCTGTAGCAACGTCTGACCAAGCCGGAAGTACCGCTACCAGGAATTTAACCTGGGTCTCCGTGGTGGTAGGCGAGTGCTTTTACCCCAGTGATTCCCAACCAGGGGTACGTGTACCCCTAGGGGTACTTGAGCAGCTTGCAGGGGGTTGTTGCTCCAGATTCAGGTTTAGGGGAGCCTGGTTACAAAAGGAAAAAGGAGGCCATGCCCACACACCGGCATTTGCGGAGGCCTCCGCAGAGTTTCATTCTTTGAGAGGAGCATCCATGGAGCTCTGTGCGCTGTTGAGCCATTCATCTTCCTGGGATGTTGAGCGCACAGTTTCTTCGGAAGGCATCCTTCATCTCCACAGTTTTGAGTCTCAACTGTACATAGACTCATCACTGCTGGTGACATCATCCACAGACAAGACAGTTTGATGGATGGGTAGCCAGAGGCACATTTGTTGTACAAGGGAGTAGAGGAGGGGGGGAGAGAGAGAGATAGAGATAAGAGAGAGAGAGAGAGAGAGAGAGAGAGAGAGAGAGAGAGAGAGAGAGAGAGAGAGAGAGAGCGAGTGAGCGAGCATCCTTCTGGTGCACTTAGGTTCACATTGAGGGGGTCTGACAGGTAGGCTCGCAGACACGCAAACTGATTGCTGTTTGCCAGGACGTCTGACAGCCATCACCAGTGGGTGGTGTTTACTGTGAAGTTGATCTGGGGCGATTGTGCTGGGATGTGGAAGTAAAACAAGCAGGATGGCGGTGTTGGACCCAGGGTCTCCCAGGTATTTAGGTCAAACTGTTGGCCGTGTGTTCATTGCAGGGATGTCAAACATATGGCCCGGTGGGCCAGAATCGACCCACCAAAAGGTCCAATCCGGCCCACAGGATGACTTTGCAAAATGTGAAAATGGCACTGAGAATTCCTTCAATCCAATGTGATGCACTTGTGATGGCTAAGAGGTGCCAGGTTTCAGGAACAAGTTGAATATTAAGTAGCCCATTCATGTTTTCTGTATTCATCACTCAATGGTAAACTAGTTTCATTACCCTTGAAGAAAATTGCACAGCTGCAATTAATTGTAATGCAGAGTTACAGACAGTAGATTTGATAATTTGTTTCATAGGCCTGATGGCTAAGAGGTGCCAGGTTTCAGGAGCAAGTTGAATATTAAGTAGCCCATTCATGTTTTCTGTATTCATCACTCAATGGTAAACTAGTTTCATTACCCTTGAAGAAAATTGCACAGCTGCAATTAATTGTAATGCAGAGTTACAGACAGTAGATTTGATCATTTGTTTCATAGGCCTAGTTATTATGCATCAATGTTCTTTCTTTGTCTGGCCCACTTGAGACTGAATGAATTGGGTCACATGTGACCCATGAACTCAAATGAGTTTGACACCTGGTTTATTGCATCATTCACAGAGCGTTTGTCCCTGCAGGAGATGAAGGATTACATTAGTCTGCAGCACTTACTTATGATTATGATGCATGAGTTCAGTGGCACTGGCCTGAAGTTACCTTTCAGGTAACAACCAAATAAGAACATCCTACTAGCCTGGTCCTACTATAGAATCTTCCTATAGATCCTACTATAGAATGAGGAAAACTCTGTCTGTCTGTCTGTCTGTCTGTCTGTCTGTCTGTCTGTCTGTCTGTCTGAATCCACTTATCCCCCAATCATTGGCCAATCAATCTGAAACTGCACAAGGGCATTGAGCATTACCATACTAGGCTTTAAAGCAGGGACTGACAAAGCAGATTTTTTTCCATTTTCCTTTTTTTTAATCAATTTTTTATTCACTTTTTTCCAGCATAACATAAAAAAAAGAAAAGCACAAAAACCACAAACATCTACAAAAAACATACATACATATAGATTCATTCTAAACAAATCTCCCCTCCCCACAGGACAGGAGTATTATATGTGTTTTCCAGCATGTACATAACTCAATCATCACAGAACTTATTTTGAACAGATCATATTGACATAGGCAGAATGAACAAACGAGCAGCCCCTACCACAAAGTAAAGAAGAGATAAATGCAACCATGTCCATACGGGCCACTGACATCTCCAGGCCAGCCAAGTCCACCGCTGAAGATGCCCATTGCTCAAAGGGCAAAGTGTGTGTAAGGAGCTTCATTAGATCAGATGATGAGATAAACTTTATTGTCCCCTGGGGGGAATTTGTCTTGGGCAAAAAGTGCATATAAGCCACATCCTGGCTTTACAAACAGACAACATACAAAGTAACACAGAGACACTGCAGAATTGCACTAATGTCAACAGAGGTAAGTGCACTCCAAGACATAATAGTTGCAAAGCCCCATTGCACTATTTGTTCAACTCATAGACAAGACAACAAATAGGCAAAGTACAATACTAAAAATCACTCAGTCAGCATCACATGTACCGAGGGTTGTGCAAAAAGTTATCTCTGAGCTACTCCCCCCCCCAGATTTTCTCATTTTCCCAACTTTTATTGCAACATTTCTGGCAAGTCTGCGTGGTGTTGTGGTGCATGCATCTCCGGGTATGGACTAGTAAAATAATAAAAAATAAACCATAAAGTACATAAATAAAAGAAAGTCAACATAAAAATAAAGCAAAAAACAGTAACGCCAAAGGAAATGTAAGGTACAACAAAACAATGACATCACATGGAACAAGGACATCCCAGGGCAGGAATTATAACAAGGCCAAAAGGCCAGTGTCACGGCGTGGATGCCCTGGAGTGTGGCCATATTGCCCCTTCTAAAATTAACTACCCACAAGGCCAGTTTAGCATGCCGTGTTTTGATCTGGCCCTTATGCCCTTAAAAGAAAATTTCCTCATTTCAATCTACATGCGACACAGCAAATAAACAAAAACACCTTCAGTATCAGTGCCCTGCATATGAGGCATTTAGGGAACCATCATAGTCAATTGTAGCGTCTACGCATAGGCAGACGCTGTCAGGCATTTAGGGGACATCAATAATTTGTAGCTACAGAAAATAACCTGGGTTACACTTACGTTACGTTATTGGTTATTGTCCAATGTAACTCACTTTGCAGTCTGAGCCATCTTTCATAATGTGCTGTATCACACTGCAGTACTTGAATATGTATTTTTCTGAGGGGAAAATAACTGAAAAAAGGATTTTAACAACCATGGGCATGTCCTTCACTGCCCTACATTTTGCCTGCAATGCCCCCAAAACATTTTATTTATTAAAGTCCAAAGTGGCCTTGCCCTAAAAATGCCAGGATGTGGGACAGGCTACTGATTTAAATTTAAATTCCCGCAGTTTATTCCATTGTGAAGGTGCAAGAGTGAGCTGAGTGAGTGTGAAGTTTGAAAGGACACACTAAGAGCAAGCTGAGTAAGTGTGAAGTGTGAAGTTTGAACAGAGAAAAATATGTTTTATAATAGTTTTCACCAAGTAAGGACAGACTGCAGAGCCAGTTTGCATTCCTGCACAGTATGGTGGTGGCTCCACTCACAGGCTGTAAATGTCACGATCAGATACAGAATTGGACCCAAAAGCACGACCAAGAGGCAAGGTGTTACAATCCGACTCTTTACTGAAGTCAAACAAAGCAGAGAACAAAACAGGAACAGGATAGGCCAGATTAGGCTGTAGATTAGCTAGATACTATGTCCCAGTTAGCTCTGGTTAATGCTTAGAGTAGTCAGTTGTCTGATCTTCTCCCCCCCCCCCCCCTCTCTCTTTCCCCCTTCCCCCGCTTCTTCCCTTCTTCCCCCTTCTTGTTCTCCTCTCTTTCCATGCTCTTTCCTCCCCCACATCCCACCGCCCCCCCCTCCCTTCTCCTGCTCTCTCCTCCTTCTCCCCCCCTCTGCTCCTTCTCCTCTTCTCCCCTATTTTCCTGAATCCCTGCCACTTCCTGCTCTCCCTTCTCTCACATTCCCCCTGCTCTCCTTCCCCTGCACCCTCCCACCTCTCCTTCTCTGCCTCTCTCCTCCTCTCTGTCCTCCCCCCTCTCTCACATTCCCCCTGCTCTCCTTCCCCTGCACCCTCCCACCTCTCCTTCTCTGTTCTCTCCTCCTCCACATTTCCCATTTTCTCCCCACCCTCGCCCTAATCCGGGCCCGTATCCTACTCCCTCCCTCCACCCTAGACCCTACCTCTACTCTACCTCCCCTGTACCCTTCCACCTCTCCTTCTCTGTTCTCTCCTCCTCTCTGTCCTCTCCCCTCTCTCACATTCCCGCTGCTCTCCTTCCCCTGCGCCCTCCCACCTCTCCTTCTCTGTTCTCTCCTCCTCTCTGCCCTCTCCTCCCTCTCACATTCCCCCTGCTCTCCCTCCCCTGCACCCTCCCACCTCTCCTTCTCTGTTCTCTCCTCCTCCACATTTCCCATTTCCCCCCACCCTCGCCCTAATCCGGGCCCGTATCCTACTCCCTCCCCTCCCCCAACCCTAGACCCTACCCCTACCCTGGCTCTCCCTCCCCTGCACCCTCATCTCTCCTCCTCTGTTCTCTCCTCCTCCACATTTCCTATTTTCTCCCCACCTCCCCCCTCTCCTCCCTCCTCCCTCTCCCTCCCTCCTCCACTCTCCTGCTTTCTTCAAATGTTCAAATGTTATCTTTATTCTGTATATTCTTGTTACTGTGTGTTAGCTAGAATCAGCTAGACATACTTTCTGTGAAGCCCTCTGAGACATGCTTGTGAATTAGGGCTATATAAATAAACTTGACTTGACTTGACTTGATAGCTGGATGTGACTGGCATGAACGACAATTACAATCTGGCAGAGAAGCAGTGGAATGGGCCTCTAGATATGCTGGGGAGCTGATTAGGGAATGAGGAGCAGGTGAGTGGGATAATTACAGCCAGGTGAAACTACTGAGGGGAAGACAGGCAGGTGGGAGTGGCCGGGTCTGAAATGACAGCAGAGTTAGAACAGAAACAATAATAAATGAATGTCTGAATGCAAAACATCATAACAGAAAAATAATTATTAATTCCAAAACCATGACAGAGCCCCCCCCTCAAGGGACGGCTCCTGACGTCCCACCGGGCTGGTCGGGATAGGTGCGATGGAAAGTTGAGATGAGCTCCGGGTCCAGGATGTTGCGAGATGGGACCCAACAGCGCTCCTCAGGGCCGTAGCCTTCCCAGTCCACCAAGTACTGGAGCCCCCTCCCTCGACGTCTCGACTTGAGCAGACACTTGACCGTATAAGCCGGCCCACCACCAATGAGCCGGGCGGGGGGCGGGGGTCTGGAGGGTGGCTGCAGAGGACTGACCTTGACTGGCTTAACACAGGAAACGTGGAAGGTGGGATGAATCCTCATGGGAGGTGGGAGGCGCAGGCGCACCGCCGCAGGGTTGATGACCTTGGAGATGGGGAACAAGCCAATGTACCTGGGAGCCATCTTCTTAGACTCCACCCTTAAAGGTATGTCCCGGGTGGATAGCCACACCCGCTGACCGGGTGCGTACTGGGGGGCTGTGGATCGCCTCCGATTAGCTGCTCGCCGATATCTCTCAGAGGTCCGTAGGAGAGCAGAGCGGGCCCTGAGCCAAGTGCGGCGGCAGCGTCTGATGAATGCCTGGACGGAGGGGACACTGGCCTCTCTCTCCTGCTCAGGAAAGAGTGGAGGTTGATAGCCGTAGGCGCACTGGAAGGGGGACAGGCCAGTGGCAGAGGTGGGAAGGGTGTTGTGGGCGTATTCTACCCACACCAACTGCTTGGCCCAGGAAGAAGGAGCATGTGAGGCGACGCACCGCAGAGCCGTTTCCATGTCCTGGTTATTCCGTTCAGTTTGGCCATTGGACTGCGGATGGAAACCTGAGGACAGGCTGGTCGAAGCTCCCAACAACCTGCAAAATTCCTTCCAGAAACAAGAGGTGAACTGAGGCCCCCGGTCAGAGACTATAATAATAATAATAATAATAATAATGATTGGATTTATATAGCACTTTTCTAGACACCCAAAGCGCTTCACAGAAATCATTATTCATTCACACCATTCGTACCAGTGGTGGTAAGCTACGGGTGATGTAGCCACAGCTGCCCTGGGGAAGACTGACGGAAGCGTGGCAGCCATTTCGCGCCTACGGCCCCTCCGACCACCACCAACATTCATAGACATTCATACCCATTCATACGAGGCAATGAGGGTTAAGTGTCTTGCCCAAGGACACAACAACAACAGCTGGGAGGGAGCGGGATTCGAACCGCCAACCCTTGAGTCATTGGCCGACCTGCTCTACCTCCCGAGCTAATGCCGTCCCTAAATATGTAACTATGTCACTGGGGAGGCCGTGCAGGCGGAAAACATGGAGTAATATCAGTTCAGCAGTCTCTTTGGCAGAGGGGAGCTTAGGCAGGGGAACAAAATGTGCAGACTTGGAAAAGCGGTCAACAACAGACAGAATAACTGTGTTACCTTCTGAGGGGGGCAGGCCTGTGACAAAGTCCAGCGATATATGGGACCAGGGACGATGCGGTACGGGAAGGGGTTGAAGGAGACCCGCAGGGCTTTGGCGGGAGGTCTTGTGTTGGGAGCAAATAGGACAGGCGGCCACAAACTCCTGTGTGTCCTCCTCCATGGAGGACCACCAGAAACGCTGACGAAGAAGGGCCAGGGTGCGCCGCACCCCCGGGTGACAGGCCAGACGCGAAGAGTGTCCCCACTGGAGGACCTGAGAGCGGAGATGATCAGAGACAAATAGACGGCCCACAGGACAGTTACTGGGTGCAGGGAAATCAGAAAGTGACTGTTTGACTTTACCCTCAATGTCCCAGACCAGAGCACCAATCACACAGGAAGGAGGAAGGATCCCTTCCATCTCAGTAGGGTCCTCCTCCTTCTGGAACTGGCGGGAGAGGGCATCAGGTTTGATATTCTTGGAACCTGGTCGGTAGGAGAGAGTAAAGTTAAAGCGGTCAAAGAACAAGGCCCACCGAGCCTGGCGGGAACTCATCCTTTTGGCGGTGCGTATATATTCTAGGTTCTTGTGATCTGTCCAAACCACAAAGGGGAGTTCCGCTCCCTGGAGCCAGTGTCTCCACTCCGTTAAGGCCAACACGACCGCCAGCAGCTCCCGGTCGCCTACGGTGTAATTCCTTTCTGCCGGTATCAACTTCCGGGAGAAGAAGGCGCAAGGGTGCACCTTCTGATCCTCCGCTGAGCGTTGGGAGAGGACAGCCCCCACCCCTGTGCTAGAGGCATCTACCTCTACCACAAATTGCTTGGAGGGGTCAGGGTGTGTGAGAATGGGACCACTGGTGAAACGTCGCTTCAGCTCCTGAAACGCTGCCTCCGCGGTAGGAGACCAAGAGAAGGGCATTTTAGTGGAGGTAAGGGCGGTGAGGGGGGCTGCCACCGAACTGAAATTCCGGACAAAACGTCTGTAGAAGTTGGCAAACCCTAGGAAACTGCCAAGTTGTGTACGGGATGTGGGCTGAGGCCACTCTGTAACAGCACGAACCTTGGCCAGGTCCATCTCGACGCTTCCTCCCTTGAGCTCCATCCCAAGGAAGGACATTTCAGAAACATGAAACTCGCTCTTCTCTGCCTTCACAAAGAGGCGATTCTCCAGGAGTCTGTGCAGGACCCTCCTCACATGACCCTCGTGCTCCTTTAGGGATCTGGAAAAGATTAGAATGTCATCGATGTAGACATAGACAAACTTGTGTAGCATGTCCCTGAGCAGATCATTCATTAGTGCTTGGAAAACTGCAGGAGCGTTTGTTAGTCCAAAGGGCATGACTAAATACTCATAATGGCCACTGGGGGTGTTGAAAGCAGTCTTCCATTCGTCCCCCTCCTGAATGCGGACCAAATGGTAAGCATTTCTGAGGTCCAGTTTCGTGAACACTGTGGCACCTTGGAGCTGTTCAAAAGCAGAATTCATGAGTGGGAGGGGATACCTGTTCTTCACAGTGGCGTTGTTGAGACCTCGATAGTCAATGCAGGGACGCAGAGACTTATCCTTTTTCTCCACAAAAAAAAACCCTGCTCCAGCAGGAGACGAAGATGGGCGAATGATGCCAGCTGCCAGTGACTCACTGATGTATTTCTCCATGGTCTGCATCTCTGGAGCTGACAGAGAATATAACCGGCCCTTGGGAGGGGAAGTGCCAGGGAGCAGGTTGATGGCACAGTCGTAGGGTCGGTGAGGAGGCAGAGAAGTGGCACGGGACCGGTTGAAAACCTCCTTCAAATCTAGATATGTTTGGGGCACTTTAGACAGATCTGGAAACTCGGAAGGAGAAGGAGGGCTAAAAACAGGAGACAGGGCATTCGTCAGACAGACAGCATGACAGTGCTCACTCCAGCCTAAAATTACCCCTGTAGGCCAGTCAATGTGGGGATTGTGTCTCAGGAGCCATGGGTAACCAAGAATTACTGGGATTTGAGGGGCATGTAGTAAATGAAAAGACAGAGTCTCATGATGGTTACCTGACATGCTGAGGTTCACCGGAGCAGTGCAGTGGGTGACTGTGGCAAGGAGGTGGCCATCAAGGGCGCTGGCTGGAAGGGGAGACTCCAGGGGAATCTGCGGGATGTTGAGCTGCCGAGCGAACTGGTAATCCAGAAAGTTGGCGTCCGCCCCAGAGTCGATAAACACAGACACGGTGTGTAGGTGTCCCATCCAGGAGGAACTGAGCATGGGTTACTGGTCGAGAGGGCATTTCAGGGAGACGAGCTTGGCCCACCAGTGCCCTCCGGATTACTGGTGAGCCCCTTCTTTTTCCGGGCAGGAAGCTACGAAATGTCCCGGTTGGCCACAGTACATGCAGAGATTCCCCATGCGACGCTGAAGGCGCTCCTCCGGCGTGAGACGGGTCCGTCCCAGCTGCATGGGCTCCGAGTCATCGGGGAGGCTTGAGGGCAAGGTGAGTAGCTGCTTCACGGGCCCTGTAGGAACAGAAGAGCGGACAGGTGCACGGAGAACATCAGACTGGAATCTCTCCCTCTTTCTCTCTCTCATGCGGTTATCAATACGCAATGTCAGATCAATGAGAGAGTCAAGCTCGCTGGGCAACTCTCGAGCGGCTAGTTCATCCTTGATTTTATCAGACAAGCCATGGTAAAAGGCATCATACAGTGAGGGAGAGTTCCACTTACTTTCTGTGGCGATTGTCCTGAATTCAATTGAGTAATCAGCCACCCGTCGCTCCCCCTGTCGCAGGTTCAGCAGACCTCTCGCTGCCTCCCGGCCCGAAGCTGTGTGGTCAAACACCTTCCTTAACTCTGCTGAAAACATCTCAGCAGAGGAGCATGCTGAGGACTGCTTCTCCCACTCAGCCGTTCCCCACAGCTTGGCTCGGTCCGTGAGCAGAGAGATTATGTAGGCTACCTTGGAGCGTTCAGTGGGGAAAGCAGAAGGCTGAAGCTCAAAGGCCATAGAGCATTGAATCAAAAATGGACGGCAGCTGCCGGGCTCACCCGAAAAGCGTTCTGGAGGGGGCACACGAGGTTCTGAGCCAGAGATGGCCCGAACCGGAGGACTGGTAGGTGGTCCGCCCATCTGTGCTGGAGCCGGTGCCGCAGCCCCTCCTTGGCGGTGTAGACTGAGCTGCTGTATCTGGTCATGGAGAGCCTCCAGGTTCTTGTCGTGGCATGCAGAGGATTCCTGGAAGGCCCCGGAAATGGCCTGGAGTTGCTTTTCATACTGGCGTAAAGCACCAGCTTGTGCCTCCATCTCTCTCTAGTGTTGGTACATTTTTGGCTAGTGCAGTGTAATTTTCTGTGTTCGCATTGTTATAAATGTGATATAAATGGTCAAATGGCGATGAATTTTGAAATTGGGTGGGGGATTGGGGCATATATCAAGGATTTTCACACTTCAGTGCCTCAGCTCATTTTTGGCCCCGGGAATCAAAAATGTTTACTGCATTTTTGTTATATCCAGAAATGAATAGATAATTCCCCATTGAAAACCACTATAAAGTGCAAAAAAGTGCTATTTTTGAGCTCCAAGACACTTTTTACAAAAAAGCATTTTTTTATGACTTCCTCCAGATATTTTGGACATAAGGCTTCAAAATTATGGTTTTTAATATTTTTCAGCAGATTGCAACATTTTCTCATGTATGGCATGCATCTATTGCAATCAATTTAGCTGGTTTCTGTTTGTGCTGCATTATGGACCACTACAGCCCAATGGAATAAATAATTTCAGCTAAAATGGTGTTCATATGGATGTGTGTGTGTGTGTGTGTGTGTGTGTGTGTGTGTGTGTGTGTGTGTGTGTGTGTGTGTGTGTGTGTACACACACACATCCATATGAACACCATTTTAGGGATGGGGTTTTGGGGGGAGGGAGGGACAAAAAAAACATGCCTATATTGAAGTCAGCTCAAGTTGTGTGTGTGTGTGTGTGTGTGTGCGCACGCACACACACACACACACACACACACACACACACACAAGCAACTTGAGCTGTCCCCCCACCCCCCCACCAAAGCCCCATCCCGATGTGTCCTGATCATGCACATACTAGGCTAGACAGAGTCTGTTTATGACCTGCATCAGAATGACAGAATGCACCCTTGGCCGGTCAAGGAAATGGTCAATTACTAAAAACTGGCATTGAAAGGGTTGAAATTCTGAAAAGTAATGAACATTGAGACATGAGATTGAGCAAACATGAGATTGAGCAAAAAAGGAAAAAAAGATTCTCCCTCTATTTTTGTTGTTGGCCAAAAATGGTTAGTACTTGCCCAGAAGGACTCACTCTAATTGCCCAAAAATGGTCAATTAGATGGTCTAAAAAAGTATACAGTGCATTTGTTTTTTAAATTGTCACTGAATAAAAAGTAAGAATGGAACAAAATAAATATTGGTAATAATCTTTTACATAGACCCCACTGTGATAATCCCACCCAAAAACATTCCCTTTGGATTATATTTTGTGCAGAGATTGTGGAAATCTGAAAAAGCAGCAAGTGAAACTGTTTATAGTCAAGACAAACTGGCTTATAGAGGGTTACATTTCTGAAAATGAATAAATATTTTTGGTATGTATAGCTTCATCTGAAGGTAAAATGTTTGGGGAAAAAAAGAAAAGAAAAAAAAGATTTTTTTTTACCTTTCTTATCATTAGAAAAATAATTGACCAAAACTGGACAATGGGAGGGGCATAACAAATAGGGGTAAGTATTAGTTAACAGTGTACAAGGGTTAAGTCGGCTGGGTCCATGACGGGCCAGATTGTTCTGTCACGATCAGATACAGAATTGGACCCAAAAGCACGACCAAGAGGCAAGGTGTTACAATCCGACTCTTTACTGAAGTCAAATAAAGCAGAGAACAAAACAGGAACAGGATAGCTGGATGTGACTGGCATGAACGACAATTACAATCTGGCGGATAAGCAGTGGAATGGGCCTGTAGATATGCTGGGGAGCTGATTAGGGAATGAGGAGCAGGTGAGTGGGATAATTACAGCCAGGTGAAACTACTGAGGGGAAGACAGGCAGGTGGGAGTGGCCGGGTCTGAAATGACAGCAGAGTTAGAACAGAAACAATAATAAATGAATGTCTGAATGCAAAACATCATAACAGAAAAATAATTATTAATTCCAAAACCATGACAGTAAAGACATGTAATATTCCTACTTGCCTTTGCAAAGTTTCCTAACTCAAAAGAACATGGTTATTTTATTTATTTATTTATTTATTTGTTTGTTTGTTTATTTATTTATTTATTTATTTATTTATTTATTTATTTATTTATTTATTTATTTATTTATTTAGGGGGGGTATTCACCAACAAAGTTTTCTGCAAAAATGAACAGTAATACTGGGCTCACCTGGTAGAGCACATACCACACAGGCTTCCTAGTCCTTCACGCGGCCAACCCAGGTTTGAATCCGACCTGTGGTCCTTTGCCACATGTCATCCACTCACTCTCTCATCTAAAGTAGTTATTGAGTCATCTTAATCTAATTGTAATGTGCCCACTATTTTTAAATGATAGTGGGCGCCATTACAATTAGATTGACAGTAGAAGGGCAGTGGTGGCTCAAAGGATAGAGAAGCAAGCTTGTGACCGGAAAGTCATCGGTTTAATCCCCACGGACCGGCGGCAGCAGGATAAATCTGGATGTGGAAAGTGAACATGTAATGCTTGCCCCTCCCTCTTTACCGCCAATCAGGTGCCCTTGAGCAAGGCCCTTCACCCCAACCACTCCAGTGGAGCTGCTCAGTGGCCGGCAGATCAGACTTGTGTGGTTGTACTGGTCAACTTCCAGGTTAAAGTGAATGTGATCAGGGTACTCCTGAAAAAGAGAGCATTGCTCTCAGGTAACTCCCATGAATAAATAAAGGTAAAACAACAACAAAATTAACCTCACAAGCCTGTGGTGTGAGTGATTCTCAACCCTTCCTATCAAGGACCCCTAATTTAGTCCACATTAGGGCCAGACTCCCATTTGAGGATATTTTGTCTCTTAAACACAAGTCTGGGAATATTAGATAGGATTAGATAGGCTTTTGTCCAGAGATATCAACAGTGAAACTATGACCAAAATAATCATTCTTCTACATGTGATCTAATGTGTTAAGTTCTTGTAAATGAAATAATATTGAAGTTGAACAATTCACCAGTTTGCTGAGGACTCCCTGGAATTCCCTCAAGGACCCCCCGGTGGTCCCTGGACCCCTCGTTGAGAACCACTGTTTTAAGATACACTGTGACAGTAATATAATGTATCAGCACAAAATGACTACTCCGCACCTCAGTCAGTAATGAAAATAACAAAACCCTCACAAACTGCCTGACATATTAACTTTGATCAAAAAACGAATGATGTGGAACCCCACATGTCAAAACACTGGTATGGTCTTGAACTGTAATGTTCCTTTGATGTGGTGAAGGCACATTGCATATTAAGCCTAATTCCGTGGTGCTTGTGTGGGTTATGAGCTTGCATGGTAAATGTCATAACACCTAATAAGACCCCTCCCCCCTCCCTTTATTTCACTGGGAAATAAACCCAGCGAGAGTCAAAAATCTCAGTTGCCAAGGGAGTCCTGGCCAAAACGGCTTCGAAACAGCGAAATAAAAAGTGAACAACATCGTCATCAAAATGATAAATGGTAAATGGCCTGCAATCACAGTGTCAATCCAACATGTTTCATGTGTTGTGTAAATACTTTTTGAACACATACATCAAAGTTCTACTCTGTTCCAAACCTATTTTGAGAGAAAGCTGAGAGCGTCATGAAATGAGATCTCACACTTTTTTTTTGAAGTGGGCCAGTGAGGCATGAAGTCCAAGGCCAGATTTCTTTCCCAGTCTGCCCCGACACACACACACACACACACGTGCACACACACACACACACGTGCATGCGTGCAGACAAACACTTACAATGACTGTACTTTCATCCAAACTTACATATAAAACGAGAATGTGTGAACTTGACACTCTTCTCCTTTGTATTGGGTTTTCGCACTCCACCTCTCTTTTATACACAGCGTAGATAGGCTCATCTCAGATGTGATGTGATTCACAGGCTCTGTGTGAGCAGTCTTTCTGTCTCTTGTGCTTCAATAGTTACTTTGAGAAGCAAAAAGCGGAGTGGCAGAAGGAGCCACACGAGCCCGCCATCCCAGAATCCCTAGCTGCGGCGGCGGCTGCAGCCCAGCAGCTTCAGGTCTCCAGGAAGCAAGACGCCCGCCAGACGGCCACCTTCAGACAGCAACCCCCGCCTATGAAGGTATGGACAGGCATATACACTGTACCGGCCTAACCTAATGATCTTTACAAGGCAGCAGAACATGACATGAAGAGACCACCCTTATTTCTCCCTCTCTCTCTCTCTCCAGGCCTGCCTGTCATGCCACCAGCAGATCCATCGTAACGCTCCCATCTGCCCGCTGTGCAAGGCCAAGAGCCGCTCCCGCAACCCAAAGAAGCCCAAGAGGAAGCCAGACGAGTAGATCCTATTGGTGTTCAAAGGGAACTGGTTCCAGTACCTTGAGTCTAAGGTCAGCCACGTGCATTTCTATAATATGGCTGAGAATGATAAGAGTCTGATTGATGGTAAAATCTGTGGTTCAAGACCATTTCCACACACGGACCCCACTTTAACAAAGTTAAGTTACATTGATCATAACCGGTCAACAATCCCTTGAGGGTCTGGGTGTTAATATGTCCTTTTATTAACAGTGCTTTGGGTGTGTTGATATGTAACTGTATACTCTTCACATTAGGTTTACTAGCCCCTAACCTTATAGCTGCAATGAGAAAAGGAAGTTGAGGGGAAAACTCAAAATAATTGTGCCCATGTTGCTATTGTTTACTGCCTTAGATATGTACTGTACTTATTTAAATTTTTTCAATGCATGCTTGTTTCCCATGGCTGCCTGTCGTGTAATTTTTTTGTGATGATATTAAACATGTAATGAGGTTTATTCATCAAGTTAAATAAACCACAATGTTGTTTTAATGTTTACAGTGCAAGTGACCACAAACTGGAGAGAAAAAAAGCCAGACTTACTTTGAATAGTGTTGTGTGTTAAACTTTAATACAAATGATACGGAAATAAATGGCTGTTTTGTACTGAAGTTGGTCAGTATGTCCTTTTTTATATACAAAAAACAAATGTGTTTTGAAAGACAAGGCGGCACATAATGATAGGGTATAGTGAAAATCATGTCAACATAAAGCGCTTGGTGCACTCTTGACGCCACCTCCACGTTGTCTCATTTGTCGTATTACTACTCTGCCCTTCATGTCTGCAGCTATCTGTTTGAAAAAAGGACAGCCAGGTCTTGCTAAATGAGTTCCTGTTGTGTTTTTGTCAGGGTAACCCCTCATCTCATCTGTTGCCTGGGCAACTCAACGTTCCTGACTAGTTGCTAAGGCAACCCCGGGTTGCTGTGACCCGCATATCTCTGTCAAGTAGTTCCTCCCAAATCCTGTGAGGGGCATTGGAGGGCTGTGGAAGGTTTGCACAAACTCCCCACACACGCCACACACTGTCCTGTAACAAAAGAGAGACCAATCTTTTTCAATCGTGCAATCTGATCAAAGTGGGGATAGGAAGTGTTGACAGTCACTGAGCTTATTTGTCTTTAAGTGCTAAAAAGCACTTACAATGTGTGTTTAGTCTGTCCAGTGTTTGGACTTCAAGCAGTCTCTTCTTCCTCCTGATAAACGTGTCCAAGGCCAGAGAAGCCTGCTTCTCCTCACACACACTGCAGACAGCGGGATCATGTAGCTCCACCTCCAACGCCTGTCATATAAAAAGATAAGCAATACATGAAGTGGAGAGGGGGGCCTTGATTTGCGTTACAGTCTAAACAACCACACACCACGGCCACCCGATTAAGTGTAGCTGTCCTGACCCGTCTCATCTCCTCCTTGAAAGTGTTGTGCTTTAGCAGTGAAATAAGCTGAGGGGGCACCAGCTGGGCTGCGGCGGGACCTTGGGACGGGAGATCGGGGGAGCTTAGGGGCAGGGCCCCCTCTCTCTCATATCTCCCTGGTTTTGCTGGCTCTGGCCGCACAGTGAGAGCAAGATCATACTCTCTTTGATCACTAGGCCCATCCCCTGCCTCCTCCACTCGTCTAGCACTCATCTCCTCGATGGTCTCTTTATGTTTTCCTCTTCTCCTCCTCTCCCCCTGTTCTGAGGAGTCAAGGACAAGGTGCTGTTTTTTGAGGACATGTGAAATCATCCTTCTGCAGTAGGTCTTCAGAGCCTCCTCCTCCTCCATTTTGTCCTAAGACACAGTATATGAAAAAGAGAAAAAGCCAGCACTCCAAATGTCTTTCTTGTTGATTTATTCACCTCATACATCTGGGCAGCAGCAACGAACGTTTCAGTCAAAGACCTTCCTCAGTCTTTGACTGCAACGTTCGTTGCTGCTGCCCAGATGTATGAGGTGAATAAATCAACAAGAAAGACATTTGGAGTGCTGGCTTTTTCTCTTTTTCATATCTCGTGCTTGCCCTGCACCCAGTGAGTTTTTAAATATTTTCGAGTGTGCTTGCAACCTGACTTTCTACTTTGTCCTAAGACACAGTACCTGGAAACACAGAGGGAGCACGGATCAGGCTCAGTTTTCAGAACCGGACTATTTGAAATACGTCATAGCTTGTAGCTTTACTGCACGTCATTTCAACATCACGGCGTTTGCGTAAAGGCCTCACGTTAAGCTAAGCTAACAAACAATTTGTCAAATCAATTTACCCGTGTAAATAAAGTCAGTAGGCAATGGCATATCCATAAACATCTAACAAACCTTTTTCGGGCAGCAAAATGGGGCCTTTAGGATTAGTAGTAAAGTTTGAACACTAGTTCGGTTAGTTCTCAGCAATATTTGTTTACACACGTCCTCTTCTTTTAGGGTTTGGGTAGCCGCAAAACGCGACTATTTCACTCGAGTACCTCTCCCATCATAGTCGCGCTCGCCCGACCCCTTTATCGAGGGAAAGTTGCACATTTAGCGATCTACAAGCTTCAAACATGCACCAATCACTAATATAAACTACGCACCTTGTTGCCACGGATGTTGTCGAGCAGGCCGCGCTGAGGCCGCGCTTTGTTAACTCGTATTTTAAGAAAGTTTGGGTTATTTGTGTGTCCGGAAACATTATTTTCCCTTCTCCAACGACTCTTCTTCTTTTTTGCTGCTCACCGGTTCAACTGCTCAACTGCGCCACCGCATCATGGGGTATTACATCATGTGTCAAGTATGGGGTTTGCCCTGTGTCGTTCTGTCAGTCACAGGTTTCTGTGACGGTGGCCTTATATATGTCTATGAGCGCGACTATGATGGGAGAGGTACTCGAGTGAAATAGTCGCGTTTTGCGGCTAGGGTTTGGGTACAGCTGCACTCACTGCCAGCGATGAGCCACTATCGCCATCTTGTGGTAGAGGGAGGCATTGCGAGGGGAAGCACATGATATTCACCATAAAACACACCCAATCTTCCATATTGATGGTTGGCATTAAAACATACGGGTTACTTTTGAAGTTAGAAGTTATTTTAAGACACTTAAAAAAAAACAGAATCATTTGTGTTTTTGAAATATTGCCTGATGCATTTCAGGTATCACAATTATTCCAAATAGCATGTTGGAATGGACCGCTTCAATTAGTCTCTCATTCTTCAGTTATTTAAATGTAAAATAAAATCTCTTAACAGTGCATGCGTGTATTCATATTATTTTACTTACTAATGCTTTTATTTGACCATTGTTTTATACCAAGGGGTCTATTGTGTTTTCACTGATCTCGGGTCAGTACAGGGCTAGCATTAAAAAAGCACCATCACACATAATTGTTCCATGCCAGTGTGTTGAATTTGAAAAAGCTTCTTCATCATGCACGCACCCACCCACAAAATGCCAGGAATCTGCTCTCTCGTGCCATCTGGTGAAATAATTTGGTGTGGCACAGCCTAACCTCTAAATAATGGACAATATAAGGACATGCTGTTTGGCAGAGGGAACAGCTGGCTGGGCCTGCTCCTCCAAAGCTTCTGACACTCAGACAGCTGACACTTACTAAAATGGCTTCCTACAGTATGGGTGTGAATGAGGGGAACAGGGTGATTACACGGCTAGCCAAAAATACAGCCAACTAACAGCATTTTTGTCATCTACTTTTTCTGCTTTGTCATCATGTCACACACTGCAGTCAAACAGCACCATAATGATGCTTTCCTGTGACCTCACTGACCTCTGCCTAGTTTTCATTTGTGATTTGTTCATTTGTGATTTGAGTGTTCGCTCAGGAGGCAAGGGGAGACAATGTAGCCATACTCACCACAATCAAGACCACTGAGTGAGAGTGTCACAAGTCTGTCACCTTTCTAATTATAAACTGCAGCCTCCCTCAACTCTCCAAGAATGGAAGTTTAGGCAGACCCATCTGTGGCCTAAAATTAGCACCCCCTCCCCCCACCATGGTCCTTTCTGCCATGCCAGTGACACACACACACACACACACACACACACACACACACACACACACACACACACACACACACACACACACACACACACACACCATACTGAAGCATTCAGAAATCTCAGCCCCGTGGATGCATCACACACTCCTTGGAGAGCCTTCCTTTTTTCCACGTGACTGATAATGGAGTTTTGAAAGTGTTTTTCTTTTTTACAACTCCCCTGCTTAACATCTTTGGCAATAACATCATTGGGAAGTGACCTGTAAAGGGGAGGTAAGTGGGAGTCATCGTAACTTTTTTTTAATTTTTGCTGTGACTGTGTGAAAACCTTAACCTCTATTTTTGGTGTGTGTGTGTGTGTGTGTGTGTGTGTGTGTGTGTGTGTGTGTGTGTGTGTGTGTGTGTGTGTGTGTGTGTGTGTGTGTGTGTGTTTTGTTTGTGTTGAGAGGTCAAATCATCCTTTATATGTGCTGAGCAGGTTTTATTTAGCTGACAGAATTACATTTCCTATGTGCTTCAGTGAGAGAGTAAGACTAATTATTTGGTTTGGATTTGAAGCCATGTACATAATATTCCACCGCAGGTCTTCAGGATACTCTATGTATGATGTGATCAGTCTTGTGTAGTTGTGTCATGTACTATAAACAACCTGCATGGTTTACCCTCACACATACAGTATAGCACATGGTCATGCTAAGAACCCTTTTGCCTTTGTTCCCCTGTGGTAGACTTTTGTAGGGAAGTTTGTAATTTAAATTAATGTGGAACAAAATAACCCCCCACAAAATCATAATACGTGTGTGTGAATTGTATGTCTGGGACTGGGTGTATTCTAATCGGTACTACTGTCTGCCATTCCAGATGGAGAGGTTTTGATGCGTGGCACCCTGCAGTTACATTATGGTTCTGGGCCAAGCTGTCAACATGAGTTTGATGGACATTTCTAAGATCTTCTCCCTGCTGCAGCCTAGGGAGGAGGATGAAGACAACGAGCAGTGTCAGGCTTTGAACCAGGCGGTGAACAGTGACAACGTGCCTCTGCTCTCTGAGCTGCTGTCTCAGGACACTTACAGGAGGTGTATCAATGCTCGTAGTGGATGGGGGATCCCAGTGACCCCTCTGCGCACTGCCGCTGCCCTGGGACACCTGAGGTGCCTGGAGTTGCTGCTGGAGCATGGTGCAGAGGTGAGACATGATGGAGCAGGCATTATGCTTCGGTTTTCCCATCAGGGCCTTCATGAGATGGTTCTGTGAGAGAGGTGGGGCTGGTTCTGGCATGCCAGAATTGACTGTTAAGCCTTCTGGACGTATAATGGGCCGCCTAATTCAACTAAACATCTGTGATCGGAGGGTTGCCCATTTAATAACCAGTCCACCGATGACACGAGACACATGCACTGACTAACCCACCCCCCACTCCTCTAACATCCAAGGTTTCTACATTATGAGCTCACCCATAAGACAACGTATAGGTACAACAGATCTTGTGTGTTGGTAAATGTTGTGTCAGAGAATGAGGACTAAGAAATAAATAAGTTGAATAAGACACAATTGATACACATTTAGGCTACATCACATTTACATTTTAGGCATTTAGCTGACAATGGTGCACTAAAGTTATAATCCGTAAGATTTTCATCTAAATAAATACCTGTTAAATCACTATCTATCTGATAGTGAGTTAACACAATGGTGATTGAGCGTGTGGCCCACTGATGGAAGCCTTTGCATTTTCAGTATTGCAGCATTTATGAACTTGGTGACTGTGGTCACACAGGGTGGGCGGAGCTAACACAACAGACTCGCTCTGTAGGTTACTGTAGGTTCACAGGGTAGGCGGAGCTAACACAATAGACTCCCTCTGTAGGTTACTGTAGGTTCACAGGGTGGGCGGAGCTAACACAATAGACTCACTCTGTAGGTTACTGTAGGTTCACAGGGTAGGCGGAGCTAACACAATAGACTCCCTCTGTAGGTTACTGTAGGTTCACAGGGTGGGCGGAGCTAACACAATAGACTCACTCTGTAGGTTACTGTAGGTTCACAGGGTGGGCGGAGCTAACACAATAGACTCACTCTGTAGGTTACTGTAGGTTCCCGACAACCTTTGTGTGAAGTAGGATAATAAGTTGCTTTTTTCTGGTGTCTGCCAGCATTACGGGTGGTTACTATGGCCGAACAAACTGAGTAATGTGACGTCACATAATGCAAGTTTGTATCTCACCTGCAATTACCACTCATCGCCATAGGTGTCACCCAAGAGAACAAAACTGAAATCTTATGGATTATAACTTTAAGTTTCTGCATCACCAGAGTGGACAGGCAACTTTGATGATAGAGAGGGCCACAAAAAATGTCCTCACTACCAGAGGGCCAGATTGTGACCGTGCACTTCCACCAATAGGTTACTGTAACCCCATCACTCCCAATTATAGCTACTAATTTGATGAAAAGGACTGGTGATCAAAGTTTATTATAGCCTAGTAAAGCCTACCAACATTTATATTTTTCACATAAAAATTTAGTAATTCGTCCATTCAGATGACACCAGAAACTTTGCTCTAGCTTTAAAACAGCCCGCTACATTAATTTGATCGGGTACATCACCCAAATATGTCATATTAATCAGATTAGTAATGTTGCATGTGCAATGTGCATCCTGGATATAGTTTGTTACAATAGCGTGAGCTCAAATGCTAACATTAAACAGGACAATGCTAACCACGTGACCACCTTCGACCCTTCCTAGAGGGCTGACCGTGGGTAGCTACTGGGACGTAAGTTGGGGCTTGGCCAGCCCCGGCTGGGTCACCTGGGCGAGGGTGTATGATGTTGCGAGACCCGAAACATCCTATGACCCCAGGGTACATCACTGAGGATACGTCCCAGTTGCATCCATGCAATGTTTTTTCATTATACCCGTCATTAGTGCCATGTTCTGGGATGTACAGTAAAATAAAAACACAGATTTTGGTGGTCTAACCTAACCTAACCAAAAACGTCCACTTTGTAAAAAAAAAAAAAGAAAAGAAAGACCCAGGGCCCCTGGGTCTTTCTTTTCTTTTTTTTTTGTGTGGCCCCTGGGCCAGGGGCCACACTGAGTGAGGTCGGGGGCCGCCAGTTGCCCACCCCTGGGTTAAAGCCTTAGTGCAGTGATACTCCACTTGCGGCCTGGGGGCCAGATGTGACCCGCGAATAGGTGCAGAGTGGCCCCCCGACCATTTTCTAATTCACAATGAAAACTAACGTGAAATAAAGTTTGACTGAGCTCCAGCTAAATTGTCAAATACCGCTGTCTGCTCACCACCCAGGCACTCATATGTACTTAACTAACTTAACCTAACTAACTTAAACTATCTGTGTGCACAAAATTGTCAGACTAAACTCCGGCTGACACTCCAAAAACCTACAATCCGCTACAGAAAAATGCATATTAATGTTTGTTTATTACCTGGCCCCTGGCCTCCTATAATTTTACGAAAGTGGCCCCCGGACAAAGCAAGTTGAGTATCCCTGCCTTAGTGTCTCTCTGTTGACCATTGAATGATCATGATGTAAGATCAAAGTGCTGAAACGTGTCTGTGTGTTGTTGTGTTTGGTCCAGATAGACAGCCTGGATGTGAAGGCTCAGACCCCTCTGTTCACGGCGGTCAGTGGGAAACACCTGGACTGTGTGGCGGCTCTGCTGAAGGCCGGAGCCGACCCTAACGGCAGCCAATACAACAACTGCTCACCGGTGCTGACGGCGGCGCGGGAGGGGGACGTGGACGTGCTCCGAGAGCTGCTGCGGTTCGGAGCCGAGGTGGACGTCCGGCCCAAAGTGCCAGAGTGGGCCTCCAATGCCACAGCCTGCAGGGGGCCTCTGTACATCTCTGCAGTGTACGGACACCTGGACTGCTTCAAACTGCTGCTTCTCCACGGGGCCAACCCCAACTACAACTGCACAGAGGAGAGGATGCTGGCTAGGATCAAGCAGCCCAAGACAGTGCTGGAGATGTGTCTCCGTTACGGCTGCGGGGTGGAATACATCCAGCTCCTCATAGACTTTGGGGCCGATGTGTATCTGCCCACGCTGATCATCGACAAGACGACAAAGCAGAATGAAGCTGTGGTTCTGCTCCTCAAGGAGAGAGGTGAGACCATGAGACACGAATTACCCATTTGGGTAACACTTTCTTTGAAGGGGTGTGCATAAGACAGAGATAACCCTGTCATAACCATGACATGACACCTGTCATGAACACGAAGGAGGCTGTTTGAGATTTCTTCTTTATGACAACTTAACATTAAAGACAACATAACCTCCATCAATTTCTTTGTTATGACAACTTGACATTATCCAAGACAGTGTAATTACACTTAATGGCATCTTAATGAAGAGGTCGAATTGTACCACTGTAGTTTAGGTCAAGGAAAATATTAATGACACTGTTATAAACTCATTTGACAATGTGATTGCACTTAATCACTTAATGCCTCCTATGTCGTGTTTATGACAGGTTATGTTGTCTTGGTTAAGGTCAAGTTGTCATGACAAAGACATTGACAGGTTATGTTGTCTTGGTTAATGTAAAGTTGTCATAACAAAGACATCTCAAACAAGGTCAACTTTACATTATGACATAATTTACAGAATGGCACTTAATGAAACAGTCATAAACATTCATAAAGCCTCCTTCATGTCCATGACAGGTGTCATGTCATGTTATGGTGATGACAGTGTCATGTCAGTTTTATGCACATCCCTTGCTTTCAAAGAAAGTGTTCCCAAAATCTTTGTATTTTTGTCAAATATGTATCCTCGCTCATTAGGTATTGTAAAGATATTTCTCAAAATGCAAATGTTAACCAACTTTGTATTATTTCTGTTTTTATATCAGTTTGCCCCAAAACACTGATGTCACAGACACGGCTAGCAATTCGAAGTTACCTTCCCTTCGCCAACAAAGACCCTGCCATCGACAGCTTGGACATTCCTCAGATCCTGAGGAACTACACGAAGCATGTCACCACTGAACTCCCATATGTTCATGTTATCCATGGATAGATGTGGCCAGTGACTTTATTTCCCCATTATTATTATTATTATTATACATTCAAGACTGGATTGTTGGGTTCCGTTCCACCCCCCCCCTCCTTATTGTAGCCTATATTTCCTCCATGATTTGGTGAAATATGACGAAACGGAAGATGGTGACACCCACACAACACATCTCAACACGTAGGCTACATGAGAATATTGTTGTGTTGTAAATGAATTGCTCTCTGGTGCCTTTGGAAGTCACTGAACTGAATTGTCCAGTGATGTAAATTCTTGTTTTTACTATTTCTATGTGAAGATTGAAGTTTGTGAATAGATGTAGATGTATTTATTACTTAAATAAACTTGAGTTTGAATATATAGGCTGTAGATGCATCTCTTGGTAATGCAACAAAGCGGCTCTATTATTATACAGGTTAAGATAGTGAGAATGAAGTGGTAAGTGTAACACCACAGCTGACCACTAGAGACCAGAGTAGCACAGCATTTTGCACTGTATATCGGCTCTGTCATCTCACTTTAAAAGTAACTTTATGTGGGATGTATTTAAACAGACACTCCTATAAGCTTAGAAGAGCTATTCAATTTCAGGAATTATTTTTCACTTCATGTTGGATTCAATTCAATTCAATTGTTCATTGTTGTTTAGTAGCTCTGTTTGTCTAGAAATGTGGTGTAGAGCCGTTGTATGTGTAGATGGTGTGTCAGAGGCAACCCGCCTGGATCCAGTTGGTGGCGCTGTGTCCAATGACAGCAGCATGACTTCTACACAGCCAGAAGAGGGTTTGGTTTCTTCAATTCTGGTCCTGCAAAGCCCAATGTCAAAGGTGGTGTTGCTGATGAAGTCCAGAAGTATCTAGAGGGGACAAATAAGAATCTGGACTGCCTTAATGACTTTCCAAGGGTGAAGAGGCTCTTCCTTACAGATAGATAGATATATAGATATTTATTCAAGTGTCATGCACAGAGGGTGCCCAGCCCGCATGGGCTTATAAGATACTAAAAACAACAGTCTTGCATGGTGTGTAAACAAATCAACAAAAACATACAGTATGTATGCATATTTATACACATACATACATACTTGCATATATACATGCACGTACATGTACACATTACAGAACGCAAATCAAATATACAGCATATATTTTCTCTTTTCCCAGGCTTTAGAAATAAAATTGGCTACACCACCTTACCCTCGAGTGCACCTGTTGAACGGCCTTTCAGCCATGGTGGTAACATCTTAACCCCCCCCCCGAGAGGAACCGCTTGACAGATGAATATTTGTAACAAGTGCTCCTCTTGCACTACAATAGCAAGCTCCTCTCTGTGGCCTTTGATTAAAGGTCCCATTCCAAGCTATGTTTAGCTGTTCTATACAAGTCTCATGGGTCTTTAAAACATGGTGATGATGAATGCATGTCCAACTCCTTTATAATCAATCATGTAAAACGAACCTAAATGGAACCTTTAAAAACACCATGCAACAAAAACGTCAACAAAAGAAACAATACAGTACACTCAGAAGAAATGGTTCTAATTAATGATATAGAACCTTTAAGAGTGCTATAACTTGGTATGTATTTGGAACCCTCAAATGGTTCTATGTAGAGCCTTAAGGTTCTATACAGAACCCGAATTAACTTTATTTTCTAAGATGTTATGCCTGTCATAAAGCCTTTTTAGGGTAATTTGATTTGACCAACTATAAAAGCTGAACTATGCAAAATGTTTTATTTGCAAATGTTGAGATGATGAAAGAGAAAGAAATAGTATTTGTAGTAACTCAATTTTTGTGTGTGACTGCATCTATCTTTGTTAGTATGAAGGTGCAATATTTTCCATATTTGATTTTGAAGTAATCCAAAAGTAATCAGATTAGATTACAATTGTTTTGTAATCCAAGGGATTACGTTATTTAGTACAAAAATTGCCATGTAATCTGTAATCAGTAACTGACTACATTTCAAAGTAATCTGACCCAACTCTGATTATTAGGACCAAGGGACATCCTTTTGGGGCCACTGTCCACAGAAATGCTGTAACAGCCAGGCATTGGATCCAATTGAGGATCCACCGGGACCATCCGCTCCTCTCTCTGGCGTGTGGTTACAGTCCCCATCGCCCTGCTACTTCCCTTCCCGGCCTCAACTGTGCGCTTCGTCCGGGTCTCCACCCTTGTCGCCGCTCACCTGTAGGGCAGCCCATACATACTACAACTACATGTTGTTATTACAAACACAGAAGGAAGCATTCTGAAGCGTGCTAGGTGTAACACCACAGCTGACCACTAGAGATCAGAGTAGCACTGCATATTGCACTGGCCAAAATATGATGCTTCACTCTGAACATTTTGATACTCCGTTCTCTGCATCGCCCTCGCCGTTGTCCTCTCACTTTGTAGTTAACTTTACACAATGAAATATAGTCTAATTTTAGTTATTAATTTATCTAGACACACCCCAACACACACACACACACACACACATGCATACTTTTTGCATTTCACTAATGTGTTACTGTTAGACCATGCTGAAAAACAGTATCTGTGAATATCAAAAGTCTGGGAAGAATCAGCCTACACTTCAGCACGGCCAAATGGGAGAATATATTTACATAAGTCTCATTACTTATTTATTACAGCATAGTTATTCGCAGGCCACCTTTTCTCCTCTAACATACGGAGGCGTTTATTTGCTAGGTTGTTGTCAGCTGTTGGGACTGGGACCTACATACAGGATGATGATGTCACACACGACACGACAAATCCAGCACAATGTTCTCACTCACACTATGGCACCTAGAGACGCAGTTCTGTGTATAGAGGTTTAATTTTCAACAAAAGTACAGCTATATCAGATATGGATTCATTTTTACAGCGTAGTACAACATATTCCCCAGTGCTTCCGATTACATCAAAACATGTACATACAGTAGACATCTCCACTCTCCCATTCACAGTTTCTGGATTGAATAGGCATTATTTTTCAGGTTTTTCATTTCTACAACAAATAATCAAAACTGAAAAGGCCAGCAAGAAATAAAATGACAAATGTTTGCATATGGTTACAAAGGATCGACATTGGGAGTAAATGTTCTGTGGGAGTCAAAATCCAGACCTCAAACTAGATGGTAATAATATACAATGGATAGAGCGTTTAATTCCAAAAGTGGGATGTCAGTCTTCTATTACTTTGTTGTCATTGAAAACCACATCAAATATGGCTCGTTGAAGACTCCAATGTACCCTGACTATTCCGAAACAACACAGAACTGCATAACCAACGGCAAAAGAAACTCGTAAAAAAAAGAAGATGTGACTATGCTAAATGTTTGTGAATGCGATTACTGGCTCATGTGCACCCTGGACCAAAAAAAAAAGTTACAGAATTCGTTTGATGCACTCCATTGACAATCTCCTCACTAATCTAAACAGGACACAAGGTTCTGGATTTATGACAAAAGAAAAAGAAAGTCTTAAAGCTCCTTAAGAGTAATCTCCTTAAACTGCACAGAAGGCTGTCCTCCCAGCTCTCAGTATAAGGTCAGAAATGTACTTAGGCAAGAAAAAGAAACCCAATATATAAATCCTTTAAATATGACCAACATGGTATTATATGACACTGAATTCAATAAATAGGAGAGAGGAAATAATTGGTATTGTCAATCATTGTAATTCAAAGAATCATTTATACCAGTATGCTTAAATTAGAAACAAGAGCATGACATGAATTGTAAGTAGGCTACTGTGTATTCAGAATTGTTTATTTTTAGCTCATCCTAAGAGCTCTTGCATTCGTTCAGCTCTTCTGCTCGACTACAAATCTATACGCAAACACCCATGATCAGTGTTAACTCCTATTTGGTTCACTGTTGCCATAGAAAAAACGATACCCGTTTAGCCTCAGCAGTTGATGGCATTCCACAAATAACCAGCAGTTGGAACAAAAACAGCGTAGGTGGGATTCAAAAAGATTAGAATCATGTTACAGTTTTATAATACCCATTCTATATGGGCGAGAGAGCATCAACAGCATGGGCAATGATGTTCCTCTCTAATTGAGATAAAGATAAGAGGAGTGCAAGTTACAAGCCCTCCTGTAGGGGGCAGGTGGACAGAGAAAATAACTCCCTTCAGTGAGATGGTATATAGGTTCACTAATGAATTGTTCCAGATTGTGGGAATCACGTTGGTAGTAAATGAAACAAAACAATCTGTTAAGAGGTGTCTTAAGTCTCATGCAAAATATTGGATGCCACGAGCATGCATTTACCTGTTACTGAGGTCTACCGCACGCTAGAACTGGAACAACATTCGTCTCCAACGCAAAATACCAATATCCAAATATATGATCTGTCCTTTTTACATTATTTACAGTGTGTAGCTGCTAAATGTAAAATAGATGATTGTTCCTTTTGATTCATAACTCACCTGGTATAGGCTACTTAGCTTTGACATGTGAAACCTAACTGAGCGGAGGAAAAAGTCAGTGTTCTACGGTATATTCAAAAATTAAACCATAGTGTTCTTTCAGCATCATCTCACAGATAACATTTAAATAGATAATAAAGCAATTCTACTTAGTTGCTAAGTGTCTGAAATCGGAATTTACTTCATATTCAATCTTAGTATTGTGCAATAAAATGAGGTTACTGCTATGTTAAGTGTGATCGAACAATGAGGTGGTTTACGTTTTTTTAAGTGTTGAAGTCAGACGGCACAGTATCTACTCGCATGGACGAGGGCTGACCTCTATGTTTCTGTCCGAAGTGGATCTCATGCACTGAGGAACGCTATTCCCAGCGAGAGAGAGAGAGGGAGAGGGAGAGAGCGAGAGAGAGAGAGAGAGAGAGATGCAAGTCCCACGCTGAGGGGAAAATACATGACTAATTCAAATCTGCCCGTGAAACTGAATAGATAATCACTAGTGGAATGCTGGAAGGCACTGTTAAGATAGCATCTCTCTTCTCCGCAGCAGAACGGGCCAGCGAGTGCGCATGATGATGTGTCTGTGTGCATGTGTCTGTGCGCAATATGCCTGCATGCTAGTGTCGTCGTATGCGTTTGCGTGCCGGCTATGTGTGCATGTTGTGGTGGGGCTGTGCATTGGACCTGAGGTTATCATGGCCTGGGAACCATTATCTCTACGCCGTGTGCTAGACAAGGGGAGTTATCTTCCACGGCGATCCCACTGGGAGCCATCTCTACAGACACCACCAGCCAACAGCCAACTCACCCATTTCTCAACTGCCTTTACTGAAACCAAACATAAATTACACAACGTACAAAGCAATTCTAAGGTCGTTTTTGTCCAATAGGTTATAAGGCCTATAAGAAGGCAAACAAATGACATAGAACGATATATAACTCTTTCATTTCACGGTAGTGACTAGTGACGATATATAATGATATATCACATTGCACACGTTGTCATACTGTAATATGTACTGTCCATCAGATGATATAATTCAACACAAAAATGTACTCTGAGGTCAAAATATGATCACACACCATGGACAGATGTTTTACTTACATTCCAACTGTAGAAAATAATACACCTTCTTCATATGTGTAAATGGACAGTTTCTTCTCGGTAGGTCCACTGTCTGACACCTCTGTTTAAGTAACGTGGGATCCTATGGTGTGATCCCGTTCATTGCACACAGCAGCCTTTAGGGGCATTGTTGGGGGGACACGAATGCCATGAATGTGTCAGAGAAAACCTGCATGCTACAGACTGAACTCACCGCCCTGGCTCCCTACAACGTTGACTCACTTCGGTATTGACTCATAAACCCAACTGATTCAAACGGTCATCCACTTCATACAAACTTAATGCTACTGTTTTTACCATTTCGCCTCGTTTTGGTTACAGAATTCCTCACATCGTGGCATGCGAGTCAATTTCATAAACGCAATAGCCATTATATACCTCGCAGAACAGGTTTGTGCAGCACTCAAACAAGGAAAAAGTACTCCCCTCCTTTGACCGAAATTGGGCTGTGCTTTTTGTCTTTGACACTATGAGTAATAATGATTAACGCAACCGAAGAAGTCTTTTTACAGCTGACTCAAAAAACAACAACAAAAGGGGGTCTTGGTCAATGCATCAACTTCACTTTAGTTCTCAGTAGTGGATTTCCAGAGGTAGGCGTTGCTCTTTCCGAATAGAGAGCCAAAGTGAACGTCACGCCCTGCCTTTCTCCCTGTACCAGCGTCTGAAAGAATATGAATGGTGAATACGCACAAGAAAGTCACAGTTTGTCCTGAAACTGAAACGTGAGGTTCAGTTTTGTCAATCGACTACATCTCTCGTGTCGCACAATATACGTCACAGCATCAACAACATGGACTGGCGGGAGGGACGTCACTTATGCGACTGGTTGCGCGTAGTCTTTCCGATGTATAACTTATAGTGCCACAGTTTTACCACAAACTGCGTAGTTATCTTTTAAATGGACAAAATTGACCTTTGCACCCTGTGGCACAATTAAATAAATAAAAAAATAAAAAAAAGCAACGTCTCTCTCCGTTCACCACCATTCATATTTTTTCCAGACGCTGGTACAGGGAGAAAGGCAGGAAGTGATGCTCACTTTGGCTCTCTAATACCCAATGAGTTGCCAGCACAGTGCTACAGGGGCGGTCTCAGGGGGCGGAGCCGGAGAGGGGAGGGGCCCTAACACCAGCCTGCCTATCTACAGCTCCCAGCTGTTTCATCTGTACGCCAAGCTCTCCATGAGACGCAACCCGCAGCCTCTCAGCTTTAGGATATGAATACCCTGTCAAAAGCGGTTGCTCGAAAGGATGTAAATGTTCCGTGGATGTTAGGGCTATCGATCTGTTCCCTGACCCGTCGTATCACGGCTAATGGCAGGCTTCCGAGAGGACGAGCCTCTTCTTTTCCGAGAACCAGCGGGTGGATAGAGAGATAGAGAGGACACGTGGAGAGGACGCGAGAGGGATGCGGCGGGCGATGGAGAGAGGACTGCAGCACTGAAAACGTGAGAGCGCGTGACGAGAGGGCCACCACATGAGGAAGAGGGAGACAGTGTGGGAGAGCTCGGGGGAGAGAGGAAAGATGAAACCTTGAGAGGGAGGACGACATCCAGACACAGACATCATCAGCAGAGCAAAAGATGGTGTTGTAAGCAGCAGTCTGTGTTCAGTGCGAGAAGAACAGATCTCACTGGAGGCTAAACGCTGACAACAGAGCCTCACAGCCCATAGCCGAGGACTGACCTTACTCAAGCTCCACACATTCAGAAGAAGACCTCAGGCAATCTCACATAGCAGCACAGCAACATCTCAGCTTCTCAATCGGGAGACAATCATACGACTAGGAAATGACCCGGCTTGGTCTTGCAAGGGATAGCAAGACTTTCAATGCGTTCCGTTCCAAACGACGAATTGAAATGAAATAATAATAATAATAATAAAACAATCTCTCCAGGACATTCAGATGGCATGATTATTATGGGCGTTGCAGAATCCGAGGGAAACAGTTTGTGACGGTTGGAGAAGCATGAAAACTAAACGTTACTAACATACAGGAATTGTAAAGTTTGTTTGTTTGTTTTGTTTTTTTGTTTTTTTTTAATCCAAGTCTTCAGTCCTCTTGCTGCTTCCAATCACACTCTCTGTATTAACATTGGTCCTTTACTTCAAAGTCTCTTGTGTACGTGTGTTTTTATATATTTTCTTCATCATGGGACACGATCGTCCGATGTTTTAGTGCTTCTAAGAAAAATAACAGGTCCTTCAGAAGAGTCTGTGTGTCTCTATTTCTTAAATGGAGCTAATCTACTAAAATTATGCCAGAAAGGAGCCTGGCCTCTTTTGGATTGACTGAATTCAAAAACCTCGCCTTGTGCCATGTCCTCCGTGACCTCATAGTGCCCCGCGCTGAGGGGGTCCTGGGGGGGCGGGTATGAGGGGGGCGTGCACCTGTTCACACCTGTGAAGGGCCAGGTGCAATAGAGCAAGAGGGGTGTGGGGGGTGGGGAGGGGGGAGGGGGGGGACAAGGAGGCAGTGCAGGGCACAAAGCAAAGAGAGAGGAGGAGAGGAGGCGGGTAGCAAAGAGGAAACATCGTCAGTACTGCGTCAGAAACGGACACTACAACACAACATCAAGTCATGCGTCCACACACACACACACACACACACACAAAAACAGGCACAAAGACACACGTAATGAATCGTCAGTGTGTTAACATTCCTGCATATTAAACCTGAGATATATGATACAGTATGATCATATGACGATAGCTGAAATGATAGAGAGTGGAGTTCAGCTCTACTAATGACACAAGGGAGACGCTAAAGACGCTATTCAAACAAACTCCGTAGCAGGCAAACAAGAGAACCAACGGATTACATCTGATACAATGATGAGACCAGGCATTTGGACAAAAGACATTGTTCTTCCATGTTTGCTGACGGCACGTTTGTTTGAATAGCACCCTCGAGACTTGAGAACACAAGAGTGGCAAAAATAGATCCAACAGAAAAGCTGTTAATATGCATTTAACTACAGTCTACAATGTTGTTTAACTACAGTCTACAAGCATCACAACTATGCTAGTGTCATTAAAAAAAACTAGGTACAATCAAGATTTGGAGATGAAATATTCAAAAGTTGCCATGGCATCTTGGGGAAAAACAAGATGAAAACAGTGTCTTTTGTTACGGGTCTTTTCCAAAACACTGTTTTTCGCAGGAAGGGGTTCAATATGAGTATTTAGTGAAGGCTGTTTATCTTGGATAGTGGAGATAATGCTTGGGAAGCAGATTTGAGCGTGACTGCGTGCTCCGATGCCAACGCTAATCACAACAGCCCCCCAATGCTGCGCGGCAGTTGCCATGGCATCTTATTGCGCTAGCTCTAAATAGAACTCTAATGCATATACCTTTATCATTCTCAAACCATGTCCATACAACATGGCCCTCTTTCTCAAGATGAAATCTATAAATGAATCTGAAATTCAAGAGAGTACTTCACCTTGTGCCAGCCATGTACACATACAGCACTTAGAAAACACACAACATATACTTCTGACAGACATCTACAGGGGTCCTAACTGTCAGAGAGAACATTCCAGCAGGAGGGGGGGGTCATTGGTTAATTAATACATTAATGGATGGTCATGCTTATTGTGAAACTGGCATTAGCAACAACAGTAAAGTCATGGTAAATGTACGTACATCTAGACTGGCACTAAAATGGCTATATCTTAAAGGATGACACCTCCAGTTTTGACATGTGGGCTCCTTTGTCTCTCTTGCCTTGATAGGCGCTAACATCTTGATTAACATGTTTGACATATTTTGCCACTACTGAGATAGTCGGCGGCCATTGGGCAACTTGATCGCTACCATAGTATGTTGGTGTATCAGATGTTAAATCATTATCTTAACCCATTGATACCTGATGCAGCATTTGTGTGTGTATCCCTTTAAGACCGCGTGACGCGGTTCGCGGTCTTAAAGGGATACACACACAAATGGGGTATATACACGCAAATGCTGCATCAGGTATCAATGGGTTAAACAACATGTCAAATCGCACAAAAAATGCCACATTTGCTGAAAATGACATGGTAACTTTGTGGTTTCCCAGCCTTTAAGGTGACAGGTGTCAATGTTAAGGAAAGGCTTCTCTTCTTACTTGCTGGACGCTGTATGAAGACATAATGCAGCAACTGCTGACAGAAATGGGCACCTCAGAGGTAATTCTATTGTCTCAAAAGAGGTGATGTTTGCAGGTTTCTCAGGGTGTTGAATGTAGATACACTCGATGTGGATGGCAGTGATGATAAGCACAAAAAGCCTCCCCTTACAGCTCAGTAATGCGAAAAGATTCCAAACGATTGTCAGGGGTAGTAAAATGGTATCAAGATAAGGAAGACAGATGACCCACGCGTCATAAACACTGGTATTGTCCTTTAAACGTCATACTTCATGCAAACAGCCCTCTGTCTTTTCATTGATGCTTAACAGCTGTTTTATCATTCAATTCAAGTCATCTTCGTAAATGGGCTGAGAGACATTTAACTCAACGCAAACCAAATGTTCAAAGTAATATACTGGACAGACAGGGATCCCCGTTTCTAAGTGATTTCGTATATACAGCTAGTCTAGGTTCATTCATAAACAACGTATGTGTGTTTAAAAGGTGTAGAGAGAGTAAAAAGAGAGTAAGGGGGGAGAGTAAACAGCGATGAGAAGACAGAGCACACCGGCAAGGAAAAGAAAAGGGAAGTCACCTGATATCTTCTTGTTGCCTCACCTTTCTGTTTGGTCACCTTTCTCACCGTCATGGCCGCCTGCCGCTTCTGGTACTCAGAGATTTCAAAACCTAAACAACGCACAATATCATTGGATTATATCAATTTATGAATATGAATATATTATGAATATCAATGAGCCATGAGAAGCCTAACCGTGCGAGACAGCTGGATTCGCGCGAGATCATGAGACCACCACCACGCGACAAATTCCATCTTGCCACGCTCAATCAAATGTATGGGCCTTTTTCACCAGCAGCCATTTTGGGTCTAAAAGGCAGGAAGTAACACAGTGAGCAAAACATTAATGAGGGTTTCCAACTTCCAATCCATTTAGGTGTTCCAGTGCCGGGGCCCTCGTTAATGTTTTGCTTGCACCTGTGTTCCTTCCTGTCTTTTTAGACACAAAATGTCTGAGGTGAAAAAGGCTAATTGTTTTGAATTTGAACCACCGGTGGCTCGCACCTGTCAGTGTCCTATGAGGCAGCTACGGGCGGGATTTGGTGTGACGCCAGCGAGAGCGAGCCTGTGATAGACATGATAGACGGATGGTTCATCCAATCACCTGCCAAGGATCTTTTGAAAGTGCCTGCCCCCAAAATGGTTTCCCGAGCGACTCGTTCCCAGATGATGGTGAAAACAAACCATCTGGCAGCGTCAGGTTATGAGAAGCCGTCCTTTACAGTGATTTTCAAACAGCTTAGAAGCATTGTTAAGCACAATGCAATGTTGTTGTTTTTTTCTGCTTTTATAAAACAGGACTAACACACCGTTATATTATACAGACTGAATGTCCAACGAGACTTTGATTTATGATCAGTAATAATTGAACGATAATTCAAGAATTCTATGTACAGTACATGGATTTACTGTCAATTAAATGTCAGTGGTATTTGTGGGGAAGTCGTGTTTAAAAGTGGTCCTCCTTTGTGAAGATGATCTTGCTGAACACAAAGTTTGCTGTTTGATAAACTTTTGTTAACCGCAGACCTTATTCCAAGCATTTAACCAAAATCCCCATACAAAAATCCCATTGACTTTTAACATGTAGGAGCTGGAAGTACTAACATCCAGGTATTCCAGACTCATTCCTGCGGTATTCTATATTCTTTGTGGTAAAGTCACCTTGTAGTGTGCTGCAGCAAATACTGCACATCACTGAAGCTCCTATGCCCATAGAGAGCCAAAGTGAAACGTCACTTCCTGCTTTCTCCCTGTACCAGCGCTGCGAAAAATATGAATGGCGGTGGACGGAGAATAAGGTTACTTTTTTGATCCTGTTTGAATTGTGCCACGGGGTGCCACTGCCAACGCTAATTTTGTCAATTTAAAACGTAACTTTGCATGTCAACAAAGTCGCAGTTTGTGGCCAAACTGTTGCACTAGAAGTTATAAATCAGAAAGACTACATGCACTGATAGAGAATGAAATTCCACAGCCAAAAGGTAAACAATGAACCACTTGAAGGAAATCAGTTGAAATGAAATGATGGAGCCAGGAGTCAGAAGAAGTCGTCTGATATGATGTTATACTAGTGATTGTCCAAATAAAGGCTAATGTGATGTAAATTTTCTCTATCATGCACTGTCGCCTAAGTGACGTCACTTTCTCTACCGGCAAAGCTGAAGACCGGCGACATGCCACGAGCTTCCACACGAGATGTAGTTTTTATACGAAACTAACCCCTACTTTTCGGTTTGACGACAAACTGTGACTTTCTTGACATGCAAAGTTATGTTTTAAATTGACAAAATTAGCGTTGGCACCCCGTGGCACAATTCAAACAGGATCAAAAAAGTAACCTTATTCTCCGTCCACCGCCATTCATATTTTTCGCAGCGCTGGTACAGGGAGAAAGCAGGAAGTGACGTTTCACTTTGGCTGTCTATTGTGAATGAAACCATTGCTCTCCAAATAGGGAGGTGCAGAGAGGTGCATGACTAACCGATTTTCTCATCCTCATGCACCATCTTCCTCTCCTCGTGGAAGGCCCTGAGCCAGCGGATCTTCTCCTCCAGCTTCTTGGCCAGGAAGATGTGCATCTCCTCGCTGTCTTTGTTGCACAGTTTGAAAGCGTTCTTCACACTCACATTGAAGTCATCGTCACGCCCATCTGTGGCGTCCCGCACATCATAGCGATCCATGTCGATGCGCCCCTTATAGTACAGGATGTCCCGGCGAATCAGATCCTACAGGAGAGGTAGGGACGATGTTTATTTGTGTGTGTGTGTGTGTGTGTGTGTGTGTGTGTGTGTGTGTGTGTGTGTGTTGATAAGGATGTTATGATACAGCTTGGGTACTAATGTAAATTGCTTGTATCCATATTTGGAAGCCTTGGTAATGTCCATAGGCTGGGCGTAAGTGGCCTGCAGAGGGCAGGGCTGCCCAGAACCAAGAGCCAAGGCTCTGGCCAAATTCTGCTCCATTTCTGCAATAATTGGTAGTCGCCACATTTGGTCGCTGTTTCTTTCATCCATAGATTCAGACTAGATACACTTGTCATTATGAGATTTCCCATTGTTTGTGCATCTATTATTGTTTGTGTTCAAGGATTTTTTTTGTCTAAATGTGAACACAAATAAAGGTATTAAAATGTGTGTGTGTCCCTTCATTTCCTGAGAATCTGTCTCATGCAATGCACTCCCTCCATGCACACACTGCTCAATGCAAGATTCCTCAGCAAATCTGCTTGTCACTACAACATCAGACAAATAAATATTAAGAATGACCATTTGAACAGTGAGTGTAGGAGATACATTTGCCAACAGTGAGTATAAGAGAAACCCTGTAGATGATGTCTGAATTGTCTCCCTAATTGTACTTGGCCAATTTCCCCTGCTGTCCCGGTCATTGCTCCACCCCCAATCTGGGGAGAGTCGTAGACGAGCACATGCTTCCTCCGATACATGTGCAATCACCAGCCGCGGGTGTGTGTGTGTGTGTGCCCCCTTATGACATCACTATTGACATCATCAGCCTTATGACATCACTGATGACATCATCAGCCTTATGACATCACTGATGACATCATCAGTGATGTCACAATGCCTCCTTGTGTGTGTGTGTGTGTGTGTGTGTGTGTGTGTGTGTGTGTGTGTGTGTGTGTGTGTGTGTGTGTGTGTGTGTGTGTGTGTGTGTGTGTCAGTGGGACACAAATTTAAACAGAGAACAGAGAACAGAGCCCACATTGCCAAATTTATAGAAGAAGATAGATCGATATTTTTCATAAAATACACAAAGGAATCCTCAAAAACAACTGTAAATAGTTATTTTACACATAATTTCATATCAACTGCACCAGTACACCTAACACAAAAATTGCCTTTAAGGAGGTGAACTGCAACATAACCTTCATTATTTGCAATGGAATGAGATGCTGCATGTCCATATCAAACAATCTCAATCTCAGTCGATTCCATTAAGGTCAAATAACAACCACACTCTAATGTGAAGGTTAATAACAACCACACTCTAATGTGAAGGTTAATAACAACCACACTCTAATGTGAAGGTTAATAACAACCACACTCTAATGTGAAGGTTAATAACAACCACACTCTAATGTGAAGGTTAATAACAACCACACTCTAATGTGAAGGTTAATAACAACCACACTCTAATGTGAAGGTTAATAACAACCACACTCTAATGTGAAGGTTAATAACAACCACACTCTAATGTGAAGGTTAATAACAACCACACTCTAATGTGAAGGTTAATAACAACCACACTCTAATGTGAAGGTTAATAACAACCACACTCTAATGTGAAGGTTAATAACAACCACACTCTAATGTGAAGGTTAATAACAACCACACTCTAATGTGAAGGTTAATAACAACCACACTCTAATGTGAAGGTTAATAACAACCACACTCTAATGTGAAGGTTAATAACAAGCACACTCTAATGTGAAGGTTAATAACAACCACACTCTAATGTGAAGGTTAATAACAACCACACTCTAATGTGAAGGTTAATAACAACCACACTCTAATGTGAAGGTTAATAACAACCACACTCTAATGTGAAGGTTAATAACAACCACACTCTAATGTGAAGGTTAATAACAACCACACTCTAATGTGAAGGTTAATAACAACCACACTCTAATGTGAAGGTTAATAACAACCACACTCTAATGTGAAGGTTAATAACAACCACACTCTAATGTGAAGGTTAATAACAACCACACTCTAATGTGAAGGTTAATAACAACCACACTCTAATGTGAAGGTTAATAACAACCACACTCTAATGTGAAGGTTAATAACAACCACACTCTAATGTGAAGGTTAATAACAACCACACTCTAATGTGAAGGTTACAAAAAAAGATGAGATGATCTGAGAGCCAAAGAGCTAACGAGCGTGCAGAGGTGAATCTGCATCTCTGTGCTTCTGATGAGGAAGAGATGAGAGAAAAAGAAGGAAGTAACATGCAACGCACTACAAACACACCCGAGGGCGGCCGCTACACATGTTGTGCTGAGAACCCTGCATCGGGAAAGGCAGAACAAAGACGTGGGAATTCATAATTAAGTGTGTCCTGGAGCCATCTTCTTTGAGTGGACCAGAACAGAACAACAGATGCAGACTCATGTTAACAGCACGCTAACACACACACGCACGCACGCACACACGCACACACACGCACACACACACACACACACACACACACACACACACACACACACACACACACACACACACACACACACACACACACACACACACACACAGACGCACTTTCCTGGTAACAGAGATGTTCAGCAGTGATAGCAGGGAAGAAGATGAGGACAGAGAGAAGGACAGGATGACAGAAGGATAGGGAGAGGGCGTCCGGGTAGCGCAGCAGTAGATTCCCTGACTATCAACACGAGGGTCGCAGGTTTGAGCCCCGTGTTACGTCCAGCTTGGTCCATACAGGCACAATTGACCGTGTCTGTGGTTTGGAAGCCCGATTAAGGGTATGCGCTACGTCCTGCTGGCGAAACACCTCGCTGTCAGGTGAAAAGAGAAGCGGCTGGCCACTGCACATGTATCGGAGGAAGGAAGCATGTGCTAGTCTACAACTCTCCCCAGATCGGCAGAGGGGGTGGAGCCCCTCCTTCGCTACGGGGGCTCAAAAGTCGCTCATCCCGATCTCGACTCTTCTCGTCCCTGGCACCTCAATGGTGGAACGAGCTTCCACCTTCGGTCAGGACGGCTGAATCACTGCCGATCTTTCGGAAAAGACTAAAGACGCACCTTTTCAGGCTCCATCTGGGCCCTTCTTGATCTAACTTCGTTCTCTCTTTCACCCCCAAAAAAAAAAAAAAACTAACCTTAACTTGTACCACTAACCTAAACTTGTACCACTGTTCCTTCAGAAGTTGTAGTTATCACAGACTGTGCTCCATAGTAGATTGCTCTATTGCTGACAAAAATGTGTTATTGTAAGTCGCTTTGGATAAAAGCGTCTGCCAAATGACGTAATGTAATGTAATGTAATGTAATGTAATGCAACGACCGGGACACCCTAGCAGGGGGAATTGGCCAAGTACAATGGAGAGAAAATGGGGGGGATCCAAAAAACTTGATAAGAAAAAAAGGGAGAAAGTGCATGCATGTGTCTTTTGTCAACAGAAGATGAAGCCGCTTGTCAGCGTATTTTCGCCTAACAAAGTCCTCGGATAAATCGGAGAGAGAATTGAACAAAAAAGACAGAGAAAGAGGGACAGAGAGAGAGAGGGAGAGAGAGAGAGAGAGAGAGAGAGAGAGAGAGATGATTGAGAGCGGGAGACCGACAGGGAAAGAGGGAGACTTACCTTCTTACAGAGGACCAGCTGGTGATCAAAGAGGAAGAAGACTCGTTGCTGGCTACGTCCGTACGGCTGGTAGATCCATGACAGCTCCCCTGTGTAGATTAGCTCAGAGCTCCTGTCCAAGATATCGTCCCCCTGGACACACACACACACACACACACACACACACACACACACAATTCATGAATGAATTCACGGGTGCCAAAGAGATCATTTCTGGACGGCAATATGCAACCGCTCACAAACACAAACACTCAAACACGGCCAATACCTCCCAGTCCAGAACAGAGGCTTGCCACTGGGCGATCTTGTCGATGTTCTCCAGCCTCCTCTTCCTCTCGTTGATCTGCTGAGTGACGTTCCGCATCACTGCCAGGGCCGCTGCCACGTAGCGATAGTCACTATGGAGACAGCAGCACACACGCTGTTACTGCTGGGCTGGCCTATTCAAGGTCCATGTGACAGCCTCTGGAGACAGGCCACTCATTAGGAAAGGAGGATCTAATGTTGCCGCAGTGAAACACAGGGCTCATAAAGTCCAGTAACAGCAGTAACTCCGCTGGAACACAGTCAATAGAATAATATTATGCAACATACCACAATTTAATTCTAATCAGCCGCCGCCTCTCGCCACAGTTAATTCTGACTCTTCCAAGCTAACTGAGCTCGGTTTTATCCTTCTGGCTTAGACGTGCTACTCGTCCAATCCTGGCTGTGGAAGATAATGTGCGTATGTGTGCGTGCAAGTGTGACTTCGCTGTGTGTGTGTGTGTGTGTGTGTGAGTGAGAGTGTGTCAGAGAGAGAGAGAGAGAGAGAGAGAGAGAGAGAGAGAGAGACAGCCGGCCTGGCAGATTCTCCACAGCTAACAGTCAAACACTGTGATCTGGCAGGCCCAGTTGGGGAAGCTGGCACCTGTCCCTCTCTGGCGAGGAACGTGCGCTTTGTGAACGACCTGGAGCTGGCGGAGACACCGCGCCACACTCACACCGTGTGTCTGTGGGTTTGCGTGCGTCAGTTTGCACATCTGGATGTGTGTGTGTGTGTGTGTGTGTGTGTGTGTGTGTGTGTGTGTGTGTGTGTGTGTGTGTGTGTGTGTGTGCATAAGAGAGCATATATGTCTAATAACGTTGTGTGGTTTGCTTGCGTGCGGTACGGTCAACATGTGGAGAATGTTTGCACCAGCGTGAGGCCGATTTCATACATAATGTGTACAACGTGAGGCGGAGTTCACACTTCATCTGTCACGCATTTATGTTGGTGCAAACTATGGAGGCAGTCCTACGAAACCATCCCATGGCAATTTATTGAGGTGAAACTGATTTGATCTGGTTATCGATTGTAGCATAACAACATCTATTTTTGTTGGAATTCAGTGATGAAATGTTTTCGTCTCTTCATAGAGAGCTGGTAAAGCAAACGGGGGAAAACAACATTTGTTTTAGTTATCATGCATGCATAATCACGGAGTAGTAGAATCAATCCAATGCTTGCAATGCAATGGCTTCTCTCATTTGAAATGAATTAACGTCCATCGGAGAGGAACACACTCAACACATGAAGTGTGATCCTGGAATAAGCATAGATACAGTTGGTCTGTGTGGGAACGCCCACAAAACGTTACTACGGCTGGCGCGCGAGACTAGGCGGTGGGGGAAAACCCCCCATATATCTCGATGGTCTGTCTCACCAAAGGACGGTGCTGCGGCTCTACACTACAGGATAGGGGATTCTAGAGCAGGTACATAGACGTACACGGACAGATGTGCGTTTACTGCGGTGGTTGAATCCCCGATCCTGTCTGCCTGGGCTGGGCTAGCAGCTAAATGCTGACTATGCTGAATGGGGACAACGGGAGGATTTCCCCCCAAGCTGACCCGTGGACCACGCGTCTATGACGAGACACCGCCTGAATGTGTACAGTACCTGTGCTCCATCAGACGGGAACACCTTCAACACAATGAGGTGTGACCCTGGAATCAGCATGCAGTACCTGTGCTCCGCCGCGGTGTATTTGAGAAGCTCGGCCAGCTGGAGCGGATATTTGCAGATCTTCTGGACGGGGGTGAGCAGGAAGCCGTCGATGGCAATGTCAATCATCTGCTGGAGGAGGCGACAGGCCTCAAAGAAGTGCTGGTACCTGCCATCCCTCATCAGCTTGCTCAGCTCCATGCAGGCATCCAAGTGGTTGTTACAGTACTCTGAGTAGATCCAGAAACCATCTTGCTGTGGGATGAAGGTGTGGAGAGGTACGTGATCAGAGGACATACAAACACACACTGGGGAGAAGC
>NC_139634.1:32572496-32612496 GCF_964638095.1 Poromitra crassiceps | reverse complement strand
ACTTGTTCCACTTGGAACTTTCAAAAATCTAAGGAGAGACGTAGAAGCAGATTTCTTTCGTACTTGCACGTTTTTTTTTGTATTAATGTTGTAACTGCCTTTGCCTGTTTTATTGCACGTTTGTGCCTTGGTGTTTGTCTGTTTTAATGTCTTATCTCTATCTCTTTTATGCTGCTATCTTGGCCAGGCTTCCCTTGAAAAAGAGGTCTTTGTATCACAATGGGACTGACCTGGTTAAATAAAGGTTAAATAAAATATCTCAATTATAGTACTATTCATCCATCTTGAAAATTACCCCTTTCCGGAAATTAGATTTTCCTCATTTTTAGTATGTTATTTCACAATCCATTGAAAAACCTTTTATATTAATTTATTCAGGGTTAGGTGCTCATTTTTCTATTATATTGACTGGCTTAATGGGTAAGGTTTCTGTAAATTTGCCTATTTAAATATAACATTTCAGAAAACTTGTAGTACAAAGAAAAACATTGTCTTGTAAGTAATCAACTGGGGAAGTTGATTGGAAGTCATGATGATACCTATTAGTTACAAATTCCAATTCACTGGAATTTGGGGCCCCCTCTTGGGACGCCATCTTGTATTTGTCAACAAATAATTAACTGATGGTAATTTCACTGATTCAGTTGTATTCATTGAGTCCTAAAACCTAGAGGTAGACACCAAAACCACCTTTTTCTAGGTTGAATAGTAATTGAGATATACCGTAGCTATTTTAAGCCGCCATCTTGAGAATGGCCCCTTTTCAGAAGTCAGGCTTTCCTAGATTTGTAGTATGTTATTTAGCATGTCCAATGGTACCAGAATCCATTGAAAAACCATTTGCATCAATTTGTTCAGGGTTCAACCATATAATGACTGGCCTACCACAAATGTAACAAGTAGGCATTCACTTCTTAGGTCTTATGGCATCGCTAATGCCTTGCAGTAAACAAGTTATGCCAAAATAATTCATCAAATATAATTAAATTGTATCAACACAAATATCCCTCTCTAGAACCCTTTGACAGGCCAAAAACAATTTTGTGGATGTCTGACTTTGGCCCCAATTTGGCTGTCCCATTCTTGTGCTTAATTAAAGCTACGCCCTGAAGCTTTGGCACGGTGGCAGCCAGTTTTACTGTAAGTCTTTGCTATTTCACACTCCACCACCCAGAAGTCCCTCTGTCGCCGCTGCCATGTCAGTAAAGGTGCGTTCACACCGAGATATTTATTTTTCGCTCTGTTGCTCAAGTCAACCCTTTGGAATCGCTCTGTCGCTCTGTTTAAATCGCTCATCAACAGGCACACGAAATGACGGACATGTGGGGGATATACTGTAACGTTACGCAATGTCATGATATTTGTCCACTACGAGCCACCGTCATTGTTTACAAGCTAAAGCCTATCAGCGTGCTCCTAATGCGAGCTCCATACCGGTAGGACAGACTTCACTTCATGTCAGCTGTCAGGCTGTCAATGTGGTTTGTTGCCATACAATGAACCAGCGGTTTGTTCCAAGCCAGTGTGATCTTTGACTCGCTCTCACACGGCAGCCAATCAGCGTTGAGCGGCGAGCGACTGATGCCAGCGTATTTTCGCTCGAGTTGGGATATTTAATCTCGAGCGACGAGCAAATTTTCTCCCTATCGCTCTGTCTCTGCCGCTCGGACGCCCAGCGATTTTTCTCCCAGGCGAATATACGCTCAATCGCTCGTTTGCCTTGACTTTGTATGTAAACTCGACGCCAGCGAAAAACTTTAATAGGTCGGTGTGAACGCACCTTAAAGGCCGGCTTTACCGTGGGGAATATGAATATATATTAAATCTCACGCCCCTAAGGTTTTCGAATCCGTTGAAATTCTTGAAATTGGTTGTTTCCCGCCAGAGATATCACCAGAAATCCACTGTGTGTGTGTGTGGGGGGGGGGGGGGGGTGGTGGAGGGGAGGGGCGGGTGCGGGGACCCGAAATACTACATTTCCCACAATGCACTGGGCTCGCGTGCCCACCCCTCAGGCATTTGGCTGATATCAAACTCCAGTAGGTGGCGGTAATGCACAAATATGCTTGCCAACCGCCATAAAAGTCGAAGAAGAAGAAGGCTTCGACATAAAAAGATTTAGTAGAAGAAGAAAAAATTACAAAACATAAAAAAAAAAAAAAACTCCAAATTGCACCAAATTTAAACGGTAGTATATATGTCGGGAGATGTCTTCATAAAAAAAAATCATGCATTTAAGGCATTTTTGTAGGAGTTTGATGTTGTAACCATTTCATGTAAAAATGTGTAAAATCGGGTACATTGCTCAGCGTTGATTTCGTTACTTCAACGCACCTACTACTAGATGTAAAATTTGACGAGCTTTCCAATGCCGCCAGTCCCGTGTCTGCCCGTGCTTCCGTTCCAGAGATATGGGCCCCTATCGTTGCATCGGCGCAGTTTCTAGGCCGAGCGGCAGGCGCAGATCAAAGCAGTGGGCGTGGAAAGGCGCACTTGATATCGTCGTGCTGGCGCTAGATGCAGCCCAAAGCATTACAACCACGCCTTTTAGGCGTAAAATTATGCACCGTCATGCTCATTGGATAAGTGCAATAAACGAATCGCACGCTTGCCTTTTTAGCTCCAATTCCAGTGATCCCGCAAAACCAGACGAAAGCCAAACGCTCTGCCCCCCCCCCCCTCCCTTCATCCAGCCTGTCTGTCTGCATTATAGGCTATTATTCCATATTATTATGCTTCTCAAACCAATCTAACTGCAGTTTCAATACTGCAAGCATGTAAATACGCTACACTATAGCAAGATCAAAGTGAAAATAATGTTCTATGCATCAGCTAGAAAAATATAGCCTATTAGATTGGTGAAAGTTTGTCCAGAAAGATATCATTTTCTCTCGCCTGCTGCAGGAAGGATGATGCACATAAATATACCCTACATTATGTCAAGTCATTGCATAAATGTGTTTTTATTGTAAAACTAAATGTGAAATAGGGCCAAGTTATTGGACGGACATCACAGTATAGCAGATGCCATTAGAAGCGCGTTCCGAAGCGCGTTCCGCTGTTACTTCTCTAAATCACGTTAACTCGACAAGGGGTATATATATGCCCAGGAGGACATATATGTTTCACATAGGGTGGTGTTTTCATTTCGAGGTTTTATTTGGTCCAATATTGAAATGTTGACAATGGCAGGCTGTGTTACCATTACACATTAATTTAGAACTACCTTTTATATCTATTTTGGCTCATTTGGTGGCTATTTAGTAGCGAAATGAAGAAACACAATGCATGCTGGGAACTCAGAGAGAGAGAGAGAGAAGGGTGACAGAGAAGAAGCAGTGAAGGCAAAGAATAGGCCTGCTTTTCAAAAGCGCAAAGCGCTAAATGTAGGCCAGCTCCCAAGATATGACTAGGCTGGTATTTAGCGCCGACACGCCCACTTTGGGACTGCGCCACGCCCATTCGGCCTAAAGCGCATTTGGCAGCCTAAAGCCTATTGCTATCTTGCCGAAACAGGCGCAAGGCACGTTTTTTTGCGGTTAAGGCCCGTAATAGCGCCGATGGCCTGTGGGAGAATAGAGCCCCATGGTCTCTTTGCAAGGAGCTATGGAAAGCTAACCTAGCTACCATAGGCTAGGCGGTTGAAAAAAGATGGCTGCCTTTTGCTTTTCTTTGAGACCTCTGAAGGGGCGTGGAGGACCTCTAGAGGCGGGACCATGGCTCACAACACTTGTAGTTCATAGGCGCTCGACTTCCGCAAGGCGGACTCGGGCCAGATGACGTGTAACGCGTCGGCTGGCCCGAAAAATATGTGAGAGATGGTTGATAGGTCAGGCAGGGAAGCACCAATTTCAAAAATTTCAACGGATTCGAAAACCTTAGGGGCGTGAGATTTAATATATATTCATATTCCCCACGGTAAAGCCGTCCTTTAAGTGAAAGGGTAAATAAACACTCAACCTTTTTGTTTTGCTTCCTAAACTCAAATTTAATCCAAATAACACGATGAAAGTTACGAAATCACGATGAAAATTCTGTTATTTTTAAGATATAGTGGGCATCTTCTTTGTTTGACAAAATGCGAACACTTTCGCTGCATGAACATGAACATTTCTAGTGAAGCAATTATCATATCAATGCTTTTTCTCGCTATTAGTTTTGACATAATACAATGCAAGCCTATGTGGGTAAAACACAACATTTGCTAAAGTCATTTTGAGTCTTAAGCGTCTTAAGTCTTTCTTTCTTTCACTTAAAGTTAAAGCACTGTAATGTTAGGTTAACCGATCTAAAATGACCTGGGCATTTAAAAAAGGTCTTGCCATGCTAATTTCTTTTTATCAAAAAGCAATTAACATTATCTTAACATTTGTTAACATTGTAACATTAAATGCACGTTTGAATCCCGCTGAAACTGAAATGTACTGCGCTGGTATAAAAATGACTTGTACCACTAGCCAAAGCCAAGGCTTTTGTTTCGTTTTCATTTAGATGTGAATAGCTGCCTTTCTCCCAGTGAGGCTGCTGCCAGTGCTGTGTGCAGTTGACAGCCTATAATTTCATATCTAACTAGAGGAGAATGTGTTTTTGGGGGTGTTTTTTGGGGCAAATTTGGGTCTGAAAGCGTGAGAGAGTCATTCGCATTTGTCTTCTCACACTGACAGTTGGCAGCCTTGGCCTACCATTACATTCTGTGTGACTCCTGCCTTGGCCCAGAAGTGCGTACGTGTGTGTGTGTGTGTGTGTGTGTGTGTGTGTGTGTGTGTGTGTGTGTGTGTGTGTGTGTGTGTGTGTGTGTGTGTGTGTGTGCGCACATGTGGTGTGTAGTACCTCACAGATGTCCTTGAGGTGTTTGATGTAGTGTCTCTCTGTGCTCATGATCTCATTAATGACGTTCGCTCTCATCTGGTCGCGGTTCTGGAGGGGCGAGCCCAGACACAGGCAGTCATTGGTCGGGTCCATGTGACCGTTGTGCACCTCACTGGTCCCCTCGGCTGGCTCCACCCCCCCATCCTCCTGGTTCACCCACAGCTGAGGAACGGCAACACACGTGCACACATGCACCCACATACATTGAATGCATGTACACACATATACACCAACATCAAACACATGCGCACGTGCATAAACACACACACACACACACACACACACACACACACACACACACACACACTTGAGTGAGAAATGTGTAGATAAATATCAATATTTAATAGCATATTTGGTGTGCAATAATCTAATTACATACATCCCCATCATAGCATCTGTGAAAAGCTACAGTATAAGTATTCATACCACAAAATCTTTCTCATCTACATAGTACTATTTATTTTTAGTAATAGTCAATCTGAGTATGAATGCACCCACTCATGTTCGTGCACACCCATATATACCCATATACCCCCACCCACCCACACCTACACACACAGCCTCATATGATGAGGGGTGCTCTGGTGGTAGTTTGGACAGTGAGTGAGACTCTTGGTCCAGCATGTCACAAAGGTGAGGGACATGCTGCCAAACACAAGCCTCTGTCTGGGCCTGGTGCCCAGAGGAGATCCAGGGCCCGACTCCTGCCCAATCTGTGCCCAGAAATCTCTCCGATACACATCTATGGATGCACGCACTCACACACACACACACACACACACACACACACACACACACACACACACACACACACACACACACACACACACACACACATACTCACATTTTTCTCACACGCATGCCATGCCAACACATACACACACACACGCACGCACGCACACACACACACACACACACACACAGAGGCCCACATACATAGGGTATTCCACTCAGAAAGTGAGTGTGGTTTCAGATGCCCAGCAGCCAACACCTGATGACACAGTTTGCCAAGAGAACATCAAAGAGCCGACGGGTAGAATGCCAAACACAAGATGAGGAATGCAGCGCCACAGACAAGCAGAGTGACGGGTGGGAGAGCACTTGACTGCACACCAGGACGAGCAGCGCAACATTAAGACTAAGAAATAGTCAGAGTCAATAGTAAATAGAGTAGAGTACTGAAAGAAGAACCCATACTTAAAATAGAAATGGCCAAGAATAATGATTTCAAAATACAGTTATATATATATATATATATGTATATGTATATATATATTCAGTACTATATATAGATTTAAATTTGAGTGTAGACGTTTAAGAATGTCTTTACTCTTGACTCGTCCGATCTGCCTCTCTATCGGCCCCGTAGAGGATGATGTGCAAAGGTTATGGTAACGCTGATGTTTGGTAATGCTGGGGGAACGTTGCGTGGAAAGACTGAAGGTTATGGGAACGTTGGTGATGTTTGGTAATGCTGGGGGAACGTTGTGTGGACAGACTGAACGTTATGGGAACGTTGGTGATGTTTGGTAATGCTGGGGGAACGTTGACGTGGACAGACTGAAGGTTATGGGAACGTTGGTGATGTTTGATAATGCTGGGGGAACGTTGACGTGGACAGACTGAAGGTTATGGGGACATTGGTGATGTTTGGTAATGCTGGTGGAACATTGACATGGACAGACTGAAGGTTATGGGGACATTGGTGATGTTTGGTAATGCTGGTGGAACATTGACGTGGACAGACTGAAGGTTATGGGAACGTTGGTGATGTTTGATAATGCTGGGGGAACGTTGACGTGGACAGACTGAAGGTTATGGGGACATTGGTGATGTTTGATAATGCTGGTGGAACGTTGACGTGGACAGACTGAAGGTTATGGGAACGTTGGTGATGTTTGTTAATGCTGGTGGAACATTGCGTGGACAGACTGGAGCAGGGCGGGGGAACAGTGATGTTTGATAATGCTGGGGGAACGTTGACGTGGACAGACTGAAGGTTATGGGAAGATTGGTGATGTTTGGTAATGCTGGGGGAACATTGACATGGACAGACTGGAGCGGGGGGGCGAGGCGGGTGGGCTGGATAGGTGGGTGGGTGAGGCTGGTTAACGCACCTTTGACGTGGTGTTTTTGAACCGTGGAGTTGCTATGGGGTTGATATAGAAAACCTGTTTTGTTTGGGGCTGAGGAGGGTAGGGTTCCACCTTGGGGAGAGAGAATTGGTGATGTTTGGTAATGCTGGTGGAACGTTGACGTGGACAGACTGAAGGTTATGGGGACATTGGTGATGTTTGATAATGCTGGTGGAACGTTGACGTGGACAGACTGAAGGTTATGGGAACGTTGGTGATGTTTGATAATGCCGGGGGAACGTTGACGTGGACAGACTGGAGCAGGGCGGGGGAACAGTGATGTTTGGTAATGCTGGGGGAACGTTGCGTGGACAGACTGAAGGTTATGGGAACATTGGTGATGTTTGATAATGCTGGGGGAACGTTGCGTGGACAGACTGAAGGTTATGGGAACATTGGTGATGTTTGGTAATGCTGGGGGAACATTGACGTGGACAGACTGAAGGTTATGGGAACATTGGTGATGTTTGGTAATGCTGGGGGAACGTTGACATGGACAGACTGAAGGTTATGGGAACGTTGGTGATGTTTGGTAATGCTGGGGGAACGTTGACGTGGACAGACTGAAGGTTATGGGAACATTGGTGATGTTTGATAATGCCGGGGGAACGTTGACGTGGACAGACTGGAGCGGGGGGGCGAGGCGGGTGGGCTGGATAGGTGGGTGGGTGAGGCTGGGAAACGCACCTTTGACGTGGTGTTTTGGAACCGTGGAGTTGCTATGGGGTTGATATAGAAAACCTGTTTTGTTTGGGGCTGAGGAGGGTGGGGTTCCACCTTGGGGAGAGAGGATGACAGAACAGAAAGACACTTTGTGGTTGACGGTCAGTCGGCCTGGGGATGGAGGGGTGCTCATGGACATGGGGCTCTGCTTGCTTTCCTCTTGAAGCCTTCAAACCGGCATGTGAGCGAAGGTACGGGAAAACACACCTGCGCTAACCCATTGTGTTGGCCTTATTGCAGCTCAGATACAGGTTAGCTTACATAAACATGGTGTAAAGTGAGGGCTGGTTCTGTATATTACACTGGCTTTCAAGGGTAGGAGTCAGCGGCGCTGCCAAGCTAAAAAAAAAAAGCTCATCAGCATTCTACGTTTTGTCCTCCCAGAACAGCAGATGGAGGCGTTTAGCTAGCTGTTCTCTCTGATCTCATGTCTGTATGTATGTATTATTAAAATAAAGGCATTATGTGTGTTGTTGTTGTGTCTATTGGCGGTGGCCGTGCCGCGGCTGGAGGTGAACTCACCCGTACGAAGCTGGCGGGGAACCATCCCTCCTCCTCGTCAATCTGCCCCCACCACCAGTCCTTGTTGGAGGCGTCCAGCACCTTGATGACGTCACCGGCCTTAAACGCCAACTCCCGGTCCGCCATGGTCACATGGTCCCATACCGCCTCAGCGCTGACGATTGAACCTCCGCTTATCAACTGGAGAGGTTGGAGGGAGAGAGAGAGAGAGAGAGAGAGAGAGAGAGAGAGAGAGAGAGAGAGAGATTGGGAACTATATTCATGTCGTATGTCTGTTATGGAAACAGAACTGAAATCGCGCCACATGATCCACATGATTGTAAAACAGCATTAGATTAAATTTGGGGGTGATGGTAACATAGTACTTCCCCACTTGGCCACATAGACCCACTCCGATTACTAATGGGTGCAAATACACACCCTCAAAGCTAGGGTCCATTAGCCACTTAGCATTGCAAATAGGAACCACACACAACACAATAGCTAACACATTAGTCTAGCTCACAACGCAACACAACACAACAAACACCAAACAACAAAGCCATTAGTGGAGGATGAAAGAACACAGCGTTCAGAAGCACAGCACCCAGTCTTCTCCTCACAGGCAGGGAGGGTAATTGGCTCATTATGACATTAGAATAATTACATGTGTTAATGTGATATAAATGTTGAGGAGCAGCAAACAAATGTGCGGGGATAATGTCCCTTCTCTCACACTGTCACCAGAGCTGCTTCTTGCATCTGCAGTCACGCGGTCTTTGACAAAACGTGGATGGATGACTCATCAAATCTTTCCTATGGATTTGATCGTCGTGAATAAATAACGTAGATATTATGCGACACTGGAACTTAATGTTTCAACGCTGCTGAACAAGTGTGAGCAGAGTCTGTGTTATGTGCACGCATGGGGGAGCACACGTGCCACACCTTCAGACATCAAAAAAAGGGGAGGATTTCGAGACTTTGTATAAGAACTGAATGGCATAGTGTTATGATTTTAGCATCTAATAATTATTAAAAGTGCTGTAGTGAAAGAGAAAGAAGGTAGTGACGGGTGTAAGCTATGTGTACATTATTTCAAGAAAGCAAAATAAGAAAAAAAATAGAACCTTTCCTGTTTAAACAACCTTTGTGGCCATCGAGCCTAGTATTTCTACGTTTACAAGGTGCACTTGAATGCACCATGAAGTCCCTGTCGGGCGCCTGCAGATGCACCGATCGATTAGTGGAGATCGTAGACTGTACAGCAGAGGAGATGGATAGCGTGACCGCTCTCTTCACGTGCATGCCAGGAAACGCTACATTTGCTGTAGCTGTGCTGTTGTCTGGGTGGTAACAGTAGAGCGGCAGGGCAGGCTACACGATGTACAGTGCCAGAAACAGCTTGTGATAACGAGGGAAAAATACAGGGGGGGGGGGGATTGTGACCCCGGGAGAGGGCAATGGAAACCGGGAGTCTCCTGGGAAAATGGCGAGGCTTGGCCAGTATGTGGGGGGAGGGTCTGTGTGCTGTGAGCGCCTGCCAGGTGACCAGTGGCTCTGGAGAGGGGAAAGGTTCTCCTCATTAAAGGGCGAGAGACAGCAACACAGAATGTTCCTGACAGCGACGTGGCCCTCACATCATCCATCTAGCAAACAGCAGCGCTATCCATCACACTGAGGAATAGCTTTGTTGCCTTGAAACTGGCATGCACCCACACACACACACACACACACACACGCGCGCACGTTCCATCTTTGACCCGCGCGCGCATCTGTGGCATGGCTAGGAACTCGTTGTTCCAACTGTGTCCTGTTGTTCTTCCTATTTGTTCTAATTGTTCTCTCTCCGACACGGGGTTCGTCTGCATTCTCCAGTCCACAGCGAACAACCGTGCACCCACCCAGGCCTGGTGTGGGCCTGGGTGCCCGCGCAGCAGCCCGCGCTAACCAAGCCCGACAGGATCTGCTTCGTCTCTAGCTATGGGGGCTACCAACGGCCTGGAGACAGGGAGGGATGTCACATGGATGGACTTGGAATGAGTTGTTTACTTGCATTATAGTTCATCAGCATAATAGTGTTTTTTGTGTTTTTTCCTCTCGGCCACAACAGATGCTGCATTTCCTTCTCAAGTCACATCTTTTAAATTAGCCTCATCCCCAGGAAAACCAAATCCCTCGATGAGAGCACCTTTTGAAATGCATCCGATCATAAGAGGGCCTATTGTACACCAGCACAATTGTACGTACGGTATGTGCCGCTGATGCAGTGTACTTGTGAGTGTGTTTGCTAATCCAAGCCCCATGACGATCTATGCTCTCAAACTCAGCAGCTCCGTCGGCCTTAAACCTGTGTACAAGCCCACCTCCCTGATGGGGTTGAGTTGCTGAGACTGCTATGGGGGGGGGGGGGGGGGGGGGGATATAAGCCAATCAGGGCGGAGGAGTGAACATGGGGAGGGACATCCATGCCTGGAAGGGAAAGAAGAGCCGTCGTCATGGCGACAGATGAGGATGCTCCACTGGTATTGACAAGATGATGGGATGAGGCAAGGACACTTCAGGGTGCACCACGATATTCCAAAATAGGGGTTTGTCTCGGTGTGTATGTGTTAGGTGTGTATGTGTTAGGTGTGCATGTGTTAGGTGTGTATGTGTTAGGTGTGCATGTGTTAGGTGTGTATGTGTTAGGTGTGTATGTGTTAGGTGTGCATGTGTTAGGTGTGTATGTGTTAGGTGTGTATGTGTTAGGTGTGTATGTGTTAGGTGTGTATGTGTTAGATGTGTATGTGTTAGGTGTGTATGTGTTAGGTGTGTATGTGTTAGGTGTGCATGTGTTAGGTGTGTATGTGTTAGGTGTGTATGTGTTAGGTGTGTATGTGTTAGGTGTGTATGTGTTAGGTGTGTATGTGTTAGGTGTGTATGTGTTAGGTGTGTATGTGTTAGGTGTGCATGTGTTAGGTGTGCATGTGTTAGGTGTGCATGTGTTAGGTGTGCATGTGTTAGGTGTGTATGTGTTAGGTGTGTATGTGTTAGGTGTGTATGTGTTAGGTGTGTATGTGTTAGGTGTGTATGTGTTAGGTGTGTATGTGTTAGGTGTGTATGTGTTAGGTGTGTATGTGTTAGGTGTGTATGTGTTAGGTGTGCATGTGTTAGGTGTGTATGTGTTAGGTGTGTATGTGTTAGGTGTGCATGTGTTAGGTGTGTATGTGTTAGGTGTGTATGTGTTAGGTGTGTATGTGTTAGGTGTGCATGTGTTAGGTGTGTATGTGTTAGGTGTGCATGTGTTAGGTGTGCATGTGTTAGGTGTGTATGTGTTAGGTGTGTATGTGTTAGGTGTGTATGTGTTAGGTGTGTATGTGTTAGGTGTGTATGTGTTAGGTGTGCATGTGTTAGGTGTGTATGTGTTAGGTGTGTATGTGTTAGGTGTGCATGTGTTAGGTGTGTATGTGTTAGGTGTGTATGTGTTAGGTGTGCATGTGTTAGGTGTGTATGTGTTAGGTGTGCATGTGTTAGGTGTGTATGTGTTAGGTGTGCATGTGTTAGGTGTGTATGTGTTAGGTGTGTATGTGTTAGGTGTGTATGTATACAAACATGGGATGCAGCCAGGACAGGTGTAGTGACCACAATGTGGTTGCTATAATCACTAAGTTGCTAAATATTTACATGACAAACCAATCGCATTAGTGAATCCATTGAAATGAACATTTCCACGTCAAGGAAGTGAAAAGGTACATCATGTAGGCCTCTCTGTATGCAGCTTTTAGCTAGCGGATGTCATTGAGTCGGTTGATTGGATCAGCTCTCATATGGCATTGGGCTGGGAGGCGGGGTAACAATAGCTCCATATCTCAGGCCTCTCCACTACAGGGACATAGGAGGATTACCGCAAAGACATGTGTCACGCTGCCATGGAAACAGCACCCAGATGAATAGTGCTCAAACGTGTTGGGGTCAATCCATTTTTGATTCAGGTAGAGGATTTTCATTATGAATCATACTGTATATGATGGATAGTATAAAAAAAACATGCAGGAATAAATACACAATCCCAAAACAGTTTGGCCTTACCATAACCATGCCCGCCCGACACCGGGATCTCCGCCTGCAACAGCTCGCACCACAGAGGAGCCTTGGCACTCGGGTCAGTCTTACTTCTTTCTGCCCTGCTGTAACGCCTGCTTGCCTTAATCCCCCCCTCTGCTCCCCAACCCCCTCTTCTTCCCAACACCACTCCATTTTCAGCCCCATTCACTCCAAGCACACTCTCCCCCAGTCTCCTCATCAATCTGCTGTAATGTAGGCGACGGAAAGAGCGAGGGAGAGAGAGAGAGAGAGAGAGAGAGAGAGAGAGATCCGTTCACAGCCAATGTTCCTCACTCCCTGCTCATTTCCCCATCCCTCCATCTCCCTAACAAGATCAGCACTGCCCTCTCCAATAAATCCCCGCCCCGCCCCCGCCCCGCCCCCAACATGTCTGAATAAATTAAAAAGCATTACATAATCGATCTCTCCAATTCCACCCTGGGTACAGCCTGATACCTAGCTTGATCAAGGGGAAAACAGTCAACACATGCACACATATAGACACACACACAAACACAGAGGAGGCTGCCCCGACGCACTCTTCATCACCCGTGTGTCACTCTGACCTATGTCGTCGTCATGGTTACACTGCAGTTACAACAACATCAAAGATCCGAGGGCGACGCGGCCGCTTTAAAAACCTGCAAAACCTGTATTTGGGTCAATGCAAAATGAATGCAGAGGAATCTATCGCTTCGCCTGGATATATGGCAACACTTTCCCGTTTGCAGTTCAATCACAGGAAGGGACAATGACCAGGAAATAATATGTATGAAACTGAAACTAATATCATCTTTGCACCACAACACATCAGCATTCACTGCACTGGCAGCTCCACTGCATTCCCACATCCTCCATCTATCTATCCATAGCACAGCTGCACCAAAGCACCCCGCACACACTGTGCATCGCTTAGCAAACACACACACACACACACACACGCACACACACACACACACACACACACGCACACACACGCCTTTAGCCAGCCTTACCATGTTTGTGGCATGGAACTGTGCAGAGAGCCTATGCATGGAGAAGTCCAGGTTCATACAAGCATGATCATCAAACCCTTTGGGGAGGAGGTGTGGAGGTGACTGTCGTCCGGACCGCGCAGAGCCGAGGACGAGCCTGGGATGTCGCGTCAACGAGATGCTGTACGCCAGAAAGAGGCTTCTCTTTCCGACGCACCGAGCGAGTCTCGCGCGCCGTCCTCCCTGTGTCTGCCAACCCTAGTGTTATGTAATACACTTATGCCCTGAGTCTGGGAGCCAATCAAATATGCTCTGTCTAAAAACCGGTGAGAAATATACACACGTCGTCCACACACACACACACACACACACTCACACACACACACACACACACACACACACACACACACACACACACACACACATACACACACACACACACACACTCACACACACACACACACACACACACACCATTCCACACATCGACACTTCTGACTGCACAGCATTTAACAGAACTCTATTAGGAGGCACCTGCCCTCAGGGGATTATTTCAAATGTGTGAACACCAGGGACGTGTGCAGGAGGGCTCAGCTTCAAAGAGGAGCTACACAGATAACACTCACACACACTAGAATACGCCGATGCACACATTCACACACACACACACACACACACACACACACACACACACACACACACATTCACACACACACACACACACACACACACACACACTTGGAGGCGCATACATGTGAACGCACGTCTTTAAGCAGCACTCTGTTATTTGCTGCTAGCCAACCGGGTGATATAAGCCAAGCCACTGCAATGTACGACACTACGATGCTATGTTGACAGGCCTGCTGGGGGTCCCTGCTGGGACGGAGGTTTGTGCATTGTGCCACAGCGAGGAGGAACACATGCTCACGCGCCCACATGCCACCGCATGTGAGAGAGGTATCTCTGTTCCTAATACATGGCTGCCACACACTGCACTACAACAGTTACCACTTACCTAGATGCGCGCATGCATGCACCTGCACACACACACACACACACACACACACACACACACACACACACACACACACACACACACACACACACACACACACACACACAGCACTTAGTCTGGAGTGTGAGAGAGAGAGAACAGATCTTCAAAAACGAGACATTCATAGGACATACTATTAATAGCACAGCATGGACAGCTCTGGGATAGGGCTTTTAGCATATCTATTTCTGACATTCATTCAACATTTATGACACCTGCCTCCAATCCTTTATAGCACACTGCATGTGGGGGGGGGGGAATGGAAAGGCATTTTTTATTTGACATGTCTTTTTGCTTGGATATTTGTTTCAGCTGTTTTTTAAGAAATATGCACATCGATTGAAATAATAATAACTAGTCACTATACGGTGCGGGCTTCAAAAGCAGGTACACACTGACATTTTGCAGGTGGGACAATTCTAAATATTTTGGGCTATGAAATGGGAGCTGAGTGAGTGCATCTAAAATGGGGGAAACCGGGAAGTGATGGAGGCAGGCCGTCCTCTAGGCCTAGCCCCTGCCTGCTATTGGTCACTGTGTTGCAGTGAGAGATTACAGTGATGATCCGTACTGTATTTGATCCTAAAGCACGAGCACAAAGCTCTCCTTTGCACCACAATTTCGCTAAACATCACAATCACTTGACTGGAGAGATTTACTGCTGCCCAGGCATTAGCTGCTGCGATACTGTGCTTTCAATTTCCCATCATAGAAAAACAAATCCTGACGCAGCAGGATTGCCGGGATTCAAAAAGAGCATCGTATTCAGTTATGACCTAACATTGCACAAATAGAACAACCATGCGCAAAATTGGCATAATAATACAACATGGAGGGGAGAGGGAAATCAACGTAGAGGGGGGCGGGGGACATGTTTATATGCGGGGGATATGAATTCCCAGTCACCACAAAAGGTAAGAACATCACAGATTTGTACCCGCACAACTACCACCACCACCACCACCACCACCAAGACACTATAGCTGCCACAAACGGTGAGAGGACACAAAAGACATAACGGAGGATTCAGGGGGAGGGGGAGATAACAGAAATACATTATGTTGTACCAACGTCATTCATTTCAACGCGTAGCCGTGATGGAGCGCCGGGTGTCCCCGCTCTCGACCAACGCGCACTCCCCCTCTCTCCTCCTCCTCCTCCTCCTCCTCCTGCTCGCCTCCCGTGCGAAACGGTGGTGCTGTGCGAAGCGGCCCCCAAGCGCCAGCGATCCATTTAACGAGTACCGAGGATGAACATCAACAGCACGTTCACAAGCACCAGAAACGCGATCACCGTGAACACCGCGCACGTCTGGACGTCCAAGGCCATGGCGCAGCGCTGCGGGCCGATGCTGAAGATGAGATGCGCTCTCAATGCTCTCCGTCTAGACGCGTAATAGCGGCCCAGAAATCCACCATTACAGTAAGGCAAGAAATGGAAGGGGGAAAAAAGAAAAATGGAAAGATATAAGCCTCTACGCCTCTTCACACTAGAACAGATGCATCCTCACCATCATCATCATCATCAGTCTGCACCGCGATTTCTCCTCGCTAGTGTCAACACCCGCCGGTGCTCGCCTCTCTGCCCCTAAAACCGACCGACTCTCAGCGCTCTCACTCAGGCCAATAGCTTCTCCAAGCACATAACAGAGAGGCTGTGTGTGCGCAGGCTGTCCGCTGCTGCCGAGCCTGCCTTCCAGTGAGTAGGGACCAGGGGAGAGCGGCTGTGAGGCTGAGAGAGGCAGTCCTGCATGAATACTGATCAGCGCTCCACTGCGAGACTACCGGCATCAGCGATCACCAGGAGGCAGGGGAGGGGTGGGGTGGGGTGGGGAGGGGATGGGAGGGGAGACAGGGGAGGGGCACAATCTGCCCCTCGCTGACGATATCGACCACAGAGGCCAGAATCATAACCTCATTCATCTCTCACCCCCCATCTAAAAATATCACCATGCCATGGTGATTTATCATTTATCATTAACAGCCGCGTGATGGAGGAGAATAAATGTCAAGATAATGGAATGTGCTTTCCTCAAAGTGTTCACCATCTCATAATTTCATTGGCATAATGTCAGCCTTCTCTGCCAATTTCTCTGCGGTCATGCATCGATCAGATATGCCCGATATGATCACCCTGATAATCGACCACATTCACACTTTATCATCTCTGTTACAGGGCTCATCTAATGGGCAATGGCAAAGGATTTAAAGGTACCTGATAGGAATTCAAAATGTCCTCTATTTATAAACATACAGTATCATGAAGATGTTCAATGAAGACATTGTTGTCATCCATCCTTTCATTCAGGCCAGTTTGCAGCATTTTAATTAATAATACACTGTCTTTTCTGCCCGTGCTCTGCGCTCATGAGGACTTCTTAATGTAACTTTCAGTTCTACATTTAAAGCAATAAATTAATATGGAATCTAAACCCCTCCCCGTCCACATCCACACACAAAAACGCGGTCCAATTAGAAAGTCCCATTAGAAAGAAAATCCATAATACCGATGATGAATCTCACATTTTATTTCCCACGGCATGTAGCCTACAGGTGCACACTGCAATCAACCCTTGTTTCTAATTGGGTGCTCGAAACGGGAAGAGAACCTGTAAAAACTCAGAATCTGTGTCTTTTTGCCATGCAATAAGCTGAGGGGAATTACAGTATGCAGGTGGCACAGAACACAACTTTTATGGAGCGTAAAGGGGGGGGGGGGCAATGTGTGCCCCCTTGTTCATATCACAGCCATTTTTGAACTTAGCGGTATATATTCCGGCTTGGTCAGATGTTGCTACAGACACAATTGGCCGTGTCTGTGGGTGGGAGCCGGTGGGGTATGAGTCCTGGTCACTGCACTAGTGTCTCCTCTGGTCAGTCAGGGGGGAGGGGAACTGGGGGGAATAGCGTGATCCTTCCACGCTCTACGTCCTGACTGGGAAACGCCTCGCTGTTAGGTGAAAAGAAGCGGCTGGTGATTGCACATGTATCGGAGGAAGGATCTGCTAGTCTACTCTCCCCAGATTGGCAGAGGGGGTGGAGCAACGACCGGGACAGCAGGGAGAATTGGCCGGCCAAGTATAATTCAGGAGAAAATAGGAGAAAAATCTGAAAAAGGTCATCAACAAAATCTGTCCAGACGGACAGACAGACAAATACACATATAAACACCTGGCAAAATACTCAAAACCGCTTCTGTGGTAGTTATTTTACTTTTACTTTATTGATATTTGGCAGACGCCTTTCTCCAAAGCGACATACAACCAGGTTATAAAAACAGTACAGCAATAAATAAAACAAAAACAAGAAAAACAAGGAGCAAACAAATGTATAAACAGCAAGAATTAAAACAGATGAAGAGAGGATAGAAGAAGGCAGCAAGATAAAAGAGAAGAGAAATAAAAGTGCATGTGAATCGAAAGTGCATAGGGACTAGAGAGGTTGCTATTGTTCTCTCTTCAATAGGTGTCTCCAGGACCACATTTTGCCATGATCACACACACACACACACACACACACACACACACACACACACACACACACACACACACACACACACACACACACACACACACACACACACACACAAGTTAAAAAATAACACAACAACAACACACATTTGCACCCCTAGTGGTCACATAATAGTACTCTCCCTTGCAGAGACTAGATAAAATAGTGTACGACCAGCCGCAACAGTATGTGGCTGGTATTGTTTTCACCTTGTGAGTCTGTGTGTGTGTGTGTGTGTGTGTGTGTGTGTGTGTGTGTGTGTGTGTGTGTGTGTGTGTGTGTGTGTGTGTGTGTGTGTGTGTGTGTGTGTGTGTGTGTGTGTGTTTGTCTGATCAAGGCAAATGTGGATGTGGAGACACCTAATGGTGGTAACTACCACATAAGTGGTTTGAGTATTACCAAGTGTTTATATGTCTTTGTCTGTCTGCCTGTCTGTCTGTCATCTGTGTAGTTGACATCAAAATGAAGGCCACATTCGTTTTAAGTCGCGGGCGTCACGGCTGATGTGGTCCTATTACAAGATGGTCTATGTTTTGAGTCTTTGTCTATTGCCTCATGAGTAATTCATAGACATCTGATGATGTCAATCAATGTCATTTCTGTGAACAAGTGCATGTAAATAATCCATTGCTACAGAATGTTATAATATAACTGTGTTGATTATATCCAGAATTTACATTTTGTGATGATATTATAAACACAATTAATAGATTCAGCCGACTTGGTTGAGGGCATCAAGTATCATAAATGGGTCGTGAGGACATGGGAGCCAGCTACTTATTATTCATGAGCCTAATTGGACATGTACAAGCATGGCCTCTCAGAAAAACAATCAGCAGCAGCAGCAGCAGCAGCAGCAGCATTGTTATTTTGTATTGACACAGTGTTTGTAATGACTATCATTACAGACTCTAACTAGCGAGTTCAAAGGCTGTCCTTGACTAATGTTGGCTGTGACAGAGTGCTGCTTATACAAAATACAGTGGGCACTCATACACCAGGCAGTATGGTAGAAAATACAGTGGGCACTCATACACCAGGCAGTATGGTAGAAAGTACAGTGGGCACTCATACACCAGGCAGTATGGTAGAAAATACAGTGGGCACTCATACACCAGGCAGTATGGTAGAAAATACAGTGAGCACTCATACACCAGGCAGTATGGTAGAAAGTACAGTGAGCACTCATACACCAGGCAGTATGGTAGAAAATACAGTGGGCACTCATACACCAGGCAGTATGGTAGAAAATACAGTGGGCACTCATACACCAGGCAGTATGGTAGAAAGTACAGTGGGCACTCATACACCAGGCAGTATGGTAGAAAATACAGTGGGCACTCATACACCAGGCAGTATGGTAGAAAATACAGTGGGCACTCATACACCAGGCAGTATGGTAGAAAGTACAGTGAGCACTCATACACCAGGCAGTATGGTAGAAAATACAGTGGGCACTCATACACCAGGCAGTATGGTAGAAAGTACAGTTGGCACTCATACACCAGGCAGTATGGTAGAAAGTACAGTGAGCACTCATACACCAGGCAGTATGGTAGAAAGTACAGTGAGCACTCATACACCAGGCAGTATGGTAGAAAGTACAGTGGGCACTCATACACCAGGCAGTATGGTAGAAAATACAGTGGGCACTCATACACCAGGCAGTATGGTAGAAAATACAGTGGGCACTCATACACCAGGCAGTATGGTAGAAAATACAGTGGGCACTCATACACCAGGCAGTATGGTAGAAAATACAGTGGGCACTCATACACCAGGCAGTATGGTAGAAAATACAGTGGGCACTCATACACCAGGCAGTATGGTAGAAAATACAGTGAGCACTCATACACCAGGCAGTATGGTAGAAAGTACAGTGGGCACTCATACACCAGGCAGTATGGTAGAAAATACAGTGGGCACTCATACACCAGGCAGTATGGTAGAAAATACAGTGGGCACTCATACACCAGGCAGTATGGTAGAAAATACAGTGGGCACTCATACACCAGGCAGTATGGTAGAAAATACAGTGGGCACTCATACACCAGGCAGTATGGTAGAAAGTACAGTGGGCACTCATACACCAGGCAGTATGGTAGAAAATACAGTGGGCACTCATACACCAGGCAGTATGGTAGAAAATACAGTGGGCACTCATACACCAGGCAGTATGGTAGAAAGTACAGTGAGCACTCATACACCAGGCAGTATGGTAGAAAGTACAGTGAGCACTCATACACCAGGCAGTATGGTAGAAAATACAGTGGGCACTCATACACCAGGCAGTATGGTAGAAAATACAGTGGGCACTCATACACCAGGCAGTATGGTAGAAAATACAGTGGGCACTCATACACCAGGCAGTATGGTAGAAAGTACAGTGGGCACTCATACACCAGGCAGTATGGTAGAAAATACAGTGAGCACTCATACACCAGGCAGTATGGTAGAAAGTACAGTGGGCACTCATACACCAGGCAGTATGGTAGAAAATACAGTGGGCACTCATACACCAGGCAGTATGGTAGAAAATACAGTGGGCACTCATACACCAGGCAGTATGGTAGAAAGTACAGTGGGCACTCATACACCAGGCAGTATGGTAGAAAATACAGTGGGCACTCATACACCAGGCAGTATGGTAGAAAATACAGTGGGCACTCATACACCAGGCAGTATGGTAGAAAATACAGTGGGCACTCATACACCAGGCAGTATGGTAGAAAATACAGTGAGCACTCATACACCAGGCAGTATGGTAGAAAGTACAGTGAGCACTCATACACCAGGCAGTATGGTAGAAGTCACACAAGCATCAATCAATAGAAGGGCAATGTGCTTTATAGCTACATACCAGGAAGTAGCAGGGTGATTTTCCAAACCACAAACAAGTTGACTGTAGGCTTGGTACATTATAAAACTTTTTAAGACCTTTTAAAATGCCAGTTCCAATAAAATTTAAGAGCAATTTCAGAATAACCCGAAGACTAAAAAAAACAACATAACAAAATAAACAGTAAAGTAATACATCTGCAAAACCACAGATTTCTCACTCAAAAAGCAGCAAACAGCTATGTTTTTAAGATCTCTGAAACCATAATGTACCATTCAAATGCAACATCTACCCATATTCCAGTGACTGGGGTTCCTCAATGTGCCGTTACATGGTGCGACATGTTGTCACTATAAGGCAAAAATCTCTGAAGTTACAAACAGGCGTGTAGTGGTAAAACCTTCCAAGGTGAGTTAGTTTACCCACCTTGGCCACCTTGTTTCCCCTCATTGATTGATACAGGTGACCTGAAAATAGGTGAGTTAACTCTCTGCCTCCTTTCAAAGAGATGGGTAAACAGTGTTTACTTGCTATTACCCTCCACTACACCCCTGGTTACAATACTTGCGAGCAGTCTTTGTCTTGTCAGAGTCGCTGTTTTCTTCCATAATTGGAAACCTCAATTGCTGCCACATTGCACTTCAACTTGACAAAAGTGTCCTCAATTTCACCAGTCCATTTTGTAGCTTACTGCACCCACACAATAGCTGGGCTCACTGCAAGCGTGATGAGTAAAACTCTCTGGTGTTCAAACAGTGCTGTTATTAGACCGCAGGTGTAATCGCTAAGTTTTTTTTTTTTACTTCACCATGCATGTCGTCGGTTTTTGTATCGAGAATTTTCGTCTCCCCTGCAGGACAAACATACAGTAGAATTAGCTCATGGGTGGTGCTACCTACACGATCTGATTTCACCAAGTAACAATTTCTTCCTAGTATGGGCCGGGAAAACCCCGCCCCCGAAATCATTTGATTGGTCACCGCAATTGCTTCTTCCTGAAAATGTGCAGCAAGTATTTTTTTTTAGTTAAGATTAGGGTGTGAAAAAAGTGTAGCTCTGGGTGTGCTCGGTCCTATGGCTTAATGGATAAGGGGCTTCCCTTCCAATCTGATGACTGGGGTTCGATTCCCGGTTTTCCCGGACGGTTTCAGGAAGAAGCAATTGCGGCGACCAATCAAATGCGTTCTGGGCGGGGTTTTCTCGGCCCATACTAGGAAGAAATGTTGGTCCAAGAACAACTGTTACTTGGTGAAATCAGTTTGTGCGCTGGACCCACACAGAGAAACTTAGAAAAACATAGCCTACTGTGCTACCTTGCTCTTGGTGCAGACCCTTTCTGTTTAGAGCTCAATCAAAAGCTGCCCTAAAACACAGTATCTAGCAGATTTTGTGAGTGTGTAATACAAAAAACAAAAAACTATAACTATAAAAAAAAAAACTATAAAACTATTTTGACAAAAAATCTCAAAATCAGTAGCTCATGGATTTAAAGACCCAAAGCTTGACTTAACAAGGCTTTATAAGTAGATTTGGAATCAGTTGGGTATCATTGTACCCCAAACATTTGGTATGGCTGTACTGTACTAGTAGTCAGTGCCATTTCAAAATAAACATGAACAGATTGATCAAGGTTCACTGTTGCGAGTTACAGGGCAAAGTGGCTCTGGTTCCCATCTGTACATGTGCTTGCCATTGGCAAGAACATCCTTATTTTGGCTTGAATGTTCACTGTGATATTAAGAGGAATATTATATTACACATGAGCGCGCCCTGGCCTGCAGCATTTGCCCTGGTGCCCGTGCCGCACATTGTTGGCAGATCATGAGGGGAGGGCAAGATGGTCATGAATGAATTACTGCAGGAAAATAATATGGGCAAAATTGAGGAGGAGAAGAAGAAGAAGAAGAAGAAGAAGAAGAAGAAGAAGAAGAAGAAGAAGAAGAAGAAGCAGAAGAAGAAGAAGAAGAAGAAGAAGCAGAAGAAGAAGAAGAAGAAGAAGAAGAAGCAGAAGCAGAAGAAGAAGAAGCAGAAGAAGAAGAAGAAGCAGAAGAAGAAGCAGAAGAAAAAGAAGAAGAAGAAGAAGCAGAAGAAGAAGAAGCAGAAGAAGAAGAAGAAGAAGAAGAAGCAGAAGAAGCAGAAGAAGAAGAAGAAGAAGAAGAAGAAGAAGAAGAAGAAGAGCCCACACATTCAGCAGAAAGCTTTGGGATGGATCAAAAGATCTCAGAATAGGTTTAAAAGAATAATAACCAAAGGCGTGCGCTATATCAGTATTTTTAAAGCCATAAATAATTTTCTGGGCACTTTCTGCACATACGTGCTGATAAAAGCCAGGCTTTCAGTGAGGTGCAGAGAGCTGCATGAGCAATCACGGCTGAGAGACATGACAACCTTCCTCAAACAAGGTTTTTTTCTGCCCTGTGCGTGTGTGCGTGTGTGTCTGTGTGTGCACACGTGTGTTTGTGTGTGTTTGTGTTTGTGTGTGTGTGTGTGTGTGTGTGTGTGTGTGTGTGTGTGTGTGTGTGTGTGTGTGTGTGTGTGTGTGTGTGTGTGTGTGTGAAGTGTGTGAGCAGGTTACATAAGCCAGCCCAGCCTCTGTGGGCTTCCTCTCCGATCTCGCTGACATTTAGACAACAAAGGTCACATCTGAAAGTCTAAATCTACACCGACACCAATGCTAATACACTCATGCATATATACAGCAGAGAGGGAGCGTTTGTATAAATGTCTGCACATCTCCCACCAGTGGAGGATCACATGGCAAATAAGTGTGAACTTAAACTTACCATAATGTATGTGAGCTACATGCAGAACCATTACAGATGCATCTAATTAATAAGGACGCTTCCAACATTATGAGAGATTTGTGCTATTATAAGGCTGGGTTCGACCGGTTTTTGAAGGCCTATCCTGATAGCGGATATTTTTGGTCTGAAGCTGCTGATAGCTGATACTTTGAGACAAAATTCAATATCTGTATTTTATCTTCAGAATTGTATTCTTGACTGTGTGGAAAAGCCTCTGCAAAAAGGACACAGAATCCAAGTTGGGGAGCTGTGTTTTTTTTGTGTTCGGGTTCTCAGATACATCAAATGTCCTGTAGGCCACCAGAAAGAATGCATTGATCTAAAAATAGCTGTCCCATTTGTCTTGAATTCATGCAGCAAGGTAGAATGAAATGGACTGCTTGTGCAGTGGAGTGAAGTCAGCCCACAAACAGAGTTCAAGGTTGTCTTGAAAAACACCCATTGGACTGTACTTTATTTTTGGGGAGGAGATTGACGGTACAGGGTTAGGGTTGGACAAAAGTTTTGGAAAGACTTGTCAGAAGAAATACAAATAAAAACATTGCCGTACATGGCCTTGGCCTTTTGTTGCTTAAAACAAACATTGTATGCCACCTGGTACAAGAAACAGTATGCTTTAATATCCTTAAAGGATAAGGATGGTGTTTTTTAATGCATTGCTTACTGCAAACCATTGGTGGATTTCACGGGGGGTCCAGGGGGGTACGCCCTCCCCCCAGTGGCTGAAATCACTACAACAACCCATAAATAAATCATCTTCTACTCCTCTCGGGATGCCGAATGACTGTCTTTCAGAGGCTGTAGAGAGCCAGAGTGAAGATACTGGTATCAACTCAAAATCCGCCCATGCTGTCAACAAATCCTATGATAACAAAATCAGCAATGATTTTGTTTTGCCAACAAGTCTCGTCCATGTAGCACATTTAATCATCACGATGCACCAGGCCAGCAAACCACTTAATAAGCCGGCTGTAAACATGTTTGTGATCTCAGGAAAGGAGTTCCGTAGCGCCGAAAATAGTCCCCGGCGTAATGAAGAATTTGTTCCCATTTCAATTCGATTTGGTAATAACTACTACAACAGCCTAACTTTTTTGTGGTAACAGTTAGACATTCTTAAAATAGAAACTATCTCTTTGTGAGCTCTATTTCAAGGTTTTGAGCTCACAATTGGAATGATTGACTCTAAAAACGGTACGTGGGAAGTCAGAAAGTAACGGCAGTAGAGCAAATACATTGTTTATTTTGTTATTTTCATAGGATTTGTTGATGATAAGCAATGCATTAAAAACTCATCTGTCTGAAAACGCACAGAATTACTCACAGATAGATTGATGTCTGTTGCTTTGTTTGTTAAATGGATGGTGAAAAATCTGTCCGTCAGAAAAAGTTCAACTGTCCTGCAGGATTAGAAGAGTTCAACTGCAGTGACCAAATAATGTGCCCACGGCCATGTACTGTAGCTCTTCAGTTTGGCCTATGAAACAAAACAAAGATGAATTTACTGATCTATAGCACATGTGTGCCTTCCTGTTCTGGTTAAGGTGAAGATACTATTCCATCCATCCATCCATCCATCCATCCATTTATTGTACTTACTGAGATCAGGGTCGAGGTGGCAACAACAGGGCAAGCAGAGCAGCAGAGACATATTCTATCCCAGCATCACCCTCCTCCTGGGGATCCCAAGCTGGTCCCAGGCTAGCTGGGAGATGTAGTCCCTCCAGCGTCTCATCATGAGTTTGCCCCGGGGTGCTGTCAGTAGGCCATGTCTGGTAAACCTCCAAAAGGAGCCCGTTCCAAGTACATCGGAGGTCACCCCCCCCAACGAGGCCAAAAGAACAACATCCTCTGCAAACAACAGAGACGTCACCATAATGTCACCGAACTGGATCGTCTCCAGACCGCCACTGTGCGTGCCTCAACATCCTGCCCATGAATATGACATAGAAGAGAGTACAAGGCACATCCTTGTCAGAGTCTGGTGCTCACCTTCAACGAGTTTGAATTTATGCCAAGAATGCAAACGCAGCTCTCACTAGGGTTGTATGAGAACAGAATGGCTTGCAGGAACACACGCACCACTTCCCACAGAATACCTCAGGGAACATGGTCACAGGTCCCATTCAAACTCAGTCACTGGCAGGAAAAAACGGCTGCTGCTGCTGCTGTAGTTAGTTACTACTTGAAAGCTTCAAAGCAAAACCATTGGACAACTTAGGAGGCGAAGGCAGAACATCGATAAGGCCGTTCATAGCAGGGCCAGGGAAATGCAGGAGTCTTGCGCCGCAGGTCTCCATAATGGGATTGCGATGGGCGGCCCTTAGTGGCAGTGCCCTTGGAAAATAGTTTCCAACAATCCAACTTGCCGTTTTCAGCGTGTAGCAACGAGCTAGCATGTGGGTTTCTGCCGTTAGCTTGCTAGCTACAGTAGTTAGCGTTGTTGTTTTCACTGAGGCGGCAGGGCACTATTTACAGCGACACACAGGGAGGAGGGAGCGGAAGCCGCTCTGATTGACATGGTCGGAGCCAATGACAGAGCTTGTAATAAGCCGGGAGTGGACATCCGGCAGCGACTGAAACAGTTGCTCCAATGGGAGAGCAGAGTAGAGCAGGGGAGGGTTTATCCCAGTTATGGAGACCTGCGGCGCCAGACTCCTCTCACGGTAGGGAGGGGAGGCTGGCCAGCGAGACTAGGGAAATGCTGACCTCAACTGGAGATATTGTCAGATGCTGGAAGGAACCTTCTGAGGAACTCCTACACCCAACACCTCTGTCCAGAGGGCTGTGCTGGACAGTTTTGGAAGGTCTGAGGCTGAGCCATCTTCTTGGCCCGTGGTTGCTGAGCTCCGCAACAGCAAGGGCTATTGCAGCTCAGCACTAATCCAAGATCTGTGCCTCAGGGCAACATCAGATACTCCGGTATTCTGGGAAGTTGCAAAATAATTGGCTTCATCCACGCTGACAACCAAATGCGGGAGTACATGTATGTTCCACCTCTCATCTTCAGATGGAAGATATCGAATTTTGTATCGGATTCTCCCCCATTTTAAGCAATGGTTTAACCCAACGTGTCGGAAATGAGTGTCTCAAACACTCAACATAATCCATACATAGTCCCACCTGTTACTGATTTATTTTATTTTATTCTCCATAGGATGAAAATGCTGGTACTTCATTCATTTACCAGTACACGTCCAAACAACGTTGAAATATAATGCATCGACTTGATTCTATGCATAGCACCTGTTTCAAAAGCCCAAGTCAAGACATCGGGAGAGGTGAGGAGTCTCAGAGAAAGGAGACACATTTAGCTCAAGTTACTTTATTCATTTCAAAGTCTGGGATCAAATGTTCTTCACAGGAAACTATATAATGTGTAGTGTATATAGTGCTTGTCTAAATTCCGTGCATGCACACACACACACACACACACACACACACACACACACACACACACACACACACACACACACACACACACAAAACAAGGACTGTTTTCACTTATTTAAGATGGAGGTCATTGAGAAACACGCAAAGAAAGTCAGATGAAGTGCAAACTGGATGGATGCTGTAAACATGATGGAATGGGTACTTTTGTGTGACCTCTACCCTTCGTTCTTATACTATCATAAAAGAAAACAAATATTATGTATTTTCAGCAATAAAACCAGTCGGGACATTCAGCCTTTTGACATAGCAAATAAAGGGCTGCTCTCAAAGATTTACATGATATTCATTAAGCTCATATTCACCTTTCATGATATTTAATAGTACAATGTAGAGGTCTGTGATAACAAACACTGACCATGTATGTATTTCATCTGATCTGAGATCAACTCTTTCGAGATAATCTCAGTCCATGACCTTCAATTCCAACTGTGGATCTCATTTGAGGTCCGTGCTAACTCCACTGGTCTGGCCTTGAGCCAATGAGGTAAGCCTCTTCAGAATGCTTCTCCCTCACAGAAGTCTACACATTTCAGCTATTTGTGGCCAATGGTTAACTAATGGGAGGGAGAGCCCACCACACCCATTTCCTCTCCAGTCAGCCCCAATTCTTTTGTTCCCCTCCCGTCCCCACGGCAACCACGCTGACTTCCTGCTTCCTCCAGTGCCTTTGCAGCCACAAAAACGCCTAAAAATAAATGGCTGGACTTTTCCTGAACACAGCTCCGTCACCATTGTTCAGCCATCAGCTGTTGATTCGTTCAACTGAGTTTGGTTGCTAGTATGAAGGCCAGTCAGTAGGTCAGAGCATGGAGAAGGTCCAGAAAGAGTGTAGGATTCGATGAGGTGGGCCATACCAAGGAAGGAGGGTGGAGAGATCAGGCTGAGAGATATCACACGTGATGTCACAGGAGTCTAGATTCTCGGGACATTACTGCTTCAGAAATATTGATATTCATTCATCACATACTTTCATTGTCTCTCGTGTTGGAGAAAAAGGTGAAAATCACAGAGGAAAGGAAATGTGGAAAGGGGACGAGAGTGTTGGAACATGATTAATAGCCATTGGCCCAGTAAAAAATAATGAATTGTGTTTTATGATAACAGTTGTCCCATTTATGTGTTGTTCCTGAAACAGCAGAACAGGATGGCTCTGCCCTGAGACTGTGCTCTTCATCTCAGCCCCCTTTGGGTTTGTGTGACACACTTGCTCAAGTCTAGCCGAGAAATTGAATACACATTTCCAGCATTTGTGGAAAGATTAAAATCTCTTATCTTATGGAATAACAAAAACCGACTGATGCAGAGAAGCTTGAAACATAAAATCTGAATGTAATCTAACTACAACTGGACAATCACGCACACGCCTCACCTGTTGTTGGTCACACTATGTGGGGCCACCATGCAAATTCTCCTTTCTCTGCCAAGGAAAATCAGGTAAACTGTGACATGCTTCCCTCATAGCAGGCGAAAGGATAAAATATTGCTAACCCTGAGTTAACCTCAGCCCATCAATCTGCTCGCGCTGCCTCTATTAATTAAATCTATCGACATGATTTCCAGTTTCCACCCTGGATTCTGATGGATAGCTAAAGATTAGGGCAGTGCGTCTTATCTAGTCAATCTATAATAACAGATAATCACATATATACAGTACATCTATATTTTCACTGTGAGAAAGACTAGCACCTCTTGCCTGGACATATAGTCGCCACCATTTGTTGTTTGTTTGATCACTGTTTTCTGTTCATCTATTCCACTCTACTTCTCTGTCCAGTCTGTCCAGTCTCTGTCCAGTCTCTGTTCAGTCTCTGTTCAGTCTCTGTTCAGTCTCTGTCCAGTCTCTGTCCAGTCTCTGTTCAGTCTCTGTCCAGTCTCTGTCCAGTCTCTGTTCAGTCTCTGTCCAGTCTCTGTTCAGTCTCTGTTCAGTCTCTGTCCAGTCTCTGTCCAGTCTGCTCCTTCACTCAGATTCTATTTCATTCACTCATCCATAAAACCAACTCCTTGATTCAACCAACTGGCCCAAGATAAACAACTCCAAATCCTTATTCTATTCATTCTGATATCCCTCAGTAAGTAAGAAAGGTAATTAATTAGGCTATTTTGTGGGATTTTCTTCTTTGGAAGCTGCTGCATCAGCCTGATTACTAACAGTCACCAGCGAGTGACCGTTTGTTTGCCTAAAAGCGCACTGTCTGAAGAAGGGCGTCTGTCCCCATCTGTGCGGCCGGCAATAAATAGACATTTATTGCGGTGCTGTCCTGGAGTATTTTCATCCCTCAGTAAAGTGGATTCTCCAATAAAGTGAAATGCTCTTGACTCTTGGCTGAAGGTGTGGTCTCTAGTTTTCCATCGTGTAAAAACAGTGGTTCTTCTAAGAGGCGCTGTAATAAGATCCCTTAAGACATCAGTGTGAAACATGTCAAGGAAAAAGCACAGTACGCTCCTTCTGTTCTGTTTCTGTTCGGCACAGATACCAGAGTGTGCTTAAATATGGAACCCAAGGGTTGGGTCGTCCATCCGGGTAGTGTAGCGGTAGATTCCCTGCCTACCAACACGAGGGTCGCAGGTTCGCGCCCCGGCCCCGTGTTACCTCCGGCTTGGTCGGGCGTCCATACAGGCACGATTGGCTGTGTCTGCGGGTGGGAAGCCGGATTAGGCGTTGTGTGTCCTGGTCGCTGCAATAGCGCCTCCTCTGACCTCGGTAATAGCGTGATCCTCCCACGTGCTACGTCCTGCCGGTGAAGCTCCCCGCTGTCGGGTGAAAAGAAGCGGCTGGCAACTGCACATGTATCGGATGAAGCATGTGGGTGTCTACAGCTCTGCCCAGATCGGCAGAGGGGGTGGGGCAGCGACCGGGTCAGCAGGGGGAAATTGGCCAAGTACAATTGGGGAGAAAATGGGGGGAAATCAGAGAGGGGGTGGGGAATAATAATAATAATAATAATAATACCAAAGTCACCTATGGTAGAGCTTGGCTGGTTACCTGAGGCAGCAAGTCAAGTTTATTTATATAGCCCTAATTCACAGGCAAGTCTCAAAGGGCTTCACAGGAAATAGTCCTAACCATAACCCTAACTACTGGTCAACAACCTACGTATATAAAACAAGCATGACAGGAGAGAGAGAGAGAGAGAGAGAGAGAGAGAGAGAGAGAGAGAGAGAGAGAGAGAGAGAGAGAGAGAGAGAGAAACACAATAGACCAAATCAGCGGGGATGTTTACATTTACTTCCGGGTACCCCTGGGTCCACACATTATAATGGCGGTGGACGGCACAAACTGACGTGTTGAAGACAAAAACAGACAAAGAAGAGAAAAATGGTTCGTCCGTGTTGTGTTGTTGTTTAATATCATTCATAATAGGGATGGGCATCGAATTTCGAATTTTGGAATAATCGTTGTTATTATCAAGGTCGACTTTTATTATTGAAATTCGAAATTCGAAATTCGAAAAAAAAAAAAAAAAAAAAAATTGTGAAATGTTGCATTGTCTCCCCTGATTCTAAGTATAGTCAAATCGCTTGGTTTGAGCAAGTAAAACAATTTTTATAAGCATTTTAAGCAAGGTTTATGGAAAAATGAATGGCGGATGAAATCCCATGAAGAGGGAGAGGGGGTGACTTTGGCACCCCTTTGGCACTCAGATCTGAGCCTACTAAATATTTAATGAACCACTCATGATTGTCAAAACTGTTTTTTATTTTCGAAAATGTCAATGTCATGTAACATGTTCTTTACTTCAGTGGTGCAATGCTTGTTTGAGCCAAAAATCCACAGCAGAAGCTTTTTATATTAATTAATAAAGCCGTAGACTTAGAATCAGGGGAGACAATGCAACATTTCACTCACAAAAAAAAAAAAAAAAAAAAAAAAAAAAAAAAAAATTACATTTTTTTTTTAATTTTCGAAATTCGAATTAAATTCGAATTTGGCCAGCGAATTTCGAATAGTGTTTTTGCTAGAAATGCCCATCCCTAATTCATAACAACACTTTCACTAACGTTAGTGGAGACCAGACTAGCTAATTTACCTGTTGGACCAGACCAGAGTAGACTTGAAGCTAAATTAAATTAACGTGGCGTCAGTAGCTCTGTCTGTAATGTTAACGAGTCTGCAAAAAAACAGCGAGTTTGACAGACAAACAAACGTTATTAGCTAGCTAACACTACATAAAACAAACACAGAAGAAAGGCTAGATACGTCGGACTAGCATGTTTACCAACCGTTTAACCATGTAAATTGAAAGTAGTTGGCCGAAAACAACGAGAGGGTTTGACAGCATTTATTTGACAACACGCACATTTAAACCTGCCGCCTTCCCCAAGTGGTACCCGGAAGTAAATTTGTTTACATGGTGACGTCACGGTGATTTGGTCTATAGACAAGAGCAGATTTGAGCAAGACAGACAATCCAACTCTTCTACACAGCCTAAGCTACTCTGCAGCCCTCAGCCTGGCTCCTAACAACTTGGAAACAAGCAACACAACAACAAGGCAAACAATCTAGCTCAGTGCTTCACAAAGTTTCCACGTCAACGACCCCTAAAGTGACACAAGGATGGAATTAGAGGCAAAATAAATGGTTCCCCTTTGGCTGGCGAGCAGTGCTGTACTGGGCTCTCTCACTGCGTCGGCTGCGAGGCTACTGAGCGCGCTCATTGGTGTCACCATTCATTAGAGCACCAGCAGGCCACCTGCGCCCCCCCCCCCGCCACACACACACACTATGGAGCTAGGAGCCGTGCGGCACCTTCACATCCGAGCTGCTGAGTTTTCCGGCTGGTACGATGACATGCAGTATTTGTTAGGTGTTCTATGTGCCTATCAGAGCAGAATAATGCATATCTCTCTTTCTAATGGAAGGTTTCTCTCACGGCGAGGCACAGCGCCTGTTCTGATCAACCCTATCATCCTCACTGGATGCTACAGATGTGTGCAGCTCGCTATAAAGGGGAGTTGGGTATGAAAGAGAGTTGCCGTCCACCTGTCCTCCTCACAGCTAAAATGATTTGACATTCCCCCGGCTTACCAGAGCAAGAGTTCAAACGCAGAACAGCGGATTGAAATGCAAAACTCTGCAGTGAAATATATTTGGGTGCAGGGCTGTTTGGCATTCTGGTTTCGCAGTGTCGCTTGTTGGTAAGTCAGTTCCTCCTATTAAAAGGCTTTGTAGACTAGACTCCACCTGCTGATATGGGGCAGTCCTGAACAACAGCAGGTGTAAACATCTAACACATATGCACTCGCATGTGTGAACATGCAAACATAAACACACACATGCAAAAACTCATAATCCTCTCGCATGCAAACTATCTCTCTCTCTCTCTCTCTCTCTCTCTCTCTCTCTCTCACACACACACACACACACACACACACAGCAGGTGCTTTCACATGTTTTCACATGCCTAGAGGGAAGGAGGTGATGGAGTGAACAGGGGGAGGAGATAAGGTGAGATGAAGGAGATGAGAGGAAAAACCATCCTGGGCAGAGCGGGCCTAGATGTGAGGAGAGGAGGAGACAGAGATGGACGTGATGGGGTGAGGGAGAGATGATGAAGCTCTGAGGTCAGGGAGAGCGTGGTGAAGGGAGAAGGGGGCGAGAGGTTTTCTCTGACGCCGCATGTGGCACAGCAGGAAGCCGGGAAGGTCGGAGGACCAGAGTTAAGCTAAATAATGTATACGTGAAATGGCAGCTGCCAAAAAAATAGACCCTGTCTTTCACAGAGGCCTGCAGGACACACTCCCAAACTAGCAGTTAGCTTCTGTCTCATTACTTTAGAGCCAGGACAAAGGCAAGCACGGTAACCACGGTGACCAGATTTCTTCATTCACTGTGACCCTTTACAAAATGTCACTGTGTTCTCCAGCAGCATTAGGGCCTGGCCGTCCGAACCTACAGCGCAGAATGAATAGCCTCAGATCTCAAAAGGTATGTTCGGTGTTGTCCTGAGTGCTTTTTCATTGTTCCAGATTTGCTGAAAGAGCTGCAGCAGAACATGTAAACACTTGTTGGATGTCTGGATCAATGGGCTACATAGACGTGTGATGCTTTGATATGCTTTTAACCCACCTGTAAGCCTCCTGCAACCTTTTTGCTTGAGTGGTTTGCCAGTGGGCACGTCTGTAAAGGGGAGACTCATTGGACTCATAGAATCCATTCTCATTCAGATATCTTGAGGTGAGAGGTGAAGAGTCCCCTTTGAAATTGACCATGCTGGTTTTTCAAAATTAATTATTTAGCTCCTTCCTGACAAGGTATCATGGCATTGTTGGTCCCAATGGATGCTGTAGGTCTTACAGTTTCATACCCTGTAAGTATCTTCACTCTAGATTTAAGAATGAGCCCGCTAGAGCTAGAGTCATATTGGCTGCGGACGCCAGTAGAAAATCAGGGACATTTTCGGGGACAGCTCCAGCCGGGGACAGGTCACCAAAAACGGGGACTGTCCCTGAAAATCGGGGACATCTGGTCACCTTACAGCACGGTCAACTAGCAGTTAGCTTCTGTCTCATTACTTTAGAGCCAGGACAAAGGCAGCATGGTCAACTAGCAGTTAGCTTCTGTCTCATTACTTTAGAGCCAGGACAAAGGCAGCACGGTCAAAGCTATTGTACATAGTATTCAGAGTAATGCTGTTAGAAGTCAGAGTCAGCGCTCTGAGTCAGAGACGTCAGATTACGCATCTAAAACAATATGCACATGTAAAACAGCAGCTTAGTTAAAACACTCAGAAACAAAGTTACGTTGGAGCAAATATGATAATTGTATGTTATAATTGTACTATGTTGTAATATGTACTATGCTATAATTTTGATACTCATCTTCCTTCTTACTAAAAGCCTAACTAGGGACAGGAGTTGGAATCTAGCAATAGCTCTAAACTCTGTATGCAAAACATCAGTTAGTTGTGTAGTGAAATGTTACCATGTAAACTTGCATTGTCCCTATCAAAAACAACAAACAAAAAAAGCATTAAGATTATCTCTGCATGATCCACAATCCTCCTCCCAAAAGTGAACAGATTGCAGCAGATCAGTGTTTGTGTGTGTGTGTGTGTGTGTGTGTGTGTGTGTGTGTGTGTGTGCGTGTGCGTGTGCGTGTGCGTGTGCATGTGCGTGTGCGTGTGATACAAGATCAGTGTTTGTTTGCTACAAGGTTTCTTTTGAGCTCAAAAGCAAAGCCCACAAGTCCAGAATGACAATGCAAAAAATGCAAATGTGAGATTTTATTGTCCACACACTGCACCTATATGTCTCAAATAAAACGTATTCAACTAAAGGTATGAGTACATCCTTTAAAATAACCCTAAAATAAACATAACAATATGCACTTTTAACAATAATAAGTAGTGTGATATGACTTGACTACAGTAATATGGATACAATATAACTATCTCACACTATAAATGTCATAAAATAAACCACAATATTTTCAGATATTAGCACGATTCACAATATAAATCACGGTATTTTACTTTTCTAGGGCTGGGTTGCAAGTTACTGCAAGTGCAACCCAAATGGCAACAGCAAAGTGCTTCCAAGAAGAGTATTACGCTTCCTTCAAGACCTTCAACATTGTCTTAAGTAGATTTTCAGACCTATTTCAACAGATTCTAGTTTCCAGCTTCCAAGAGGAATCCAATCACTGTAATCAATTATGGCTCTTAACCCATTGATACCTGATGCAGCATTTGTGTGTATATCCCTCATTTGTGTGTGTATCCCTTTAAGACCGCGAACCGCGTTAATGCGGTTCACGGTCTTAAAGGGATACACACACAAATGCTGCATCAGGTATCAATGGGTTAAGTATGAATAGAGAACAAAATAGTTTGTTGTGGCAAAATGTTGCAGTTAAAAGTACATTATGGAAGATGTTTATGTAAAAATATGCGTTAGTCTCATCAGCCGCTCTATATCATGAAGTGGAGCTGCAACAGAGAGGCAACAGAGAAACAAAAAACTGGCTTGTAAACAGCAGTGAGTGACCGCTCCATCCAGAAACAATGATATTTCCCCAACTTTTTGTCAGAAACAATCTTTTGCCTCTCCTGTCCCTTTGGTATCTTTTGGAATAAAGAAATCACAGACCAGTCAAGTTGTCTAGCTCAAGACCAAAGCAGACGAGCTCTCCACTAGAGCCCTCATACCATGGAATAATCAGTCTCGGGAGGTTATGCTAGCTAAATCAGGCCAGACTCTTAAATCTATTTTTAAAACCCATTTTTATACAATTGCTTTCTCTTTCTGTTCTTCTTCTTGTGTAATGTTTCTGTTAAGGGCTTTGTAAACAGTTTTTCAAAAGCTGCTATACACAATAATGTTTATTCTTATTAATATTATTATTATTATTACTGACATCATGTTACATTAGTTCTGGGTATAGTTACCCCTTGCTGCCATATGGTGCAGCCAATATGCCGAAATTGCTTATGGCAGCTTTAAATCTTCTAAGTTGTCTGTTATTGCAGCATTCCAAGTTCAGTCAAGCAACAGCGGTGTCAGACAGAATAATGAGGCAAGACATTTAATAATGAGGGTCAACCATAATCAGTAATCGACTGTTTTAATAGGGACCGCCCCTTAATTATGTAAAATATTACATCATCTGTTGCCTCTTGTCAACATTTGGAGTGTCTTTCAAATTAATTTGTTGTGATGCTGCCTTCCAGCGTTCCTCTTAAGTTCTTTCTTTTGCGTTCAGAAGTCGCAAACACAACTTGTTGCATATTCAGGTAATTTGGGTGAAAAATTGACCCTGTAACAAAAGTAGTTATTTGGGTGGCTGTTGTTTTATTTTAGACATCAAGCAGCACAGAACTAATTTGTGCAGCAGCAGCAGAATGGCGATAACATAATTATGCACCATGTTATTCATGTTTTAATTCATTTATTAAAACAGAAATGTGTGACTAAAGGTTCAACCAAGAATACCAGAATAACCAGAAGATACCAGAACAAGAGAATAGAGATCCTACTATAAATGAGGAAAACTCTGTCTGCATCTATTTCTCTCCTCAAGGGGTTGGCCAATCTATCTGAAACTGGGCATTGAGCATTGGCATAGGCAGGGACTGACAAAGTTGACTTTTTTCCATTTTGCCAAATTTACACTGTTTATTAGCATTTTTTGAGTTCTGGTGTGCGCATGTTATGTTAAGGTGACCAGACAGCCCCGATTTTCAGGGACAGTCCCCGTTTTTGGTGACCTGTCCCCGGCTGGAGCTGTCCCTGAAAATGTCCCCGATTTTCTACTGGCGTCCGCAGCCAATATGACTCTAGCTCTAGTGGGCTCATTCTTAAATCTCGAGTGAAGATACTTACAGGGTATGAAACTGTAAGACCTGCAGGATCCATTGGGACCAACAATGCCATGATAACTTGCAGGGAACAGGGCTAAATAATGAATTTTGAAAAACCGGCATATATGGTCAATTTCAAAGGGGACCCCTGGCCCTGACCGCTCTCACCTCAATATATCTGAATGAGAATGGATTCTTTACTTTATTTACTTTACTTTATTGTCATTTAGCAGACGCTTTTATCCAAAGCGACGTACAACAGATTAAAATACATCACACAATTAAACATAGCAGAATAATGGAAATAGATTAAAACAGACAATATGTGATCATGATAAAAATATGCATAGATAAAAATGATCAAGAGTGCAGATTATTACAGTGTATGAACAGCAGAGGGAGAGATAGGAAAATGGATGGTGAATAGATGAGTTTTTAGTTTTCTTTTAAATATGGGCAAAGATGTGGCCATTCTAGCTGCAGGGGGGAGCTCGTTCCACCATGTCGGGGCGAGAACTGAAAAAAGTCTCGTTCGTGCGCCACCTGTAGGGCCGCGCAGGGAGGGAGGGGCGAGACGTCCTGCACTAGTGGAGGGGCGGAGGGAGCGGTAGGAGGTTTGGAAACTGACCAGTGGCTGTAAATATGGAGGGGCTGTTTGATAGACTGCTTTGTAGGCTAAAACCAGGGTCTTGAATTTAATGCGAGCCAGGATGGGAAGCCAATGTAGATGACGGAAGAGGGGGGTGACATGGGAAAATTTGTTTTGATTGAAAATCAGATTGGATTCTATGAGTACCCACGAGTCTACCCTTTACAGATGTGCCCACTGACCAACCACTCAAGCAGAAAGGTTGCAGGAGGCTTACGGGTGGGTTAAAAGCATATCAAAGCATCACATGTCTATGTTTTGATCCAGGCATCCAACAAGTGTTTACATGTTTTGCTGCTTCCTACTCTTCCAGCAAAACATTGAAAAAGCACTTAGGACTCCACCGAAAACACATTTTGAGATCTGAGGCTATTCATAAAACTGAATGTTCGGAAGGCCTAATACTGCTGGAGAATACATTGTCATTTTGTAAAGGGGCACAGTGAATGACGTGTGTGTGTGTGTGTGTGTGTGTGTGTGTGTGTGTGTGTGTGTGTGTGGTGTGTGTGTGTGTGTGTGTGTGTGTGTGTGTGTGTGTGTGCGTGTGCGTGCGTGCGTGCGTGTGTGTGTGTGTGTGTGTGTGGGGTGGGGGGGGGGGGGTGTTGGGCTGTTGTACTGTTTATTACAGTACAACAGCCATGGACAAAATAAATGAAACCGGAATCATCCCCCTTTATTATTTTATAGGTAATAACATTGGATATTTTAATGATATATTGATTGCCGGACGGGAAATGTCCCCGATTTTCATTTGAGAAATCTGTCACCTAATGTTATGTACCATTAATTATGTAAACAGTTTCCATGCTTGTTAGGGGTTGACAATAAGGATTGCCCAATGGTCCAGGGCCACAAGACATAACATACAGTACTGTACAGGATAGATGTATTTATAGCGCACTTTTCAAAAAAAGCAAGTTACAAAGTGCTTGAATAATCAAGAGATGTAATGGCAATCAAGGACCAGTTGATTGGTCAGTAACTGGTCCAAATGGATCGGTCACTGGGAAAAAAAAACTATTTGTATGCGGGGGAATTTCATTTTCCCTAACTGACTAAACGAACGAAACTAAATGAAACGGGGAGAAGCAGGCTTGTCGCTTAATTTATCACACAATGCGCAAGATGCAGTGACCACCACACACACATGCTGACGCTGTGGTGTCAGTGAAATTTACACTCTGCTTTTTTTCCCCCATCAAGGAATTGTGTTCCTCCGGGGGACAGGCCAGGAGCAGTGGGCAGCTTCACAGTACAGTGCTCTTCTCATCGTCACTGGTCAGGTGACGATCTTCTGCATGTTTTTAGTGGGGATCCTTGCTGATGTTATATGGAAGAGAAACCCCAGGTGAGCTGCGGGAAGAACATGCAAACTCCACACAGAAAGGCGCTTTTTAAGAGATAGCCCACCCGGGCACGAGGCATCGAAGGCACGGGGAGACATACCCCCAGTGCCAACTGCATCCCAGGTGGGAATCAAACCCAGGACCTTCTTGCTGTGAGGCATCAGCGCTACCACTGCGTCACTGTGCAACCAATCAATAGAGACCAACGGATTCACCTGAATTTAACATTAGTTAATCCAGTTGGGAGAAGAAAAAAGTAAGTGGCACTTTTAATCAATTTAAACAGCCTCATAACAGATGATATAATCTCATCTATGGCAGCCACCATTGTCCTCGGTGCACTTGAAACAACCGCTTGACAACGGCATTAGTTCTGCTTGTTGTGCTGTTTATTGATGCTGATTGGCTAATTCTTAGTCCTCCTAGGCGCTCATTGGCTAATCATTCTGTCAACTTAGCGTCCTCTAGAGAGAGAGTGGTGTCAGCGGAGGACCAAAATGCGAGACTCATTAGCCAATGAACAGCCAGGAATGGGTCTCGCGCTACTTTTGCATGCTAAAATAAAGCTGATAATGTACAATTTGATTCAAGGGGGGAAAAAACCCTTTCAGAGTACAACACAAACTGTCTATTTTGCTGCAACTCGACAGTGCTGCTTAATCCAGGACCTTACTTCCTGGAACTCTTGAGAGTAAAAAAAACTGGTCCATTGGAGTGAATGGAGATGTCGGAACTCTTCTATTATACGGCTCTGTGTCAACTGAGGAAAATGCATTTGCATATCATGATGCCAGACCAGAAGCAGCCAAACTCAACTCTGTGGCGCGGGCGGATTGGAAGGTCTGGACCCAGGCAAGGATAAGGCCAATTTAGCTGGCTCATATTTAGACACCAACATGATGGTCCCCACAATAACATAAAAAATAATCCTTAACTTGGTTGAACCCTGCACTCTGCCCAACATACCATCTCAGCAACTTGGGTATCATATCAAATTCAGACTTTCCAGCCATATTTACCACTTGGTTTGGTCATTCATGTGTGCTCAAGTTTGTTATTATTATGATCAATTATGATATTTACGACGGCACTTGAAGGCAGCACAGTTCAGTCCCTTTGGTTGTTCTCAACGATGCACTCGTATGAGATGTTGAAATAATGCTATTTAAGACTTTCAGGTTAGTAGGACAGTTACGCAGAGAGACTGGGGTGAAAAGTTGGCTGAAAGCAGTGTGAATGTAAATATATCTATGGCAAAAGGTATGATTGGAATTTACCCATTGATTGTATGCTACCAGAATATCAGAATGTCCACAATCTCTCTGTGAAAGCAAATCATGACCACACTTTGAACCAGTGATACTATAAGATTGTCATATCATCAACCACTAGATGGCGCTCTGCCATGTGTTGACTTGAGGCCACAAAACAAAAAGCATTAAACCTCAAGATATACCTTTCGAACAATAGCCATCAGAATAAATGGCCTATGACATGATCTGCAAAATAGACAATAGAGCTGATGCAGGATAACAAGGCCTGAAAATAACCTCATAGCAAAATGACTGCGTGCTGTGACATCGCTCAAATCACCAACCACTTGATCGCCACTTTGTTGCATCATTGCCCCAATTTGACAGTGGTGAGTTCTCAGACTCGCCACTTTGTCACCGCTGTCAAATTGTGGCAATGATGCGACATCGACGGAGGATGCAGGGATGGAACTACTGGCCCGCACGAGGTAGTAGTACACAACAG
>NC_139634.1:32559996-32569996 GCF_964638095.1 Poromitra crassiceps | reverse complement strand
GAGGAGAGAAAGGAGGAGAGAGGAGAGAGCGAGGATGATGACTGGGGGAGAAATCCATTGAAATGAAAGAGAGAAGAGAGGTGTCAGCATTAGTAGTTAATCCACTGCAGTGAGAATGCTCTATCTGCTCCGGCCTCGAGGCTCCAGCAGTTAGGACGACTGTAACACACGGTTAGGGAGACTGTAACACACACAGTTAGGATGACTGTAACATACATGGTTAAGGACGACTGTAACACACACGGTTAGGACGACTGTAACACACGGTTAGGGAGACTGTAACACACACGGTTAGGACGACTGTAACACACACGGTTAGGACGACTGTAACACACGGTTAGGGCGACTGTAACACACACAGTTAGGACGACTGTAACACACACGGTTAGGACGACTGTAACACACACGGTTAGGACGACTGTAACACACACAGTTAGGACGACTGTAACACACACAGTTAGGACGACTGTAACACACACAGTTAGGATGACTGTAACACACACAGGACGACTGTAACACACACGGTTAGGACGACTGTAACACACACGGATAGGACGACTGTAACACACACGGTTAGGACGACTGTAACACACACGGTTAGGACGACTGTAACACACACGGTTAAGGACGACTGTAACACACACGGTTAGGACGACTGTAACATACATGGTTAAGGACGACTGTAACACACACGGTTAGGACGACTGTAACACACACAGTTAGGACGACTGTAACACACACGGTTAGGACGACTGTAACACACACGGTTAAGGACGACTGTAACACACACGGTTAAGGACGACTGTAACACACACAGCACCGTATCACAGCAGATCCAAAGCAAATAAACAATGCATGACTTACCAGAAATAGGAAAGCCACACACAATATTCATGCTGAAGAGTCATCCATCCGTGTGACTGCAGTACAGCTGTGTTACCAATGTTATGTCACACTGTGTATACGTAGTGAACATGCTACCTCCATGAGTCCATGCTCACAAGATGCTCTTATAAATCCCATGAGTGGAGGCTGCTGCCAACGAGCTTCCCTCGCTATTCAAACACAACACAACACATTCACAATGTTATCTGTCCACGTTTCAAATTAAAAAGTGCCCCCGCCCTCCCCCGAGGGAGGGCCACGACACAAACACGCACACACAATGGGTGCATCTCCCTTCCCCTCTCTGTTTCTCTCCCACCCCTTTTCTCTCTCTCTCACCCACACACAGTCTGGATTTAGCTCGCACACTTAAAAAGGCTGCCTAAAGATAGAAGCAAGAAGATGAACAGGAGCCAGCCAGCGTCATGGCAACAACGTGCAGTGGCTCACAAACACTATTTGGACCAGGAAGTAAAAGTTAGCATCTGAATGATAGCTCCATCCCACGGCTAAACGAAGCTACATGCAACCGTCTGTGATGGAGATTCAACCCCTGCCCCTGACAGCTCCTACACGTTTACAGCAAGAGTGTCCTGGTTAGTGACTCATTAAGCATAATTTAGATCACATCCCTGTGTGTGCACCTATTTAATAATGCATGCAACAACAACAAAATCACAGAAAAGTTTTTCACACTTTTTCACATCAAAAGTAAATTTTTCAGGATTTCATTCATAACTGTAATCTACAGCAGTGGTTCTCAAATGGGGGTCCGCGGACCCCCAAAAAGATACATGTTACTTATTCCTTCTCAAACTACTTCCTACATGGTGCTAGTCTATCAAAATATCTTGGCTGTCATTGATTGTGTTGCATAGTGGTTTTCTGTACTGTTGACAAATTGTGATTTTTTTCAGTCACTTTGGACAAAACAAAAGCGTCTGCTAAATGACGTAATGTAAATGTAATGTAATAAAAAAAAATATATATACCGTATATACCGGTATATATTTTTTGCAAAATCTTCATAGTTCAACGAAAATAGTTTATTCTTTAAATCTAAAATGGTTCATGGATTACATTCTAATAACAAACCTATCAAATTAAAAGTCAAGCACGTTACCGTGGAAACAATTAAGCTTAGCCCAAAATCACAAATCAGAATGAGGGGGTCCCCGGTATATTTTCTATCTTGTAAGGGGTCCTTGGCTGAAAAACATTTGAGAACCTCTGATCTACAGTATGCTGATGTCAAGAAAGACTATCAAATTTCCACCCCGATTTCAACCAATCATATATCACGACATGGCAGCTGTCAATCAATCTTCATTCCGAGGAGAAAATTCTGAGCAGGCAAGATGGCCGCCTAGTGCCTGTAACCTGGGCAGAATTTCTAGCCCATAAATGTTAATATACTTGGCCAATAAGTAGGTAACATACAAAATAAAACTAATGTCTTCATTTAATGTAGAATGCAAAGGACATGTAACCGGTCATGTAAACTGGCATTCCAGGAATATATTTACTGCGGCTCTTTACCGCGGCTAGTTGACGCTCCAAGCCGACAGGCAGCACTCTTGCCTTGGCGTGTCCGCACGGAAGCAGCCAGCTGCTCGGTTCTATGTGGATCCCACTCGCGTAGGGGCAGAACACGCCATACAAGCGCCAGGATTGGCCAACGTGAACTCCAGTCCCCAGAACGGTCCAATCAAATCATCCACACGCTATGTCCCGCCTCACGGCCCTGTTCCAGTCAAAGCAATGTTTCTTTTCACTCGGATACGTCATCACAGACGCTGAGATGTCACTTCAGCTCGTCTTTAAATTTGCCTATTTACATCCGTTTCAAATGTTGTGATTAACTGAGTCAAAATTCATATTGAGTGTTTGTAAGTCATTAAAATGTGAATACATGTTTTAGCTGAACTACTACAGTAGGACATCATGGTACTCATGTTGCTCCACAGCAGTGAGTGATGTCAAATTGAGCCAGTCAAAGAAAACAACTAAAACACAGGCAGAATGACATGTAGTCATCTGGGCTTCAGCACAGGCAGAATGACGTGTAGTCAAATAGTGGTGTGTAGACAGTGTTGAGCAATGAGCAGCACCATGCATCTCAATTCTGCGGGTCTAGTTGTTGGACGCGGCCCCGGAAACCATCACTGCCCCGTCAGAACGTTTCAGAGAGTTCTGCATCCCCTTCCATTAGAATCCCCCGCGGGCCACTTCTACATCAAAGCACTGATTCTGAAATGTTTGAATCCACTTCACGAGTATTGCTACTGCAACTCAAGTTGATTTTTTGAACAGAAAATGTCTTGCTTCACTTTTCCAGACATACAGTACCAGCATACCAGCTCTATGGAAATGGTTTGGTGTTCCCCTTTCTATAGTGAAAAGACACACATTTGTCCACATCTGAAATGCTGGGTTCCCAATTCAGATTGAGGAACGGCCTGGGAAGACTGGACCACATTACCACCATAGCCACCATCTTCATGCATCGGATAACAAGGTGACCATTACCTTCTCAGCGCCACACTACCAGCTTCACGGTTCGTTAAGAGGTTATTTATGAAATTCATGGCTCCTATTCAATTAAAATCCATATTATCTCATGGCTAGTTGTCTATCCGCCAATCAATCAAACCCAATGTGGGCGTGTGTGTGTGTGTGCGTGTGTGTGCGCACAGTATATAGGCTCGTTAACATAAATCAGGCTAAGGGCCATGAAAGGCTGACAGAGAGCATGACCGGATCAATCTGTGTGTGTGTGTGTGTGTGTGTGTGTGTGTGTGTGTGTGTGTGTGTGTGCGTGCGTGCGTGCGTGCGTGCGTGCGTGCGTGCGTGTGTGTGTGTGTGTGTGTGCGTGCGCGTGTGTGTGCGTGTGTGTGTGTGTGTGTGTGTGTGTCTGTGTGTCTGTGTGTGTCTGTGTCTGTGTGTCTGTGTGTGTCTGTGTGTGTTTGACTCACTATGTTAACCTGCAGTGGTTCGGAACCGGGTCTTAACAGCCTCCTCCTGCAGCTACCAGGATCTCCAGACCGCAGTCGCACCGACGATGACGACTGACCCATATCTGTGTAAGAGAGAGAGAGAGAGAGACAGGTGCAGGCAGACGGTAAGACGGTCAGGCAGACAGATGAACAGAACCGACAGAGAAGAAGACCTTACAACACATCATCCACACTGGTCACATTTTGGGAAAATGACATTTGTTCCGTATCAGTGGAGGGCGCCAAGTACAAGTCAATGATTGCAACACAAAGCACAGCAGAGGCACGCGACTAAGGAATATTGCAAACTACTTGGTCATGCAAAAAGAGATGTAAAAAAAAAAGAGAGACAACGTTACCTGTTTGGGGCAGCAGCAGTGCCAACGCGCTGAGAGTGCTGGGAGGCAGAGGGAGGGAGCGGCACCGCTGGAGAGACGCCCGGAGCGGGGGCTCTAACGGTGACACTCCCAGGGGACGGGAGAGGGCCTGCAGGGTACTGAGTGGTTAGGACATACCCCCCACAGCACATCACACTGTGTGACCTCCTACCACGCCATACACAATTACATCAATGCACACGCACACACACACACACACGCATGCAAATGAACGCACGCACGCACGCACGCACGCACAAGGTCGACTGCACATGCTCCCCTGCCCTTCACGTGAAAATACATTTCTTCCTTACTGCCTTGTCCCATTTTTTTTGTTGCAGTGAATGAAAAGTATATGACATCCAGCCGGTCTATTCTGGTACAGTGGTCGCTGTGCTGTGCATGCCCTGCAGCAAGCCATGAGAGACTATACATCATGCCAAGCAGGCGCTCTCTCAGGTTCAAATGAACTGACTCTGAGTTAGGCCAACCAGAGGCAGAGCTTATGGGAGCGATGAGGCAGAAAATTGGCCAGAGAGAAAGAGATTGAGTGAGAGAGAAAAAGTGAGAGAGAGAGAGAGAGAGAGAGAGAGAGAGAGACAGAAACGGGGGAGGGAGAGAGAGAGAGAGAGAATGGGAGAGAGATGAGCTGAGGGAAAAGCAGCATCCAGAAATACAGGCCCTCTATAAATGGGCCAGAGCATGCATGCATTGTTGTAGCTAGCAGTGAGTGAGTATAAATACTGGGTTAGTACTGGCCTCGCCTTCAAAGTATGTAGCGTGTGTTTGATTCATTATAGGCTAGTCAGCAGAGACCGCGCTGGTCAGAGGATCTGCTCTCCTACTTTCATTCCTTCAACACCAGAATGAGATATATTTATGTCTATTGACTTTGTATAACTGCGTATGTGTGTTTGTTCATGCAATGCGTTTGATTTGGCGTCTTACTCTGTGGTGCAGCTCCGTGGCCTGTGTCTCCCTAGTAACACTGGTCTCTATGACAGAGCAGGGCCTGGAGCGAGCGGCCGGACCCCTCTGCACGATGGAGGCGGGCCTGCGTCTGGGCCGCCGGCACAGCGAGCCCCCCTCAGCATAGCGGCTGCAGAGATGTGGCTCCGGGACCGGGACGGGCCTCCACAGGTCCAGTACGGCCGAGGCGGGGCGAGGGCGGGCCCGCGGGGGCTTGTGAGGTACGGGGGTCTTTCCTGAGCTAGAGCCGGACAGGCTCGGGCTGGACTGTCCTACAGTGCAGCCTGCCGGACCTCCGGCCATCTGCTCACACAGCTGTGGTGGTGGGCACAGATACTCAGTAGCCTGGCCCATATTTATATGGGCAACAACACACCTGATATGTCAAAGGGGGGGGGGGGGGGTGGGGGATAACGTCCTCTCCAAAGATCCACCAAAATATACCTCATAATTCTGTTAAAAATGCTCTGCTAGCCATGAACTTTGCAATAAGCCACAATTTAACTGCAGTTAATTCATAGAGAAGGGGGGGGGAATGCAGGTTTACAATGTAAACAGATTATGGAGGAGGATTTTCTGGTGCCGTCATTTCTCCTAAATTGCTCTATGACTGTGCCCTGTCCCAAACAGCCTTTCCCACAGCTCCTGCCCCGGCATAATAAACCCCTATGAAAGCGTGCTGACTATAGAGATGCCATATCTCATGTTGTTATTGGCAGTTAGAAGGGGGCGGGGCTAACATGTCCTGACTGGTTGGTGTGTGAGGCCAGAGGCGAGATGAGTAATGGCTGGACTTGAGTGAGAAGGGAGGGGTGCCTTCAATGGAGTGCAGACGTCACCGCGCTCTCGGGGCTAGCGAGCCGCAGTCACACACATGGCCGGCCTGCTGGATGGGAAGCAGGCTTTCCTGGCCTGCTAAGCAGGAAAGGACAAACTCTTCTGGCCACCATTGTGACTACAGTGACACTATTTCCTCTTCTCACCAACAGATGGTGCAAAAGGATAAGTGTACAGTGCATCGCCCTCATTATAAGTGTGATATTTGGCATAGTATATGTGGCATAATTCAGTCTAGTTGTTTGTTGATGGTTTTAATAAGCAGAAGAATGGTTAAAACTGTTAAAACTGATGATGATATTTTGGCATGGCATTGACGATGTGAATGATGTGAACAAAGGCTGCAATGGAATGTGGTTAAGGCATAAATGTGGAAATGCTGTTCACTTTGAATAACAAATAACAATAGCAACACAATTTACTGAATTCATAAATATGTCAATTTTGATCAAATTCAGTGGCACATAATTAACGCAGCCCATTCAAATGCACATACCTTGAATATGTCCTCTGTGGAGTTTGATGCTGGTACACTATTGGTTAAGCTCTCTTTGTCTCCTGGCTGTGATTGGATGTTTGCTTCCTGTTTCTGGGGCGAGTCAGGTGGAGCATCTCTGGAATCCTGCTCATTTCCTGAGTGCCCTTCTACCTTTTCCTCTGGACAGAGACGCTGTAATGGATCTCTGTCAACCTCAATCTCAGCTTGTTCTTCTGTCTCTATCTTCAGAACTGGCTGGGTCACGTGGTTCTCTACTATGGCTGTGGACCTGTGGTTAGTCTGTCTGTCTATATGTTTGTCTGTAGCCTCTGAACTCAAACATTGAAGGCCATTGACACTGGGCGATCCTGGGCATGCCCTAAAGGCCTTAAGGACCACCTTGGTTGAACGAGCACCAGTCACAGGTGTCGGAGCCTCGCTCTCTAAGCTACTGGAGTGTGAGGACTTCAGGGTCGCCGGTGACGATGGGGCGGGTTGAGGTTTTGGTTGTCTGTGGAGAGTGAGGGACACACTGTGAACGCCGTCCAGAGCCTGGTGCGGTGCTTGCGGGGAACCTAGCGGAGTCCCCTCTCCCTCTGGAGGGGAGAAGGAGCGTGACGATGTCCGCCATTTTCTGGCACTCTCCGCGACGCTGTTGAAGAACTTGAACAGACCGCCAAAGTGTCCCTTGGCGTCCGGGTGTTTGGGGGGCACCGGCTGGAAGTCTCTGACAGACTCAAAGTCCACAGAGCCATAGTCAGAGTCCATGGTCTTGTCCAGAGTGTGAAGCTCCGACTCAAAGCTCCTCTCTGAGTAGACAGGGTTGGCCTTCCCCAGAATAGAGATCCTCCTCAGGTAGCTCCACACATCTGGACCCTTGTGTCTCCTCGCTCCCCCCGGGTGGGTCCGGGGGCTGTCCTTAACGGCAGGCTCTTCACAGCCTGCAGCTGAGTTGTTACAGCTGGTTGAGTTGCTGTGCCCTCTTTTCGTGTAGCAAGCTCTCTCTGATGATTTACAGCCATTCTGGGTCACAGCATCTCCCGGCGGGGCGGGCTGCTGGCTGTCTGTGGCAGCCGAGAGGTCAATGTCTTCGAACGAGCAGTCAAACTCAGCCGTGTAGCCGGCGTACGAGTGCCTCTTCCCGCGGTTTCTGAGCGTGGTGGCCCTGCTGGTCTGCAGAGGAGAGCCAAAGTCACTGCAGAAAGACTCCTCGTCCACCAAGGAGCTGCCGAACTTGGCAGTGGACAGTTTCCCCGTCTTGCCTCGGAACACAGCGGGCGATTTGAGCTTCTTGAAGGAGCGGACCTTGTCGGCAAACGAGAGTTTGGGGATGGACGCCTCCCCGGGGAGGATCATGGAGTGCGGCCGCCGCTCCAGCTCCGACGCCGCTCTCTTTCGGGTCAAGATCTTCCAGATGCCCCCTGTGGCGCGGGGCCTCCGGTTCACCTCCACCCTGTCCTTGACAGGGGTCAGAGGCGGGGCAGCCTGGGTCTCTCCCTGCCCCTCTGCAGGCCCAGGCGTGGTCTCCTGGATGTACACACTGCTGGTCGCATTCTCCACATCCAGGGAAACGTTAAACACTCGGTTGATAAACCCATTAGGGTTGTTGTTGCTCTCCGGGGCGGGGTTGTCTGTCTGTTCCATCCTCTCTCATGCTACAGTGTCAGCTATCAGCTCCAACGGCCATCATGTCTATCTCACACACACCTGCGGGAACAAAGCCATATTATTATACAGGAGGCTTGTTCTGCCTGAACTTGCTAGCTCAACTTCGCATCACTGATGACATCACTGATTATGTCATAGACATTGTGACATTATCAGTGATGTCACAATTGCACAAGTGTAACCAAAAACCACAATATCAGTGCCTATGACAGCATCAGTGATGTCATAAGATGAATTTTCTCTTATGACATCACTATGACATCAACAAACAGACAGACAGAGATTGCCCACTTGCCCCTTTTACATAGATAGATAGATAGATAGATAGATAGATAGATAGATAGATAGATAGATATATAGATAGATAGATAGATAGATAGATAGATAGATAGATAGATAGATAGATAGATAGATAGATAGATATAGATAGATAGATGCAGGTGTAATGGCGGCCAGGGGATAGTGGTGTGCAGTGAGGAAATCTCACTCCCTCAGATGTATTCATTCTATCCACAGACGTTATAGAGCCAATGGGTTTTAACTTCCTTGCTAGCGCGTCCGCCTCCCATACCGGACGTTCCGAGTTCAATCCCCAGCTGCGGGGGATGTTACACAACACGGGTTACACGGGCAGTCAGATGATGGCGACTAATGGATATTTATCACAACTCATGTCAGATGTAGTGTAGGCTTCTACAGTGATGCTGCTATGAGGGTCCTTTCACCAGGAGCCAGCAGCCACTCACAAACACCCACCGCACCCTTCCCTCTCATTGAGTCCAAATGATCCAAATTGATTATTGAGACACAGTCCCACATCCACCATTTAAACCTGGAGCCTGTGTTGTCATGGCAACACGCACTACAGAGATGTCTGCTTATTTCAGGCCTGCTCCGACTGTGACATCATCATGCTTCGGATAAGCTTCTTCTGAAGTTCTGAGGATTGAGGAAGATGCTAGACAAGTGTTAGGTCTACAAACTGTGTGTTAATTAACCCCATTTCATAATGATACCCTTTAATGTACAGAAGCAGGGTAGACTATAGGCCTAGTATAATATTTTGGGCCTCATATACTTCTTTGTTATTATTATATTATTCATGTAACTATGAGGATAATCACAGATGTGTTTCAAGATCAAGATAGCTCAGCTTTCTTCTAGCTAGAATATGACAATCTGTTTCTCTGTCTGATTTCTTTAGGGTAAATACTGAATAACTCCGAAAAGTATCATGTTTCATGTATACAGGGTCAGGGATAAGGACATCTCCAATTATAGACTATTTATCCATGTAGCCTATTTGAAGTATTTTGTGAATCTTGATAATATCTCGTATAGCCTACTACAAACAATTCAGTCATTCATAGGCTATTCAGGCTAGATGTTGTAATATCTAGAGTAAATCATAACTATTTTATTGGAAGTTGTTTACTGGAACCTTCACACTCTGTCAACTTGCTGTCAACAAGCTTATCAGTTCCCATCTATAGAGCCGACGGACATAACGTTATGCACGTTGCAGGTTGGTGACAGATGGATTCGTATTTATTCATTATAACGCTACATGCCGTTAATAAAAATGAACATGAATAGAGCTGGGAGCCTGATTCACACACCACATTGAGTTATGAAGGTGGTAACGATAGACTACGTAAGTTTCTTCGAACTTGAATAGCGATAGCGAACATTTTCAAACAGTCATTAATGGGTATAACGTTAGCTTACCAAGTTTTAGGCTGCCCGTCTTTAGATAGCATCATTCATTTTCTAACTATTTTAACAACACG
>NC_139634.1:32539996-32554996 GCF_964638095.1 Poromitra crassiceps | reverse complement strand
ATGATCAAAGAGAGAGTATAGGCACTGTACGCATCCAACAAGTTCACACTAATCCCAGTCATATGATGATGCTGAGAGGGTTGCCATGGCGCCCGTGTGTCCTCTGTGGGAAATGAACTCGTCAACGTCAAACACTTCTGTGATTGGATTTGGCTTCTGCGGTTCTTTACTTGAAATTGATTTTCTCCCAAACTTCTTCCATCGCAGATACAGATGATGCAAACGTGCACGTGCGCGAGAAGCACATGTAGCTCACACATGTACGATACAGCCTATGGACAATCAGGCAGACTAGCCATCTGACAGGGACAAAATGCACGCACGCACGCACACACACACGCACGCACGCACGCACGCACACACACACACACACACACACACACACACACACACACACACACACACAACACATGCCCTCTCTGTATCTCCTCTGCTATGGTGATGTAACTGCATTTACTCCAGGTTATTGGATTAGAAGTACTTTTGGGTGAGGGGAGACATCTAGAGGAACCAGAAGAAACTTCTCTCTTCAAGCATTTACTAAGAGAATGTGAATGTGTATTTCTTCCAGTATAGGTGAATCTCAAGTACACAGAGGAATTACTAAAGAAATAGCACATCCGAATGAAATGTACTCTCAATCTAAATACTCTGTTTTGTGTGTGTATGAAAACAGACATGTTGTGTATTTTACACAACCGGCTGCAGTTAATGGACATTGCCACATGATGGCACTCTGACTCTTTTACAGGACAAATTACTTTCCAAAGGAATAGTGGATTACAAGACAACCCTTTATTATTAAAGACCACATACAGCATATACTTTGAGAACATTTTCTGTTTCAGTAGTCCTAATAGCACACAGGGAAATCCCAGTTTGAGGCAAATCATTTTTTGATAGAGTGAAACTGGCGAAATGATCTAAAACGATTAAATGAAGTTGAGCAGATTTTCTATTTGGATTCTAACTACAATTCTGTCTTTTGGTTCACCGTGATTGGATTCTTACAGAGGAAATTGAGCCCAGACCTGGTTAAGCTGCTATGACTGTCTCTCTACACCGGTCTGCACCCAAATATAAGCCCAGTATACCCCAAGGATCCAGCTTCAATCTGAATGTGGTGTGGTTACATGTGAAATAATTCCAGACAGCCAGTGCTCTGCTAGTGCAGAGGGTTCTGGGTAATATTATTATTATTACCCAGAACCCTCTGCACTAGATTCAGCCTTTAGCCGTGTGTCAATCAATGGCTCAAGGCCAGATGGCTGAAGCTGTGACCACAGATACATTTTTGAGAAAATGTGCCTCGGGCCAAAAAGTAATAATTTGGTGTGAAAGTAATGTTGTGACTATAGCATTAAAGTTAGATGTGATTAGAGCTTCAGAGCTTCATCGATTGGATTTCTGTTACGAGGTACCACGGTGCAGGTTGGTCTGCAGAATAGAGGAATCACTCCATTCAATTTTACAATTTTACACTGTAACACTATGAAATTATTTCATTTGCTTTACCCTCACACATTTGCAAAGAGGCTCAGTTAAAAAAAAAAAAAAAAAAAAGCATGATCGCACACTTTTTCTGGCCAACTCCATATAGTTGGGCGATGCCTAATTGAAACAAGTTAGGTAATGGCTTGGTTTAAATTAAAAGCTACAAGTCAAGTGGAACTTCCTCATTTATTATTCAGTGGAGCAAAGCGCGCTCGCTTAAAGCCTTTGAGAGGCAAGATAAGGGGCTTTTTAATCTGTAAATGGGAGACATAAGTCTGTTCCAGCTCTCAGATTCACATCATTCAAGCAGAGGTCAAATCAGTGGAGACAATGGTCACGTGTGTATGTGTCTGTTCATTTGTTTATTGGCTATTACTATGCTATTACTTAGGTTCTTATATACAGTATTTGGTTTGTATACTGTGATGCTTGATTCTCAAGAACCCAATTAATTTAGCGAGATGCTACAGTATAAGCACAGGAGAGGTTTCTGCAAAGGCTTTTTGTAAACTAACAGAATTCAGGCTATACTTCACAAATGGCAAATAAATAATAAATGGTTATACGAGAAAACTTTTTGAATATCATAACATTTTGAATATCATTGGTTGTTTTCTATTCTACACTATCCTTTTGCTCTGGCACCCTAGATGTTGCTGCTGCTCTGCTGTGCCATGCTGACACTGCTAAGAGGAGGCTATCATCTTCAATCTTGTTATAAGGATCTCACTTTAGAGATGCTAGATAGTTTGCCAACTGTTTCACAGGGGAATACATGACCTTTGGCACACAGAACACAACCATGGAACATTAGCCAACCTAAATCTACTCCCCAAAAAACAACAACAGTTGTTAGCTAGCTCACATAACTTTTTGTCTCTCTTTCATCTGTGCTGTTTTTAACTTTTCTTTGCCCACAAATTGGGCAATGTCTGTCGTTTCATGGTTCAAAAAATCACGCTGCTGAGACTCCATTCTCAATTGGCATTGCACTGTTCCATCGTCTGTGGTAGCCTACGTAGGGCAGGCCAGATCCATTGAGAGACAGGAGAGAAGAGTTGTGACATCTCCATTCACTTCATCAGGCTAATTATTTTACAGCAATGGCGGATCATGACCTGCTCCATCAAAATTAATCACATTGACCCCCAAACCATTTTGAGTTTAATACACCTTTGGAAAGAGGAGAATGTAAGCTTTCTGGTGAAATCATAATCAAAATGATCTTTAGGGCTACTCCAAAGATTGAGTGAGATGCACTCCTTTATGTCTTGACTGTTTCCAATATGTTTTTGAGAAAATGGCCTCAAAGTATGACAAAGTAAGCTAGTTCTGCTTGTCACCCTACCTTTATGAGTTTCAAAACTATAGGCTATTTAACGTTAGAATTTCACTCTAATCTTTACACAGAATGAAAGCCAATACTTTATTTTGCTAAAAATCTGGTGAAACCTCAAAACTGCAAAACAAATCAATATTTTATCATAAAAACGTTTCTACACAAACGGCGAGACATCAGACTCATTTTGATGGAGCAGCCGGAGCTAACTGCATCGCCACAGGGAAGCAGTGTTTCAGCTGCTGCTTTTAGCAGTAATAACTTCAAAATCAGTAGCCTTATTACTTTTGCTACTTATCTTTTCATCATGAGTTAGCAATATGTTTTAGAGAATCTCAGTTTAAAGGCCTATACTGCTGTTAAAACGATGATTAAAACTAGGTCACCTATGTAGTTGTAGTAGAAATGTGCAATTACTTTTTTAATTGGTGCCCTATGACCATAGAAAATTGAGAAAAAGGCTGTAGATTCCGCATTGCGCGCATCACGACTTGACTGAAATGTTCACTGCCCAAATACAAAGTTAAGGAGGCTTAATTTCATTTACATTTCTGGATAAATCACACCCCATTAAAAACGGATCAAAAAAGGGTCATAAAACAAACCAGCACGCCAGAGTCAGTTACGTTATGTGGATCAACTTACCAAGTAGTGCTGAACCGTGCAGCTGGATGTACTGTAGTCGCAAGTTACAGGTAGCCTAAAGTTAACACCGTTGCTATTCACTGTTGTTCTGTATTCAGAATTGGCAATGTCTGATAATAGTCCATCAGAAAACAAAGTCAGGTTCTCCAACCCACCATTTTCTGTGTGCCCCTGATGACTATCACCAGGCACTAGGCGGTCATGCTTGAGCAGCCCGGGCCGATTGCAGGTGCGTCTCTCTCGGCTGACGCTGTTACAGCTCTCCCGTGGTCGCAGCTTAGCTTAGCTTAGCTGCGGCTGAAACGTCGCTCCGGTCCAGTGATTCGCTTACTCTTCCAGACTCTGTTTTGTCTGATTCAGCAACATGATATTCGGCCTTGTGTCATGAACCTATTTTTCTTCCAAATATATGTTTTTTTTATATATATATTTTTTATTAAGTTTTCAAAGATTCAAGCATTTTTACAACATAATTGAAGACATTTTTTCTTGTTTCCCCGCCCCCATGTACCCACCCCCCCCCCCCCCACCCACCATTGTGCGGCAACGCCCAACGACAACACAACAAAAAGAAAAGAAAAGAAAAAAAAAGGAAAATAATAAAATAAAACACACATGCCTACATACACACACACACACACACACACACACACACACACAATAATACATTCATTAGGGATGCTCTATGATATTAACAGCAAATCACATCACCGTGCATCCCTACAAGAAACACTGTCCATCAAACAGTAGTACCCGAAGCTGCCCTTCTTGCCATAAAATCTATATGTGGTTGCCATATTTTTACAAAGTCCTGACTCTTATGTCTTATATTATAGTATATTTTATCTAATGGAACATAGCTAGAGATTTCATTTAACCAATGTGATATTGTAGGAGGGTAATCGGATTTCCAATGGATTGCAATACACTTCTTTGCAGCAATCAAAGCAAGATCAATATATTTTTTTTGAAATTCATTCCAAGGGTCCATATTGATTGTGCCTAAAAGACACAAGCGAGACGATTTTGTAATGTGAATGTTTAAACATAGTGCTATCGTGTCAATTACAGAGTTCCAAAATGTTAACAACAAATTACATGACCAAAACATATGGCAAAACTCCCCTTTCTGTTTTTTGCAGCGCCAGCACAAAAAGGACATTTCATTATTCATTTTATAAAGTTTTACCGGTGTATAATATGTTCTATGCAAAATTTTAAAAAGAAGGAGTTTGTGCCTCATATTGTAAGAAATGTTTTTTTTTAAGTACAGTATTTAGCAGTATGATATTTTTGTGTCTGCTTTCCCCTATCGTTAGCATTACGTGCTGGGAGGCTTTTTGGAGACCCACATTTGAACGTCCTTGAAGGCACCACGGGAGCATGTCTAGGGTAGAAATGCACCCCTGGTGCTTTCATGGACGGTTAAATGGTCAGGTTAGGCTAGGTTAGGGGTTCCAACCTGGAACCCCTAACCTCAATCATCCTTGGCTAAAAGCATAGAGCTGAGGGAACATAGGGCTGAGGGAACATAGAGCTGAGGGAACATAGAGCTGAGGGAACATAGGGATGAGGGAACATAGGGATGAGGGAACATAGGGCTGAAGGAACATAGGGATGAGGGAACATAGGGCTGAGGGAACATAGGGATGAGGGAACATAGGGATGAGGGAACATAGGGATGAGGGAACATAGGGCTGAAGGAACATAGGGATGAGGGAACATAGGGATGAGGGAACATAGGGATGAGGGAACATAGAGCTGAGGGAACATAGAGCTGAGGGAATATAGGGCTGAGGGAACATAGGGATGAGGGAACATAGAGCTGAGGGAATATAGGGCTGAGGGAACATAGGGCTGAGGGAATATAGGGCTGAGGGAACATAGGGCTGAGGGAATATAGGGCTGAGGGAACATAGAGCTGAGGGAATATAGGGCTGAGGGAACATAGGGATGAGGGAACATAGAGCTGAGGGAATATATGGCTGAGGGAACATAGGGCTGAGGGAATATAGGGCTGAGGGAACATAGAGCTGAGGGAACATAGAGCTGAGGGAACATAGAGCTGAGGGAACATAGGGATGAGGGAATATAGGGCTGAGGGAACATAGAGCTGAGGGAACATAGAGCTGAGGGAACATAGAGCTGAGGGAACATAGAGCTGAGGGAACATAGGGATGAGGGAATATAGGGCTGAGGGAACATGACCCTAGCACCACTACAGAACATGTGGAAAGGTAGTTTGTAGTCTCAGGCTGATCTCCAAAGTCCGCCTTATGACACGTTTTGCATCACACTATACTGCGGAATTCTGGCGGCAAATGAGTGGGGAGCTCTGGGTGCAGGCAACATGGAGGGAAAGTAAACACGGCCCATTTGCATATACTGTATTACCCACATTGAAAATCTGAAAAGTTGCCCTTTAATTGAACCTTTCTCTCAATTGGCTCTGGTGCAGGCTATTCTTAGCTGCAGGTTGGACTATACCAAGTGGTTGAAAAGGGGTTGTCATTGTCGCAATCCAAAATGCAACTGTAAATGCAAACAGATCAGATCTATAGAGGCTTTAATTAAATATCAGATTGAAAAGATTGAGAGAAGATTAAATGTTCGATTTTTACTCAATTTTCACTTTTAAAAGGGGTGAAAATTGGAGGGTCAAAAAAGGCAATCTTGCCCCTCCTGATTTCCAAGTGGAGGGAGGGGCATGTGTGCCTGAAGTGCCTAATGGTGTAGGTGGCCGTGAGTGGTTCTAGAGAGTAGAGAGTACAGTCTGTGAGTGAGAGGATTCCTGCTTATTAGGGGGGAAACTGTTGTAGAGGTTAGAGCCAACCCTCCAAGCTGAAGCCACTTTCATGTTAGCAGCTGTCTGAGCTCAAAATGGCCAATTATCATCTGCTGCTGGTGGAGGTAATGCTAGTGTGAGAGAGAGAGAGGTAATGTTAGTGTGTGTGTGTGTGTGTGTGTGTGTGTGTGTGTGTGTGTGTGTGTGTGTGTGTGTGTGTGTGTGTGTGTGTGTGTGTGTGTGTGTGTGTGAGAGAGAGAGAGAGAGAGAGATGGAGAGGGAGAGAACGAGCGAGAGGGAGAGAGAGGGCGAGAGGCTGAGGGAACCAACAACAGATGAGGTAGAGGCAGCAGAGATAAGCCAGGAAATAAAACCCTATTTCCACAGCATGGAAATCAGACAACATCCACCATGACGGAAGGTGAATCCATCATCTGCAAAGGAAATAGATTCAATTAGATGGGTCCTGCTGGTGTGTGAATATACACAGAGATTGTTTTTATGGTAATAATGATTGTAATTGCAATGTCTCTGAGTCCTTTCACATTGATTATGCAGTGTAAATAAGCAGAGAAACACACCAACAATGTGTTCTGTAGACGATGTGTAAAGAGGGAGGGAGGGAGTGAGGGAGGGAGGGAGGGAGGGAGGGAGGGAGGGAGTGAGGGAGGGAGGGAGGGAGTGTGTATGTGTGAGAGTGTGTGATCGTGTGGTATCGCTGCATATTTGAGTCTTTGAGCATGCGTGTGTTGGTGTTATTGAGAGTGCGATGGAGACAGAGTGCGATGGAGACAGAGTTCTCTCCCGGGACTCCTCCACTGATCTGCCTCTCAGTCTCTCAGTCTGATCTTTGCCAGAAGGTAAATGCTGTTAGAGCTTGAAAGATTGCATGCATATTTCTTTTGGGAAATATATGATATTCACTTAGCAGCAGCCTGATGTTTTTATCCGTGCACTTTATTTATTTATTTATTTATTTATATATTTATATATTTATTTATTTATTTATTTATTTATTTATTTATTTATTTGTTTGTTTGTTTATTTATTTATTTATTTTGGCTTCACATCATGATGAAAGCTCAAAAACATTTTGTTGTTTAAAATGGGTGTCTCTCTCATCCCAGTGTCTTCAAGAGATCAACCAACCCTATAGCCATTTTGAATTCCCAAGAGATTTCAAGCACAAGCACCACAGGTGAGATCCAAATGAAAGAGATGACATTTCTCAGTTAGGTTACAATCAAGATGAAAGCTCTTTTCCACACAGGATTGATAATATAACAAAGTGTAGGTGTGGGTGGCTTTGATTGCAGCCGGCCTGTTGAGTCTGTTTTGTGACCTTTCATCCGACATGGCTACAGCTTACCAACGGATTGACATCAATACCGAGACTATCTCTCTCATCGGATGGAGAGAGAGAAAGTCACTCTTTTTGGTGAGACAGCATGATGGGGGAGTTAAAGTGAACAGTGGGATATAGACTTTTTGATGCAAGAGGCGACAAAACACCTTTATAGACGAATGACGATGCTGAGACATCGAGAGATAGAAAAGGGGTGGCAGTGCAGTGCAGCCCTGAATGAAAATTCATTTGGAGCAGGCTGGTTTCTCAAAAAGTCGTTAGATTCCGCCTATCCTCCATGGAGCAGCGTCGAGTCTTCTTGGCCCCTGTTCATGATCATTTTCCGTGCCATGCGGTTGCCAGGCAATGCACGTGCAAGATCAACTAAATGAAGCGACCCTCGTGCCGAGTTTATTTTTCATTCTGATCAATCCAAAGACAGTTTTGCCCAATCTGTGATGATGACGACAATGAGGGTTGCATGTCTCACTGCCTCCATCTGTCCTGCTATAGAGCATGAGTAACACAACAGCAGAGCACCAGCACTGTTAATCTGCCTTATTTACTTCTCCCAATATGGCCGCTTTGTCACACACATCGTTTGTCCTCCAGGATAAATATTTCCCCAGCGTCGGTGCACACTAAATGTTGATTTATCCTCAGCCTGTTAAAACTGCATGGCCAATCTGCATATGGTATTTTATCGGGCATGCATCCACTATGACAGTATCTACTGTAATTATGATCGTCTAACGTGTGACAGCAGACCTGGAGACCATTCACTGGTCTGCAGAGGCCTGACTATATGCGAGGTGTCATCTGACAAAGGGCTGATTTAATAGGAGACCAGCTTAATGTCTGATTTCATTGTAATGAACTAGATCTCAACTCATCTTTACGCTCCTCAGAGAGAGAGAGAGAGAGAGAGAGAGGGAGAGAGAGAGAGAAGATGGGGGAGTTTGAGGGAAAGAGAGAGAGAGAGAGAGAGAGAGAGAGAGAGAGAGAGAGAGAGTGAGTAACAAAGAGGTGAAGCTCTGATTGGTTGGATAGCTATTTATGTTGCTGAAACAAAGATAATTTGGAACAGGCCATTTAACTTAATGCTCTCTTCTTTGCTAACGGTCTGAAGATAATTAGTATTACTAATCAAAACACTTGTGTCCTTTCCTCTGGTGTGTTATTTCCCCCCAGGGCCACTGTAAACTGTCTATTGCTATACGAAGAGAAGTCAGTTGTTCCTTTTATCTTTTCATTGGATATACAGTAGGCTAAATGCACTAAATGCTAAATGCACAATCTCGTGTATTTCCCATTTGCAATGTCTATAGTTGTTGTCTTAATGTTTCAGTTAATTGTGTGTGTGTGTGTGTGTGTGTGTGTGTGTGTGTGTGTGTGTGTGTGTGTGTGTGTGTGTGTGTGTGTGTGTGTGTGTGTGTGTGTGTGTGTGTGTGTGTGTGTCACCACCATCACATACCTTCATATTATACTCTGTGCTCATGTAGCCTACTCGTAGCCAACTCGTAAAAATACCGATACAACCACACCCAATACCTTAGCGGCTAAGGTGTGGAGAGGGAGCATCCACTCATCGGGCAGAAGGCTGTGGGCATTCTGCTTCCCTTTGCCACCTCCTACCTCTGTGAGATCGGCTTTTCGGCTGTTGCCTCTCTCAAAACAAAGTACAGATCTAGGCTCAACGTTGAGCATGAATTGAGAATGGCTGTATCAAGTCTGCAACCCCGTTTTGAAAAGATTTGCAGTGGAAAGCAGGCTCACTGCAGCCACTAATACTGAGAAAACTTGAGTCCTCACAATTATTATTATTATTATTTTCTGCACAGGTTGCACTTTATTATTCTTTTGAAAAGATTTGCAGTGGAAAGCAGGCTCATTGCAGCCCTTAATACTGATAAAACTTGAGTCCTCACAAATGTCTGCACTTATTATTTTCTGCAGGTTGCACCTTATCATTGTTTTGAAAAGATTTGCAGTGGAAAACAGGCTCATTGCAGCCCTTAATACAGTGATAGTGACTTGAACTCACAATGAAGATATTTGAATTTATTTTGTTTTGTAGAGGTTGCACTTTATTGTTATTGTTTTTGAAAAGATGTGCAGTGCAAAACAGCCAGAATATAGAAATGAATGGTCATTATGTCAATAAAAGTTAAACTTGGACCGTTTTGTTTCAATTTTGTTGGGGCGGTGGGGCCCGAAAGATTTTCTTCCTCCAAAGTGGGGCCTGACAGAAAAAGTTTGAGAACCACTGCCTTAGCCGATAGCACTTTATGGCAACATGACGTTAGCAGAGCAGGTATGTGCTAGGATAAGACATGTTTTAGGATAAGCGATGATAACAAAAGTAGAGCAGACTGTAATACACTCTCTGCTCAATTGTCCAGAGGAGAGGTGAAAAATAGCTCCTTTAACACAAGCAATTTGATAAAGCATCTAAAGAACAAACACAACGCAGCAGAGTTCAAGGAGTTTGCTAATGCTAGCAGCGAGAAACAGCAAGAACCAACTTTGCAGCTAAATCTGGAGAGGTGAGAGAAAATGTCCAGAGACAAACGCGGGCAGTGAAAAAAACAACACAAGTTCTTACCCAGTACATTGCTCTGGATGGTCAGCCGTTGATAATACTACTGGGTAACGCTTTAGAATACAGCCCGCAACTTAGGGTAATTACAGGGTAACAAAATCTGAACTTACAGGGTAAGTACTAGGGTAACAAAATCATGAATTTATGAAATAAGGGGGTAATAAAGGGGGACTTATAAAGAACTTATACCGTATCTATTTCTGTAACTACCGGGTATTATTACAGACCTATGACCTATTGACCTACGAGAAATAATCATTTACATTTCATTTCAATTTAGGATAACTTATACTGTAGTTATTCTTTAACTATCGTACCTATTATGCAGGGTAGGTAACTACAGGGCTTTATTCTAAACTAGCGATTTGAAGGCAATATACTGACATTCAGTTGTAGATAATACCGAATTTTGCCATCTTCTCATATTGGAGCTGAAGCATGAGATTCCCAGCTGTCACCACATTCACTCTGACAATTTCAAACTAGCGTGTCTGTTACCAACTAATATTATTTTCTCTCTTTTAGATGTAAAGATCCTTTTCCCCCTGAAACATCAACACTGCTACAGAGGCCAGGCGATGGCGAGAAGCCTCAGAAGTTGCTGGGAGGAGAGACAGCCGAGCAGGAGGATCTGGGGGGAACCACCTGCCAAAAAGCTACGCAAGGCCCATGCAGGCCAGCAGCAGTCTGGACAGTGTGTTTGATGAGATAGCAGATGAGCAAGCATCAACATCACTGAGCATTGCACCGGTGGGTGCTGTCATATCTCTCAGCACCACGCAGTAGTGTGGAAAGTGAAAGGCTGTTAGCTCAGTGTCACAATATTATTGTAGATGAAAAGAGAAACAGGCGCACAGCTGATAATGCAGAGAAGCTGCTTTTCATCCAAAAAGAACCTGCCTCTCACTTTTCCCAAAAAGGCTTAGTCCTCACAGACAGCACTAACATAGCATATCATTTCAGTTGTTCTGCTGCTGCTGTTGTTGTGTGGTCCTGAAATCCACTGAATGTCTTACAGGTCAGTAACACAGTTGTTCAGGAAAATGTTACGATCTTAAAACAGCATCATGTCATATTTGTTACAGTCAGAAAGTTAGGAGCATCTGATGAATATTAAAAATGCTTATGTTATTTTATTATTAAGTTATTTGAAAGGGACAGATACAGCATACATAAGACATGTACACATTTCAGTGATCAATGTCCAAGGCGAATGACCGATGCTAGTATCATAGTGCTTATAGTTGCTGCTAGTTTGCAGCACCTGTCCCTACAGGACAGGGATACTCAACTTGCTTTGGCCAGGGGCCACTTTTGCAAAATGACAGGAGGCCAGGGGCAGTTAGTGAATGACTCTCCTCCATCTTGAGGAAAAAAAAGTGAATCTCCCACATACAGCTATCTCACGGACAAACTAACTTAACAGGAATGAATTATGAATTATATTCCCATGAGGAATTATTATGCTACAGCAAAAGTGTAAAACAGTCTTGTTGTGGGTCATCAACCTCACCTTGTTGACAACATCTTGACAGTTGCTCTAGGACCATGCAGGGCCTTGCCAACGAATGGACTTAACTTGGGGCACAGTCCTCGCTTCCCTCTGGGGCAATAGGTGCCCCTGGCGGCCCTGGAAATGGGGGTGGTAGGCCCTCTTCTGATACCCACTGGCATTGGTTCGGTAGGGCTGGTGAAGCCTCTCTTTCAGGTGGTGCAGGTACTCAAACCCTGCGACTCCGGGGTCCTCTGGTTCTGGGGGTAGATCAAAGGCTAAGTCCATGTGTGTCTGTCTGCAGAACATCACTGAGGCAGGGATGCACCCACTGGATTCTTGGACTGGTAGGCCAACAGGATCAGCAAGTAACCCCCCTGGGGACTCACTGCATGACCTTCCTACTACTTGGTTTCAAGCTGAAGGCAGTTCTGCACTGTGGCACTTCTTTGAGCTGAGGCCTGCCTAGTGGACTGCCATGAGGAGGTTGGACAGGGACCGCTGGGGTATGGACCAACACATCATCCAAATAGGTGACACACTTGATCTGAGGAATCTTGCCAAGCACATGCTCCATTTGCCTCTTAACAGTGGCAGGCACATTACAGGAGCCTACAATCACCAACAGAGACCTACTGTAGTCTGGACAGAACATTGATGTCCTTCTTCAATATGCTCAACGGTCACGTGACACCTCGGTTCCGGAAGAGTATTTCCTCATTCATATTCTGCAATGAGATTGTTATTAGCCATAATGTCGTAACCACCCAAAGTAGACTTACGACGGGCGAGCTAGTTGTGAAACGATGGTATGTTCCTGTAGAAGCCGCAAATCTGTATGATATCATCCCTGTTTATTTGTAAACATTCTTATTCGATTTGATGGAGAAGTACTACACTACCGACAATTCTAAAATGTAATATCGACGTGTTTGATTGGTGGAGCTCGCTATATGGTGGTCTGTGATTGCCTGGCCTGCACTCATTTCTCTGTCATAGGTTACAGCTTGCTGAGTAAAGGGCAAAAACTGCCATTGGGTGACTCAAACTTATCGGCACCCGTTTTGAAATCAGTTACCCGGTTCGTTCACATTAATGCATGGAAATTAAATTAATGATGAAATTCTCTTCCGGAACCCAAAGTGACGATGTCACGTCACTGTTTTGAGCGCTATACCAGGACAACTAGAGAGGCCAAAGGGGTGCTGGATGGCTCTTTAATCGTGGCAGCTGCCATCTCCCTCACCTCCTCAGCAGCCACTGTGCTGAGCTAGGTCTAGCCTAGGTAAACCCTGCCACCACGTGACCTGCTCTCTCAGTTCCCAGTCACTATAGTGACTGAGAACAGGTCTGAGAGCAGGTCACGTGGGGGATGGGTTTACCCAGGCTAAGCTAGGTCCTGTACAGCCTCTACAGCAGGGGTCACCAACCTTTTTGAGACTGAGAGCTACCTGAAAGGTAATGAGTAATATGGAGGGCTGCTTAGATATCAACCCCCCTTGTTGTGTCTTCAGGTCAGGGTCAGTAGTGTCAGGAGTTCCTCTTTTGTGGAGAAATTTGTACAAACACCATCAGCCCATTCTTCTCGTCTTTGAACAAGATGTTTGCGATCTGCATTGCTCCTTTCAGTACATTGTCATCCGAAAAATGTTTCTTGTTCTTTGTCAAAAAAGTGTGCCACTCTAACGAAATGTAAGAAAGAAGCAGGCCAGCACTCCAGAATGCCCTTTCAAAATGTAATAGTCAGTCACCTGGGACCAGTGGTGTAATGTAACTAAGTATAAATACTTAAGTACTGTACTTAAGTATTTCTTCTGAGTATCTGTACTTTACTTGAGTATTTATATTTCTGTCAACTTTCACTTTTACTCCACTACATTTCCCAAATAAAATGGATACTTTTACTCCACTACATTTCCCCCAAGCATCTTAGTTACAAAGTAAAATCAGAAGAAATTGCGTAGCCTGCAAGCAATCAGGTTTGGCAAATCAGTGCTCCTAGTTTGCAAGTTACGTTAATCCCGATCCACACGCCATTCCATTTGGTGGCTGTAATGCAACATAACGTTGTTTGCCAGCGGCTATAAAAGTCAAGAAGAAGAAATAGACTTCCACTCAAGCCCAGGCATGTCTTTTGCTTGATTTTTTTTGCAGCATTTACTTGCACTTTTTACTTTCAATACTTAAGTACATTTAATATCAGAAAATTACTTTTGATACTTAAGTACAGAAAATATCAAGTACTTTAAGACTTTTACTCAAGTAATATTCTAATAAGTGACTTTGAATTTTACCAAAGTCTTTTTCTGGGAAGATATCTTTACTTTTACTTAAGTATGGTTTTCGAGTACTTTATACACCACTGCCTGGGACAGAGAGCACAACAGACGTTTCAGCGCCAAGCCTTCATCAGCGTACCCGCACCCAAGTTGGACATTTGCATTGAGTGTGCTCGCATTCGTTAGAGTTACCACTCTAACGAAGCTTGCGTTGCTGCTCGGGAATTTTTCACTGGTGAAAAAACATTGCTGGCTTTAACTCATAGGCTTTTTCTATTATAATGAGCTACTTAGCAGGTAGCATTGAAGTTCTTGTGGCATGTAGGGTACTGAAGTGCATCTCTATGTTGTGCCCCAGTACAACACTCTTTTCGTTCACTGTTGTGAAGAGGAACTCTTCCTCCCACTGCTCGTGAAAGTGGTATGTTTAGTCTCTTCTGCTTTTCTGCCATAGTTCACGCCGTTAATCGCCTAACTTAGTTAGGTCTTCACTGTAGCTAGCTGGCATACATTAGAATCAATGACGTCAAGCTAAACTTTGATCCCAGATGGGTAAGTTATAAATTATACATACATAATAAATTTATGTTTTTAAAATGTTATGTGCAAGGTTAAACTATATTCTACATTCATGCAAGTGTTATGGGGGAGGGGGGACTATTTAGGCTATTTTTAGACTGAGTTCTACCGGTGACTATTTTTAGAACGTGCCCTCCAGGTGACTCATAGGCTCCCTGTGGGCGACCAGGCGCTCGCGGGCACTGTGTTGGCTACCTCTGCTCTACACTTTCCAGGGATCAGTGGTGAGCAGCCAGTCAGCTGCTTCTGGAGAAATCTTCCATATAGAAATAACATGAGAAATGACTTGGAATAAGGAAATCAAAAGTTATACACATTAATGTTACATTTGGGGATGGTTTTATCAAGTGGCATTGAGTAGGCCTACTTTAAAACAAAAATATCAAAAAGATGTCCTGGCATTTCACACAAAGGGACACATGCAGAATGTGTGCGTGCGC
>NC_139634.1:32457496-32537496 GCF_964638095.1 Poromitra crassiceps | reverse complement strand
GACATTACCTTGCAAAGTCAAGACCCAACATTTGCGATGTGTATTGACATATTGATTCTTCTTGGCAGGTATTGGCAGAAGGAGTAAGGAGGGCGGGGCCATGTGTGCGCATCCACAGCAGCTTGGTGAGATCCAGGCAGCATTATGCACGCCAGGAGAATGAGGCTTAGCATATATTGAGTGTTTATGCTGCAGAATAGAAAGTGTGGAGCACCTTTTGCTTAAACTCACACACTGTTAAGTCGGGCTTAACTAAAAATCCCTCTTACGCAAACACAAAGTGCACTAGCCTAAAACCTGCTTCATGTGAGCATTTCTGTAGAATACATTATGTTTTTTATATTGACGGGTATGTACCGGTAGTCCTCTTTTCTTTTCTTTTTTACAAAATATTTATTGATTTTTCCTTTTATACATACCAGTGAGACAAAAACAATAATCAGACAATTAACATAAAATAGCTAAATAAAGAGAATTAAAAAAAATACATGAGACAACATTCAATACCTTATGCAGTAATCTGATCCAACCATGCCCATAGGCATCTGTCTATTGTATAGACTCTATACAATAGAGCTGTGTCATATGTCACATCAAAGTAGCTTTACATCGTCACAGTTTGTCTCTATAGATGGACAGGGTATGTAGTCCTTAAATTACAATATACCTCTGCATGTGTACAATATACCTCTGCATGTGTATTATAACAGTGGTTCTCAAATGGGGGTCCGGGGACCCCCAGGTGTCCGTGGCACTTTGCCAGGGGGTCCGCGAAACGTTTTCAGGAAAATAAAAATAAAAACTATATATTTTTTTGTGTGTGCAAAAGCTTCATAGTTCAACGAAAATATTTTATCCTTTAAATCTAAAATGGTTCATGAATTAGATTCTAATCTAACAAACCTATCAATTTAAAAGTCTAGCATGTTACCGTGGAAACAATTAAGCTTAGCCCAAAATCACAAATCAGAATGAGGGGGTCCCTGATATATTTTCTATCTTGTAAGGGGTCCTTGGCTGAAAAACATTTGAGAACCTCTGGTATAAGAGACCAAGACAGAGAGAGAGAGGGAGGGAGAGAGAGCATGGCTCTTGGCCGATAGATGAAGGATAATGCGTTGAAAGGGTGATCTGGAGGAGAGTGAAGGATATCCATTGTTTGTCTTGTTAAGGGCAGGGCACACATGGGGGACAGAGCCGGAGTGTATGTGGATTAGAGTGAGGATCAGTCCTGAATATATAACCAACCCAAGGTCTCCTCCTCTCCTCACCTCTCCTCTGCTGTTCCACGCTGCACAATTGGGCAGACTATGAAATATTAACAGTCCTACCAGTATCCTTACTGGTACTCTTTGATGTGAAGACATGAATAACACATGCAGTATGTAGCTTATGCAATTCAGACACAGTTATTACCTAATATAAAATGGGTCAAAAGGAAAAATATGGCCTGAGATTTCTTTTTCATGGGCTAGTTATGAAAGAGGTCGGGGTTCCAGTCCAACATTGTCTACAACATGGCTGACCAATTTGGGGCCGGCGGGCCGAACTGGGCCTACGCTCGATTTGTTTTGGCCCTCCATGGTTTTGAAACAAAAAAAATTGCGGCCAATATTACCGTCTTTCAGAGGCTGTGACGGACTCATTTTTTTTTTAGATTTAGAATGTAAATTGTCTATAGAATAATATAACTGAATGTAATTTTTCACATAAAAATCCAAATTCATTTTTGGCTTATGGCCATGCATTCAGATTAGTTTTGGCCCTTCATAGGGACACATTTGGGCACCTCTGGTCTACAAACCTGTGATCCACAGTGGGAGCAGATGGTTGCCTTGCATATACTACAATGGTGCCGTGTTTTATTTTTGCACCCTTCTCTCCACGTCTGCCCCTGTTACAGATAATGTCATGTATTTAAGTAGGGATGGTCCCCACGACGCACTCACACTTACCCTGTCCCTCTCAGCCTCACTGCATTCCATATCTCGTGCTGAAGACACACACACTCTCTCTCACACACACACACACACACACACACACACACACACACACACACACACACTCACTCTCTCTCTCTCTCTCTCTCTCTCTCTCACACACACACACACACACACAAACACAAACACACACACACTCACACACACACACACACACACACACACACACACACACACTCACACAGTGTCACACACACACACACACACACACACACACACACACACACACACATACACACACACACACACACACACACACTCTCTCTCTCTCTCTCTCTCTCTCACACACACACACACACACACACACACACACAGTGTCACATACACACACACACACACACTCACACACACACACACACACACACACACACACACTCTCTCACACACACACACACACACACACAGACTCACACACAACATTGCAACAATGTTTCCGTTGATGCTGGCGGGCTGACCGCGAGGCACAGCTTACCCCCAACTGAGCAGGCATGACTTCGCCTGAGTTTTACAACCAGCCCTATCGATTTACTCATTATCTCCCATCACAGGCAATCCTCCTGTAGGGGCTCAAAGGCCAGCTTTCTATTCTATCTCCGCCCCAATGTAGTCCTCATATGTTATATGTTATATATGAGTGCTGAAGCACACATTGATAGACTGAGCTTGAGAAGGAGATATTCCTTTGTTTGTGCTGATGCTATTATCAGTCAGCACAAATAACATCAGGAGGGAACTGTGTCATGGTGCAATAATTGGAATTATGCAAATAGTCACAAGGCAGCACTTTGTAATAACCGCACTTTCCTTTTCATTATGAGTTGACTCAGAGGCACGGACGTCTGTTTGATCGTTTACGTCGTATTTGTTGTTTTCTGTCTGTTACTTGTATTGTGCCAAGCTGCAAACAGAAGGACATGACAAACAAGTGCATCCTATCGAACAATGAACAGAGGAAACAAAGTTAACAGCACTCAAAGAAGCTTTTCATGCATAAGTGTTGATTTCTCTGGGGAGGATCAGCAGGCACTTTTTCTCTCCCTCCCTGTTCGATCCAGCACTTTGCTGCTGTAAAGTTAGGGGTCTGAGGAGACAGAAGAGAAATCCATACGTGTCTCTGGCCGGCCATTGATATTCTCCTTACTCCCCCCCCTTTTTCTCCATCCCTCCATCCCCCCATCTCTCTCTTTCTCCCTCGCTCTCCCTCTCTCGGTTGGTCCGTAGTGGCCAATCCATCCTCACGCCCTCCACTGGCCAGGTCAGGAAATCCAATATCCCATGGATTCACACTTTCTTTTCCTCTTGAGCCTCTTGCACCCAGTAACAGCCCCCCCCCCCCCAATGCACCCACCCACTCCTCTGCTCCGTCAGTCCTCTGCTCTAACCCCCACATCCATCTCACACTCCTCTCCTTTTCTCTGTTTACCTTGACCGCCCTCTCCCGTCTGGGAGGGCCGCTGTGATGTATTTGGGTAATCCCCCCGCCCCCCCCCCCCCCCCCACCCCGATAGGCCTTTTTCACAGCAGCCATTTTGTGTCTAAAAGGCAGGAAGTAGCACAGGCGCACCAAAACATTAATTGGCGTTTCCAACGTCAGTCCATTTAGGTGTTCCAGCTGCTGGGGCCCGAATTAGTGAGTTGGTTGCACCTGTGTTCACCCTGCCTTTTAGACACAAATGCCCATTGTCTTGTCTACAGCTCAGCTACAGTATGTCCACCTAAAATCATAGAGAATTGATAGTATTCCATTACATCACCACATGGCCATCTTGGTAGGAAAACAACAGGTGATTACAATCAAATGACACAAACAGCCAATGAGCTCTGTGTATTTTAGCACCATATTGGTAGGAAAATGCTTGTGACATAATGGGAAGACTATCTATACTCACCTGCAGACAGAGGAGCACATAATACACCCAGATTGATGTTTTCAGCTTCAAATTGACAGGTGCGGGGGTGGAAAATAGCAGATGACGGCCCGGGCAGTCGCAACCGCTGTTTTGCGCAGACTGAAGGTGCGTTCACACCGACCTATTAAAGTTTTTCGCTGGCGTCGAGTTTACATACAGAGTCAATGCAAGCGAGCGATTGAGCGTATATTCGCCTGGGAGAAAAATCGATGGGCGTCCGAGCGGCAGAGACAGAGCGATAGGGAGAAAATTTGCTCGTCGCTCGAGATGAAATATCCCAACTCGAGCGAAAATATGCTGGCATCAGTCGCTCGCCGCTCAACGCTGATTGGCTGCCGTGTGAGAGCGAGTCAAGGATCACACTGGCTTGGAACAAACCGCTGGTTTATTGTGTGGCAACAAACCACATTGACAGCCTGACAGCTGACATGAAGTGAAGTCTGTCCTACCGGTATGGAGCTCGCATTAGGAGCACGCTGATAGGCTTTAGCTTGTAAACAATGACGGTGGCTCGTAGTGGACAAAATGACATTGCGTAACGTTATATCCCCCACATGTCCGTCATTTCGTGTGCCTGTTGATGAGCGATTTAAACAGAGCGACAGAGCGATTCCAAAGGGTTGACTTGAGCGACAGAGCGAAAAATAAATATCTCGGTGTGAACGCACCTTGACGAAGGCGGACGATCAGGCCCCCTAGTTACCACTTCGATTTCTGACCTTGATTCGGTTTTCATAATCACACAAAGCTTTGATTTCTATTTTTCCTCTCAGTACATGGTTCCAACTTTTCCCCTTTAAAATTCATCTTGCACAAGTTGTTATATTGTTGGAGCTCGGTGTGTCGGGTGTAAACAGTTTATACCCTAAGATCTATGGCAGCGTCTGGTGTTTTCCTCCCCTGTCATTGCATTTCACTGTAGCCACCCCCTTGGTTATACTGTACCTAACCCCATTCTACCACAGCCAACAGCCCAGTGGGAGTGGTGGAAGGTGATAAAAATCAAAATTAATGTGCAATTTAATGTATACATAAACTCACACCTGGACCGGCTGATGGCGATACTGTATCTGGAGGGCCGTAGGTGTTGGAATGGGTTCTCATGTACATACACTGCTTTACCTCAGCTGCTTTTCTCTCTTGGCCAGATATGGAGAGGATCATACGCTATTTCACATTGTCACAATCGTAGGTCACTTTGAGCTGCGTGTAAACAAATGGCGGAAAACAAATGTGCAAAGCACTAATACACAACCAACTCACTGCTGACTTGGACAGTAGGCTATTTCTATTTTGTCTTGGTCAGCCATTTAAAATATAAATAATTAAATCTGAGTGCCAACATCTCCCGCTCTCTGTAATTAGTCATTGTGAAAGGTGATACCAAGTCAAACGTTTTGAGAGAAGAGGTCAAATCCCCCCCATATAGGTTTCCTTGGATATTAAAAAACTATATTAAAATGCTGTGCAGCATTACTTAAACGGGTTATTTTCAAAAGCACCATGGCAACTTTGCTCAACCCCTAAAAAAGGGGGTGCATCACTCAATTACTGACATTTCAGAGGCAATTTGCGTCAAGCGTGTCCCTCAGCAGATAACGATAATCATTATTATTGCTTGAAGCGTTTGTTTTTCATGCAGCAAAAGCAATAATGTTAACTCCGATCTCTCACAATAAAGGTTTTGGCTCAGCGCATGGCGTCCTCCAAGCTGTTATATACAGTGACTGGACGTGCATACTCATTAGTGGAATTGAAATGCACGGGTAAATACATGGCAGTGCCTGTCCTCTCTTCTGTACTCCCTGCTTCTTTGTGTCTGTCCCTGGGTGCAGCGCCAGAGACTGATCAAACACTCTGACTCTGACTTGAATGATCAAGGAGAAGAGACAGGGAGCTCTGTGATTACTGAACATTGACATATCAATCTCTACAATACACAGCTGTCGCACGCTATAGGTGTATTGTGCTGTGCTCCCTGTCGGACCATCTTGGATCCAGCGATGTTGGTGTTATATTGATCATGAGGGGAATTCATTAGGGAGAAGACATTTTGTGACCAGAGTGCCGAGTAGCGAGTGCCTGGAAAACTCAGGGTTAGAGACGTGAACAAGGCACACGCTGTCCTCCGTTTCCTCTGGATTATGCAGTAAATAAGAAAGTGTTCTTCTTCGTCAAATAAACTGGTGAAATAGGATGTAGTACCACCATCCAGCGATGGTGTCGCAATGCGGTTGCATGGTGTGCGAGGATCGCGGCACAACAGAGAGGCCATTTACACCTGGCACTAACATGCGTTTTCTGTGATCAGATTGCAATCAGATAGTGCTTGACCACTTGAAAGTACAGGTGTATATGCCCCCAAGACACATATAGAGGACGGATTGCGATCTGATCGGCCAAACCACCTCCGGAGGTGGTCAGGCCGGGACGCATTGAGACCACATTGAACACAAGTGTAAATGCAATGCGTCCTCTCAATCCACATAACAGCAGCGGTCACTGCTGTTTTTCTGCTCCTCTGGGGCTTGACTGCTGCGATCGCAACCAGATCTCAATGTGGACACTGGAGACACATAATAACACCAGGTGTAAATGTAATCAGGTTAATGTGGTCAAGCTAGCACAATCCGATCACAGAAAATGCATGTGGAAATGGCCTCAGAGATGCGAGGTGTCCTGTTTCAATTGGGAAAGTGGCTCTCCTGATGTGACTGAGCTGCTGTTGTTGTTTGGATGCGGTTTAGCAGTTGACTGTGTTCTATAGGTGCCATGAATAAAACATTCGGGCCATTTAGTGGAGGCACCTTGGCTTGAGGGTCAGCTGTCTAACTGCAGCTGGAGAACAGAAGAGCAGCCCATCAGGAGAAGTGCACTGAATCGCCGCCGTTTGAGAGGAAAAAGCTGCAGGGGGAAGATAGAGGGAGATTGGGTGCAGATTTAAAACCCCATGATGCATATCCACAGGTAGGCTGCTAGCACGGTAATACCCTTTGAGGATTACATGGATATTGGAGCTAAACATGTAATCATACACTGAGGCCACGCTCCGGATCCATCTGGATAACCTTCATTCCCATCACAACAAATTGCCTCAGCGAGACGGAAACCTCTCGAAAATTATTCATAGGGAAGCTGAGAAACAAAAACAAAACATTTGGATTTAATCGCAACTTGCATGGCTGAGGATGAATTATCAAAACAACACAATGGCTTGCGCGTAGTTGCTCGTCGCCCTCCCCCCCTGGGACCGCTTACGGATTCACACGAACTCGAGAATTCAGTGTAAAAACACTGCTCTATTATATCGCCTTGGCAAATCAATCACTCAACCTGAGACGCCACGGAGTCTATTTGGAGGCCTCATCTCAGGCATGAAGGAAGCCAAATGGATTTAAGATGCAATCCTCTCACTTTCACTATCACTTAATTGCAATACGACTCCTTTGATTAACTCTCGGCACCTCTGGGGAGAGTGGGGGGTGTGTGTGGGATTATAACAGATGATTGACAGATCATACTTTATAAACAGCTGTCCAGAGCTCTACTTTACTAAGCCACATGTTCTCTTGAGGCCTTTTTACATTTACATAAATTACATTATCATACAATAAATGCTTCGAGGTCCTGTTTGTTGTCAGCACTTCAGTTCTCTCTGGGAAAAACATAGTCAAACGGTAAAAAAAGTACCCAGGGGTTAATTATCTCGCTCAGGGATACTTTGATATGTACAGCCACATTGTGGATGGTGGCCTGGCCTCTGATTGTGGATGACTGACCACAATTTGATCCTGCTGCCAGAACTGTCAATGCCATGTCCGAGTCAGTTTGAAGACAAGGATCCAGTCCAGTTTGAATCAAGATCAGGTCCACTCCTGTTTGAGTGCGTAGACCAGGTCCAACGGAGGTTAAGAACAAGTCAAGAAGACTCTTAATGAAGAACCAGACCAAAATAGGCAACAACAGTGTAGGCTTAGTCCATTCTCTTCAATCTGCATACAAATAACACAACTTTCCACTTTTTCATGCAGTGAAGAATACGCCAAAATGCGTGCAGTGGACACTAGGTGTGGGAATCACCAGAGTATTATCAAGATACTTAAGTCAAGATACAATATTATGATTTAAAATATTGTGAGATATTGTGATTTACGACCTTTTTTTTAACTGCAAATTATGTCCCCAAAGGTGAGCACTATACTGTAGGTAGCGCCCCCAACCCCAAACTTTCTCGTCGTGGGAGCGCCAGTTCGAGCCCCAACATGTCCCATTTTTAACTCCATTTGAACCCTGACTCAAACCATAACCCAAACCTTAACTAAAGACTTTTCTCATCTGTGTGAATATGGTGCAATGTTAAATATTTTATAGCAAAATAATATATTTTTTCTTAAAGGGAATTCAAGATTATTATTGGGGCCGTTGTGCAGAATGCACGGCAGGGCCCTTACATTCCACTCTGTCGCCCAGACCATTTTAGCACGGATTCAGGCAATGTAATGTCTTTCCGCTTTCCAGTCCGGTAGGTGGCGGTAATGCACCTCTGGCTAATATTGTGGCTAGCTCGTTCAGAGAGTTCCACAAGAGCCGTCGTCGGACATTTCACCGTCTGGTGCCTCTCTCGATCCGACTAGGAATTTATTGATTCGATTTTTGAGGAGTTGACATGTATCGTCTTTTTTGTCCTAATGTAAAGCAGCTGTGAATGTGACAGCATTCGGTTGCGGCTGCTCCTGTCCTATTCCAACAACTCAACTTGTTGAGAAGAAGAATGCAAAGAGTCGCATTTGGAAATATCAGTCCCCAAAGTCCCATCTGCAAAAAGTGTGAAAGGGAGTTCCAAACCAAACTGGGTAGCACATCCAATCTCGCCAAGCAGCTGAAAGACAGGCACCCAGACCTGTTCAAATAATTCAAGGTGGGTTACTTCTTTCAAACGGTGTAAAATAACACGTTTAACAACATATCAAACAGACCTTATCCTGTCACATTCGTTTTTGAGATAGCTGGCAATGCATTGTGTAATTGTGTAACCAAAAAACGTTTGCGCTCACGTTAACGTGTTTTGTAATGGAATCATTATGGGACCCGGCTAATACCTGGTACAGCGTTAGCTAGCATAGTGTAACACGTGTGCATGCAATGTTTGTAATGGAAACATTATGGGACACGGCTAATAGCCGGACTTAGCCATAGTACATGGCATCAAAATAAATACAAGCTTCTTTCGGGTGAAACATGTCCGTGAATTAAAACTAGCTACATAAAATTGCTTGCACTCTACATGTGTGTATGTGCAGTTGTCTTTATCATCTCTTTATTTTAGTAAATCTCACTGACGTTACTTTCCATTTAACAGTATGCGAGAGATGAAGATGAAGAGGAAGGCACAAGTCGCGGAGCCCAAAAGACCACCCAGCAGACAATTCCTGATGTTTTTGAAAAGCAGAGGAAATATGACTCGCATGAAGCAAGAAAGTGTGATAGGGCATTGGCAGAATTCCTATGCATCGATCAAATACCAATATACACCGTTGAAAAAAAAGGATTCCAGCAATTCTGTGAAATAAATTAAATTATAATATTTAATATAATAATAAAATTAAATACTTGAGGGCTACATGCCACTGGTGTTGCACTGTCTGTACTCACTGCCATACAGAGTTGAATGTAAGAAGAAGTAAGCAGAAGCACATTGTTTTGTTTTAAAGTTGAAGGCTACATGCCATTTGTTCATTGAAAATGGTTGCATACTTTAATAAAGGAGAATATGTTCAAGAAATATCAGTCTGTTTTTTTTACCGTGGTACCGAAATTGGTACAACGGCCCTATGCCAGGTTTCGACCTGGCCTTGTTATTTTAAAGCCTAGCCCTATTTGCTACTTACCATTGATGATGTTGACTGGTAGAGTTCTTTCTCAGCTCAATCCATTCTGTTCCTCACAGTAGCTCTGGAACATTGGGGGGGGGGAAACAAATGCTAGATGAATGGGGTCACGCTCCTGTAGCTGTATGTACAAGCTGACTGAAGCTCACTGAAATGTACTTTGTGTGCACTGTGGATGAACTTTTAGTGAGCCTCAGTCAGCTTGTACATACAGGAGTGTGAGTGACCCCATTGACATTGCATCAGTTTTTGCCCAACTTTCCAGAGCTATTATGAGGAACAAGATGGAAAAGTGCAGACAAGGTTTCCTGTATCACAACTATGACCAGCAGAGAAGAGCCCTCCGCTTAATGGACACCACTGGCAAAGTGGTGACAGCCACACTGAGGGGAGAGGAGGCGGAGAAGTTCCATGGCTCTAATCTGCCTGTGGTCGCCATCAAAGGAGCTCGCCTGTCTGATTTTGGGGGCAGATCTCTCTCTTATTTCTTATTTCCCACAATGTAGAAATGTGTGTAAAGGTTTTATTAAATATCTGAATTATTTGTATTTTAGATATAATTAATAGACATAATACAGACCATGTTCAGAGTCAGAAATTGCCTTTTTTTATACTAGGCATCTCGTGCGCCAGCTCTGCAGCTCATATGCAGCTCGGCCTCGCCCACAGCTCGGATGCTGCCTGTGTGGGTGTGTTGCTCACAAAATGTTATTGCCATTACAGTAAGTTTACATGCGCATGGGTGTGTGTGTGTGTGTGTGTGGCGTGTGCCCCTTAAGTTTACATCCATCAGTCTTATGACATCACTGATTACATCATCAGTGATGTCACAATGCTGATGATGTCACTGATGACATCATCAGTGATGTCACAATGCACAATACTCAAGTGACATCACTGATGACATCCCTGATGATGACATCATCATTGATGTCACAATGCCTCCGTGTGTGTGTGTGTGTGTGTGTGTGTGTGTGTGTGTGTGTGTGTGTGTGTGTGTGTGTGTGTGAGAGAGTGAGTGAGTGACAAACAAACATTGGCCACATTGCCAAATTTATATAGATAGATAGATACTTCTGGCACCATATTCTTTTGCAGCAACAGCAGAAAACCTTCGCACCTCTAACTTTTTAATTATACCCAGGAGAAGTGTGTCTGACCTATACAGTGGTGTCTGCCTGTTTCTGGTTTCCAAACCCAACCTCAGGTCATCCTGTCCACCCTAGACCACTGAGGTTTTCTCCTCAATGAGGCCCGTAGTGCTGCTGGGGCCTGGTCTGCAATCCAGAGGTCCCCTTCCCCTCTGTAGTGCTACTTCGGCCTGGTCTCAATCCACTCAGCGGTCCCCTTCCCCTCTGCACAACATCAATGGACCCTCTCCTCTAATTTACTCCTCTGAGCTTTGAGAGTGGCTCTGAGAAGTTACTTTCAGCAAGTATATAGACACACGTGCATATACACACACACACACACACACACACACACACACACACACACACACACACACACCCTGTATACACACACATACTGTATGCACACCCCTCACAGTAGTAGCAGTAGTAGCTAAAGGGGATTTCTGTCGGAGTGAGCTATGGGGGGTCTAACTGAATGAAGTGAACTCGATGGTGCCTGCCTTGATATTTGTCCGTGACATTCCAGCAGATATTTTCCTTTGAATCTATTCACTACAGATCTAATTTATGATTGATTTTTGACCTGGTTTTGCGCTCATTTGAAATTCAAAGCATCTCTTTTGTACACCTCTGTGTGGAGGAAATGAATGTAATACATTAGAGGTTACCGTATGAATGTACATGACGATGGTGATGCCTTGCAAGAAGAAGAACAAACAGGTTGTTTCTCTGTCACTTATTTGCATATTTATATTTATTTATTCATCTCCGATGTGGCATAGATAATCACGAGGAGGAGAGATGTACACTATGCCTACGTGTGGATTTTTGTGTGCGTGTGCGTGCGGGCGTGCGTGCGTGCATTTGCATTACCTTTGCGTTCGTGCATGAATTGTGGCACTCATCGTTGTGCACGCCATGCCTTTTCATGCGTGTGACGGCGTGTTTATGCACCTAAACCAAGTCTATTTGCATCCCGAGTTTTACTGCCATGCAAATCATCTACTCACCTCCTGGCCTACGGCGTGGCCGGCTCCTAGCCTGCAGCTTGGTACCAGCAGCTGTGCTGGGCTGCACAGGCAGGCTTCCCCCACCACCAACCATCTCTGGCTCTTTATCATGCACGGCACACCGCTGGACCACTGCAGGCACACAGCACTTCATCACCACAGTACAACCTGCAGAGAGGAGCAGAGACAGACTGGGAGAAGAAGGGGCTCAGGGTTCAAGTAGACCCCTATTAGAGTGGGATATCCCATAGGCTGGCTGGCTCAGCTCTGCTGTACAGCGCCACACTCTCTCCTTCTGTTTCAAATATGGCGATCGGCGGAGGGGGGGGGGGGGGGGGGGGGGTGGTGGCGGCGCGGGGTACAATAGGGTGTCCTCATGTTTCAAGATTATTGGCAAATGGCTTGGTGATAGGGTTATGGATCAACTTCATTTTAATTCACTCAAACCAGCGGGCGGTTCCCTCCGTAAATTCCAGCCTAGGGGTATCTGCGGCTAACAGCCTTGTGGAGTGGTTCCAGTGCAGAGCTCTGTCAGAGGACGTCTCCTCCGAGAGAGGGGAAAAAATGTTGAGTTGAGACAGAGGGGAGCGGATAGGAGGGAGGCTGTTTCCTAGTGTCATCTCTAACTGGGTTGGGAGTATTGGAGCTTCTCTCAGGTACACTGATAGCATCCCCGGCTGCCTGCTGTGGAGAGAAACAGTTGCACAGAGGTGTCAGCTTTAAGTGGGTAGGGGAGTTTTGTCAGCGATCAGCTATCAGCATTTCACTGTGCCTCTCCACTGAGGTGTTCTCACATGGAGGTCTGAGCCCACTGGCTAGGAAACTCCATTTCTGTCTTTCCCTCCTCCTATTTTTATTACTCCCCCCCTTTCGTCTTTTTTCGACTTCTCCTTTCTCCTTTTGTCTTCTTTCCTTTCACCCTCATGTCTCGTCTCGTCTCCTCTCTTCTCCTTTCGATCTCTTGTCTTGTCTCTTTTCCCCCCTCTCCTCTCCTCTCCCCTCCTCTCTCTTCAGCACAGTGAATCATTTCTTGCAGTATCATGGATAATGGCTACTCTCTATAACAGAGCTGTCTCTCCAATTCATCAGGTCTGACCTTCAGGACGCATCTTGATGAGTGCCGAGCGAAATGACACGGGCTCCACTCCCCGATGCCCGGATTAGATGGGGAAAAAGACCCATACTCGTGAAAGAATATAATGAAATCGGTTTGTATGTGATGTGATTGTTACCATGATCACACACAGGGCAAACGTATTGGCTATCTGATATTTTTATATTAAGAGTTTTGCTGTGATGCTAACTCTTGGGCTTCTCTTTTCATTTGCCCGGTGTCATTTCCGCTGCACCTGAAGCTGGACCTTGAGAGCACTTTGATATTCAACAAAGCACAGCGAAATGAATTTGTCCACGTAAAAAAAAAAAAGAAGAAAAAAAAGTGGGTGTCCCTGCAGGCCTGCATGGGGACTGCAGGAAATGTGTCCATGTAGCGCTGCGGGCTGATCTCCATAGAGACTTCTCGACTGTATTGTCTGCACGTCTGTTCTCTCCCCTGCCAGGCCGCCAGCGAGAGAAGTACGAGAAGAAGAGTCATAAAGGACATTCTCTCTCCACACTGCCGGTTCTGGGCTGCCGTTCAACCGTAGGCAGACTGCTTCCTGCGTGTGTGTGTGGGCAGTAGAACAACTCTACATCATCTGTGGGTTCTGAAAAGACAGCTCTTTGTGGAGCGGCTCAGTGGATGTTTGTCACAGACCCAACCAACACATGTTTACCAGTGATCAAATATCGGCGCCGTGTGTGTGGAGCCTCCTACGCAAAGCAATGAAGGGCAGCTCCACCAAATCAATATGTATCACTTTATACGGGATGAAAATGATGATAAATGGCCAAGGGGGGTTGAGGCCTCATGGCTGACGTGGGCAGCTAGCCTAGCGCAGCGTGCGCTGGTGTCTCTGCAGCTCTATACACACGCAGGTATACAGCAGCTGCTTTGCCTTAGCTATTAGCAACAAATTCATTAAATCCTGATTAGCGGGATTACTAATTGCTACGTGAGCGTTATTTAGCATCATAATTAGTTAGGATTAGCCGTAAGTAAGTTGATAGTTTGTCAGTGTATTAGTGCACATCGCCATCTATGGCAGGGAAGAGTAATTCCGCCCCTCTAGAATGATCACTGGTGGCACAGACAGGAGTGTTCTATCTCCGAGCTAATGAAACCATCCTGACACATCATTCTCCAAACACTAACTTTTATCTCCTGTCCTCCTGCGGACTGCGGTAAAATCACCATTATTCTTTGTGTGTGTGTGTGTGTGCGTGTGCGTGCGTGTGTGTGCGCGTGTGTGTGTGCGTGCGTGTGCGCGCGCGCGGTCGAGTGTCTGTGTGTGTGTGCGAGCGTGCGTGCGTGAGTGCCTATTAGGTGTGCACTTAGGTGTGTGTTTGTGTGCGTGTGCATGTGTGTTTATGCCTATTGTATGCGTGAACAGCCCTCTCTATTCATCAACATGTCACCTGTAATGGCTGCTAAATTAACCATGTGTTTCAGGGAGCAAAGCTGGCCTGATAAATCTCTCCATGGCAGGAGGTGTGTGTGGTCCACTCCCCACCACCTCTACGATGACCTTCCTCTACTGGGGGGGGGGATCCTCCATCGGCTGGGGCTCTCGCAGACGTCGCCCAGCCCCGAACTGGGTGACATGATAGAAGATTGTGTGTTGGAGAAGTCCTTGCATTGGGTAGTGCGATGATCAATAGTAGCGTGCGTGCCTTTCAGATTATTTCTGAGGCATTTAGATGTCATTAGATAGTGCAACAATCATAGCGAGTGACAGGGAAAGTCAGCGAGTGCAAGGAGGGGTATTGCATGCAACAAGAGTCATTGCCTGCTGACTTATACCAGAAGGCCCAGTAGCATGCATATTGGAACACAGCAGACATAAACTATTCAAATGCTCTCTGACACAGACGAAGACGAAAGGATCTATTCTAGCTACTGGCCTGTAATGATTTCTGATACTGGGGGGAAAAAGCATCAGAAAAAAGCAGCAGGGCCTGTAAGAGAGCGGAAAAACACAACAAAAGGAGCAGTATCCCGCGGTGCAGATTGATTCCTATCAGCTGGTACATAGACAGTGACCTGCGGGGAGAGCTTATCTGGGCTCACACTCGATCTCCCCTACATTCTGATCCCACTGCTGCAGGGTGAGGACTGCTTGGCAGGAACAGAGGAAGAGCGGGGATGGACGGACAGACGGATGGATGGAGGGATGATGAATGGATAGCTGAGTGGATGGATGGATGGAGGGAGGGAGGAGAGGAATGAAGTGAAGGATGGGGGGGTAAATGAAGGGAAGACCGGGGGAAGACAGGGAAGGGGGAATGAAGGGAGGCTAGGGGTCGTGGTGAGATGGAGAGATGGAGCGATGGTGTCTGAAGAAAGCCTGATAGATAGGGGACAGAGTGGGAGGGACATCAGGGGAGGACGAGCCTGTCTCCGCAGAGCAATCGGGGGATGATCAGCAGATGGGAGGGCAGAGAGAGAGAGACAGAGGGAGAGAGGGGGGGGGGCAGGAGAGATGAAGGGGATAAAGCAGAGGTAGCAGCAGTGTAACGAGTAAGTACCCGGCCCAAATGCAAGATGGTCAAAGCAGGCCCTGCCCGTCACAATGCAGAACAGATTGCTGTGCCATAACATACTTGAAAAAAATCTGGTGTCGGAGCACCATAACAGATCCAAACATAGTCAGTGATGGCACACCTTGACACAGATAAAAAACATAATCACAGCACCCCCACACATTGACAACATTATTCATTATTCTCTGCATACAGTAGGCCTTATAAACACAAAACACACGTGTGCAGGTTGATAATAAATAAGTTCTACTTGCATCATAGTTTGTTTCCCACATACATGTAGACTTCCCATGAAGCCAACAGGTGTCGCTACATCTAGCTCGGGCAAGGAGCAAGGCTGCCTGTGGTATCTGCAAAACAGATTGACATTTGGGTCACCTTCTTGGGGAAAATGTCCTCTGTCCATGCCGGGATAATCATCATGCAGAGAATAGATACGATGATGTCGGCAGGCTCCGGCGGCTCCCGGGCTCCGACACGTCGGCTCTTGCTGAGTGGAACTAGTGCTGTTTGCTATTTCACCTTTCTTTTGAAAGAAACTGGCTATTTTGGGATGCTTTGCCTTTTCTTTCTCAGCTGCTTCTTTCAGTTTTCGCTTCTGAAAATCTGCTTTTGTGTTTGTAGCCGACTCCATGTGTCTCACGTAGCCTACAAGCTGTCTTAACTCTAACTTCTCTTCTACCACAGTAGTCCACATGTATTCACACCATGCGGGGGCAAATTTTGCACATTTTTGAACATCAAATCACTCATTCATCTTGGAATCTATTCTTATTTCAACTTAATTTAGTTAATGTAACACAGATGTATGAGTCAATATAAAGCTGTTTGTTATTGTATTATTTATTTGGTGAATGAATGAATGAATGAATGAATGAATGAATGAATGAATGAATGAATGAATGGCGTATATGTGACACCATGGAGCAGATGACTTGGCCTACCATTGAAGTTTAGTGGCCGCGTGAATACTGTATTCATTATGGGCCCTTCAAGTGAGGTTGTGGTGTTTACCGTGAATACGACATAAGTCCAATTGATGTAGTATTAACGACATGTTCAGTGGACATTTTCTGAACGCTTCGACACTTCGAGTTCAAGACGCAGGACGTGTCTTGTGACGTTTTCAGAAAATGGCGGACGCCATGGAGGTGGATGCAAGTAAATATATGGTCATTTTAGCCCTATAGAGCTTTTCATAGACATTTTATAATATGTCTGAGGAACAGGTTGATATTCTCAACAGTCTCATCTTTTTTTCCTCTTTTGGCTTCTAGTTAACTGCGCATGTTCACGACGTTGACCATTTGAATGCCAAGCGCGTCGTGTCCTTTACACGACTTCCGGTCTCGTAAACACGAGTTCACGACTTTCATTTGAAGGCAGCAACACTGTAGGATCTTGAGACCATATGTATATGATGGGATGGCGGCGTGAGAAAGACGCAGCTGCGTTACCCTGCTTATATGGTCGTTTTGCCGCCGAGAGGTATGGAACGATAGGAGAGATACAGAAGAGCAGCACGGAGGATGACTGAGCGTGAATGGCGCGAACGCGAGAACAGACAATGAGGAGAAAACAGCGGAACAGACAGGTGGGTACACAAAGGGAGGAGAGGAGAGCTGACAGAGGAGGCGAAGAGAAAACGTTCACTTAAGCGGGCTGACGCGTTCATTGTTGGGTTCGGTGAGAGGCGTTCACATGTGACTAATCAAAAGGACAGGATATGAGAGAAGGGGGTGGGGGGAGGGAGGGAGGGAGGGACCGAGGCGGTTATGATAATTTAGACCAACGGTTAAAAATTGAACAAACTGAAGATAATTCTCCGCACTGCTCCTTTAATCCTATACTAATTGACACGGTGCTGATTCAACCAACCTGACCTTCCCTCCCAGCCCATTAGTCCTTCACAAGCAGATCCAGTCCACTGTCAATTAACTGACTTTTAATGAAGAGAAGGGTTGTTGAGCAAGCCCTACAACTGTTCTGCTAATGTAACACACCGCTGGCTCTACTGCTTTTAACGACAACCTGTGAGTCTATCGCTGCACAAGGAGACAATTTCAAGAAGTGGGTATAGTGAAGGGTACGGCGTTGTCACGGGCAAGGGGAAGTATGCTGCTTAGGAAATATGAATGCGAGGCACACTTTACGCGCATTGAGTGCATACTTCCTCAGGCAGCAATCATGTGTGTATCCACTTAAAATGTGTCGCCTGAAGTGTGCATATTGTACAGCCACATTCACCGTGTCGAAGCAGCCTCAAGTGTGAATTGAATACAGGCCTAGTTTTCGTGCTAAATGTGATTCCCTCTCCTTATTTTTCCAGTATGGTGTTTTCCTAAGAAGCCCTTTTGCCACCTAAATCATCATCACATGCAAAAGTCTGAACAAGCTTTCAAGATTCTGGATCAAAATCTACCCCTATACTGGAACCTCAACACAACAGTCAGAGGTTTCTCCATTCTAACTAGCTGAAAACACAAAGACATAACACTACCTCAATGGACATCTTGTAGTCTGATCTTCCTACTCAACACAGCGGGACTTCCCCCCTGATTCGACTCCTTTGTCCCTTCCCATAAGCAAATCATAAGACATCTGTTAGACTGTGCAGAAAGCAAATGAGAGCATCCCTTATTCACCGTGAAAACAATCTACTGGAATCAAAGACACAACAAAGACGAAAGCAGTGCAGGAGAGAGGATACAAACGGCAACTCATGGCCATTATTTCTCCACTGCCATCAGAGACATTCACATCAGAGACGCTCACGTCATCAGGGGGCAGAATGATATATTATAATAGCTTCTCTGACACTTCCATGCCTTTCTGTTGTGCTCGGACACTACTGCCAAAATGTTATTGAAGCCACCTCAGAAATACTGTACTGGGTCTCATAGAGACCGCCTCTATGAGACCCAGTACAGTATTTCCAAATGCATGCCAGATGGGTGGGGGGAGCATATGTGACAAGGCCAACAAGTTTGGAGAATTGCAGATATTTGAAAGTCAATTTAGCAGAACTTTCCCGTTATTGACAACTTAGTGGACATGATCTGAATTTCTCTGGGTGGTAAAAAACCCACCCATCTGGTGCTCTGCACAGATTAAAACAAACAGCAAAACTGGTGGTATAGTTAGGCTACCAGTAGTAGCAGTAATAGTAAAAGCAGTGAACTAGCTGTGGTACAATCCATGCATCCTGCTTTGTAAAGTCACCCTATTATAAATTAATGATAAATTAGGCTACCAATAATGTGATTCAAGAGGTAAATACTTACAAACCCTTGCTAAGCACCTCCATACTCATCAGTTCAAGTAAACATTGTAGTTGTCACAGGTTTAGGATGCTAACAGCTGGGCTTTAACGGCATAATTCCTGCAGGAATCCCCATGGGGATAAAGCTACACAACGACATCTTTATTATCCGCTAATTTCTTAATCAATCTAGGTAGCCTACTGAAGGTTCCTATTAACAAAGGTTTCATTGTGTACTTTCTAGGCTAATCAAGGCAATACTCTCCTAGAAATTTGTTTTTCCTTCATAATAATTGTTCATAGCTCTACCCACTTGTAAACAGTTTATTAAACTTAACAGAAATAGCTGTGAATGATATATTTTTTTTTAATAAAATGTACTAATAACCTATTAGTACATTTTCTCCAAAAATCTTTACTTGAACTTCAGTCATTTGCAATACGTTTTTGTGTTGACACACAGTGCCGCAATAGGATGTGAGACTGGCGGACACATATTTCGCTCTGCTCCATTCATTGATACAAAGTGCTCTATGAGCCACAACCAAGTACCAGTTTTGTGAACACGTGCACTATTTTGTGATGAAGCTTCTTTCTAGAAATGTTTCCTGACTTGACTTAATTGATGGGGCGGTGCTCGCTAAACCCTCAGCTCTCACTGTGGAAGGTGTGGTATGATCTCTCACTCGCTAACAAAGAGAAATGTCTCCAGGCATTTCTGGCAGCTATTGTTAAGATGTGATGAACCCGAGGCGCTGCGTGTGCACCTTTCTCTCCACAGATCGAATGGTCACAGCAGAACTCAAGTTAAGCCACTTAAGCCACTTATGCTAATTTTGTTCCTAGTTGCAGTGATAGTCCAGTAATCTTCAGTCACAAGTGACAATTTTAAAATTACTTTAAGAAATGTTCTGGTCCTATTAGACATGAATCCCTTCCAATCAATCTATCAGGTTCAGTGCTTTTTGTTCGTTTGAAAGCGCCATTATTTTTTTTAAACCCGCAAGGCAACGACTGTTACAGTTATTTTAGATGTTAAATGGTGAGTATATGTGATTTAAAAGATTAATGTCCATCCTGAATGCAGGCATTTGAGCCTGTGTTATTGTGTTATGGGACATTTTCTAGGCCTTATTGACATTGAAGGATGGGTACTGTTTGGTCCTGGGTTCTATTAAGGCTGTTACTTGTAATACAGAGACATTGCTTCCTTTCACAGGAGACATTTCCATTTACTCGCACTGCAAATCAAAATGTTAGAGTTTGTGCATGGAGATTATTGATATATTTCCTACCAATTTACAAACAATTTCATCGTTTTTATTGGTAATTTCCCAGTGGGCATGAACAATTGCTATGAAAGAAAATATAATTTTTATTTATTTAGAATAAGTATTGCCTTCGAGAATGCACACAAGTAAGCCTTCAGTGCAAGAGTGTTCCTTGCATTGATAGGTAATCGAGGATGGGTTTATGATAAGATAAGATAAGATCAGATCAGATCAGATCAGATCAGATCAGATCAGATCAGATCAGATCAAATGTATTGCCCCCAAGGGGAAATTTGTCTTGGCCAAAGAAAACGTGGCTTGATTCTTGGGAATTAAAAACTCACACTGTTACCATAGTAAACCTTTGGTGACTACTAGTTATCAATATTGACCTGTTATCAGAGGTGTAGTCTGACTCAACAGAGGGCAGGTTGTAGCTATCGTATAAGCTCTGCCATTGGCTCCGACCATTTCAGTCGGATCGAAGGGAAATCCCTTTCCACTTCCTGCGTGTCCGCTCTCAAATGAAACAACAGCAACAACGGTAGCTAGCAAGCTAGCAACCTATTCACGCTGAAAATGACGAAGATGCGGATTATGCAGGCCTGCTTGGTACCTTCGGTGGATGCAAGATAACGGAGTGAGAGTAAGTGGAGCCAGACTCTTTCCTGCGCTGGTACAGCATGAAATGAAGTGTGGAGATATTTTGGCAAGCGAGACTATCAGAGGTGTAATTCAATTGTAATTTCAAAGTATTTATCTCGCTGTAATGACGTAGTATTGATGTTTATCTGCTAAATGCCCATAGGGTGACTTCAACGAATTGTTGCCCCTCCTTGGGCTTTTCATCATGGAGAGGAACTCCAAGCTCTTCTACTGTTTCCTCAATGATGGTATAGTGGATTTACAGCTGGAGGCCATCTTGATTGGGTGGCTGGTTTTCTTGGCCGCTGTATCACAATCCATTACCCACTTGGTGGAGGCAGACAAGTAGAACATGGAGGGGAGGAAGAGGAGGAGGAGAGGAGGACGGCTTGAGTGACTCAGTCACCCTCAGGCTTATGGAACTAGTTGAAACAATCTCTACTGTTTACAGCAAAACAAATAATATGAGAGACACATAACATATTTCATTTAATGGGCACTTGGCCAAAGAGCCAATAGCAGTACCACGAATACACACAGTTGTAGCACGGCAGTCCCAGTAGTGGGACTGAAACCCTGGCAATGTGGGGGCGGCTGGGTAGTGTAGAGGTAAAAGCACTCGCCTGACCACCGCGGAGACCCGCGTTCAACTCCCGGCAGCGCTACGTTCCTGTCTGCAGGTGGGGTATGAGTCTGGTTGCTGCACCAGTGCCTGCTCTGGTCGGGTCAGGGCGCCTGTTCGGCTGTGGGGGAGGGGAACTGGAGGGAACAGCGTGATCCTCCCACGCATTACGTCCTGCCGGTGAAACTCCTCACTGTCAGGTGAAAAGAAGAAACATGGCAACTGCAGGTTAGGAGGGAATTAGCATTGCTTTATAATACAGCCGTGGCCCCTGTAGTTACCCTGTAATTACATGTAACTAGGAGGGAATTAGCATTGCTTTATAATACAGCCATGGCCCCTGTAGTTACCCTGTAATTACATGTAACTAGGAGGGAATTAACGTTGCTTTATAATACAGCCCGTGCCCCTGTAGTTACCCTGTATAATACGTACCCAATAATTACGGAATAACTACAGTATAAGTTATCTTAAATTAAAATTCTTATTTCTCATAGGTCATACGTGCCCTGTAACAACATAAAAGGTACTTGGTTACAAAAATAGCTAACAGAATAGTTACCTTATTCCATAAATTCAGATTTTTGTTACCCTGTACTTAGTAACTTACCCTGTAAGTTGCAGGCTGTATTCTAAAGCGTTACCACTTCCCCTCCTTCTGCCTCATTAAAAATTCCAAAGCAACCAATTAGGGTTATCTAGAACCTAAGAACCTAACAAACATACTGTACAAACAAGGATTTTCACTGCTGAATACTGGAATATTGGCTTCAGTATTCGTGATGTCATGAATCATGCTGGTTGAAAATCGTCTTTTCAGTGAGCTCAGAGAAACCTTCCACCTTCAGCAGATGATTGTGGAAACAGCCTTCTAGTGTCAAACTGCACAGACATCATTCTGCACAGTGAAGCTCAAACAGCCACCCGAAGGAACAAGAAGAAAAATAGATTTTTGACTTTAGGGGGGTCTTCAAGTTTTCGAGCACAACATTCCACGTGAGTGGAGGAATGTTTCTCGTTAGGACTGAAGTGTGAACTTCAGCCAGCAATTTCAGAGAGAATTGAATTGAATGAGTGGCAAAAGAAAGTCAACATTACGTGTGAATTTGTGACGCAACCTTCACAAGAAACATCTGCCAATGGGAAAACATATCGTGTCTGAGGCGGCTCTCAGAATCACTGCATACTATGAGAGCCAGTTGGAGAGAGTAGAGTCGACCCATCATAGGAGATTAATGATCTAAGTTATTTGAAGAGAAGCTCCCTCTTCCCCTGCAGAGCAAAGGGCAGCTGAGGGACTGTTTCAAGGTTATATCAGGCTATATCAATTTATGTTCATCTTCCCTGGTGGAGTGAACAGGTGAAAGACACACTGGGAGCGTTGGGGAATGATAGTGGTTCTGATTAAATTTCTAGTCTGTAGCCTATCTACACTGGGAGGCATCATTTCCCGCGGCCATAATAGACATATAGACGGTTTTCACCATCACTTCCTTTTTCTCAGCTTCTTCTTCAGTGTTTTATGGTGGTTGGATTCAACAGTGCTAACTATTTACAGTGTCCACTTTCTCAGCTGTTCAGGGGGGAAACACTGACATACTTCTATTTCTATTTTTTTTACTTTTGCTATGGAAACGTTTAAATGTAAACATAGGCCTATGCGTGCAATAACATACTGATAGTCAGCTTACTCTGTAACGTGTAGCTTTATTAGCCTCTCAGGCTAGCTCCGGACCAGACGACAACGCTTCCTACTACCCAGTGTGTGCACCTCTTTCCGACAGGGGTGATTGTTATGGCAACTATCAACAACGACAACAACTAGTATTAACTACTACCACAAGACATAAAGGCCGAAATAGGCTACGTTGTTACTGTGTCTGTCGGAGACACGGCCAAACATTTAATATGAACCTGAATATCAGCCTGCGCTCAGCTATGTATACAGGAAGTATATTCTTCTCCTTCTCTGGCGTTTAGTAAAGTGGATATTCAGGTGGCTTGTGCCCCGTTTGTTATTGTGGTCAAGTTAAAAGCGTCTATAGAGACACTGCATGAAATAGGTAATTTTCCTTGAAACATAAACATAGCTAAAAGCTGTTGTGTGGTGGGCTGCGCACACAACAAATGTAAAAAATGCAAATGTAAAAGTTTTTTTGTACTCCGGAGCAAAACAAGGAGGCGTGGTTTCTGAATGATGTGCAGTGTCTCTATAGTAAGCTCTGGCCCTGTTTGAAGGATTGATGGAGGGCAACGCATATTGGCTTATGAGAGTAGTAGGCTATGTGTGTTGACGTTTTGTTTTCTGTCTTCATCAGACCCCTAACCTTGGCCTCAACGCTTTACACTTCTTTCAACAAATTTCCAAACTTTTGAAGCGTTGACCTTTGTAAATATTCATAGATTTAAAAAAATATATATATATTTCAACGACCCAAATAGTTGCGTCGGGGGTAGAGGTAGATTGGGGGCATTGCTGCAAGGCGAGGTTGTGCTGCACTCCTTGATTTTAAACTCTCTGCCTTGACTGATATGTGATTTTCTCTGTGAACACTGTGTGGCCTCTAGCATGTTCTGCCATATTCTCTCTGCATGTTGGATAGGAGAGGTCACAGCTGGAGGCTAAGCTCTGCTAGCAGCGCTGCTATCTGCATGTGAAGAGGCTGTTTGTTGTGGGCGCCAGCTTGGAGCTATAATGAACTCTTTTCACCTGCTGCTATATACCGCCTTCGCCGTGTTGTGGGGAGATGAGGGCTAAACAAGCACAAAACCGTATGATGTAGCATCAAACTTCTGACCGCTCCTCAGCCACAGCAGCAGCAGCTATAGCCTCAGAAGTCAACTTCTCGTTCCATATGGTCATCTCACACCCCCCCCCCCCCCCCCCCCCCCCCCCGTTATTTCACTGCGGCTCCGCTCTCAAAGGCCCTATTCATACAGTAGATGTAGCAATCACAATAAAACAATACCCTTACTTGCCTTAACCCATTGATACCTGATGCAGCATTTGCATGTATATCCCTCATTTGTGTGCGTATCCCTTTAAGACCGCGAACCGCGTTAACGCGGTCTTAAAGGGATACACACACATGCTGCATCAGGTATCAATGGGTTAAAAGAAACATATAGATATATATATTTTCATGGTCATACAACATACTAGAAAGATCTTCTTCAGGCTCTCTTTTTTCAGTGGTAAAAAAACAATTATTCCTTCCCCTCCTTGGCTGACGAACATGTCGCCAATATCCACCATTGTCTGAAAATGAATGTTGACGTGAGTAAGATCCCCCCCTTCAGCTTGTTACGTCTCATAGCAAATCAATGGGAGTCAATAAGTGTCAATGAGAGGCCAAAACTCAATTGGACCTCTCAACTAGCGCGCTTGTCTCGCTCACATTATCGATAGGTGTTTGCAGCTCTACATCAACTTTAATGAAGTCTGTCCCTTTCTCCGCGCGCACCCTTTAATCTTGTATTGACGTTTCTGGCCGGGCCTTGTGATAACAGCTTATAAGTCACCTTTATAGAGGTAGCAAATAAAGTTGTAACTACAGCTGTTGAAAGGCCGTCAGCGCCAACAGGGCTAGTAAAATAAGACACATGTAATGGGATTCTCTTTATTCCAGACAGAAAAGAAGAGAACTACTTTGCAGACAACTATTGGGAGAGAATTGAGGCGAGATTGAGATCGTTTTTGACGTCTTTCTTGTCCGTCTTTGTTGGAGCAGGTATCTTTTTTTTACTCGGCTCATTGTGGGTTCATCTATGTGTTTTTGACGGCGTGCAGGCAGCAGGAGTCGGGGGTGGAATTGCAGGTGCGCCGCGACACAGAACATCTGCATCTGTCTCTATGGAAATGGAGGCTTTAAATAAGAGGGAAAAGCCAAAGCGAAATGGGAGAGTGTGTGCCTGTGTGTTTAATGTGTGTGTGCCTGTGTGTTTAATGTGTGTGTGCCTGTGTGTTTAATGTGTGTGTGCCTGTGTGTTTAATGCGGGCCGACCCCTCCATTGTAATGTAGATAAGCGTCAGGCCAGCAGCACCTCGGGTGATTAACTACACAGTGTTAGTGAAAGACTGAGCAAACAAACAGGTGTCAGCAGCTCATTATGAGAAGCCTAATTGTATCCATTCTATTGTGCTCCGTTTCATTGCATCTTTACCAACTGTATATACTATAGTGACTATTTCGAAGGAATTGCCTTCTTTGTGACTGTGCCTGCGAAAATTTAAGATATATTTTCTTAAAATAAGAATAATTTTCTAAAAATAGAAATTTGAAAATTTTGAAGATGTTCTTTTTTAAGACCGAAATAATACTAAGAAATTGTTTCACTTTCTTGAAATTCTGTTTTTGCAGTGTGCACCCGAATGCATGTGAGTGTATGTATGTGCACAGAGAATTGCAGGATTACTGGGGCTTTTCCCCAGTCTCTAATGGGGTGTGTGGAGAGAAGTGTAAAGCGACTCCGGCAGAGTAGTAGACAGACCGTCCTGACTAATGACAGGAGAGAGATTGAAACGCTCCGTGAAAAGGACAAAAGCAGACCACTAATGTCAGCTTTTAACACTGCGCCGAACAAAAGGCACGCCGGCAAGAGAGATGATAATGGAAGAGAAGACGAAAATGACGTCTAATAGTGAACTCGAGCAGAACAGAGTATTGTTAAGCAAGAGAGGTAGGATGTTAAAGCAGGAGCTCTGACAGAAGCAGTGTGTGTGTCTGTGGGCACGTGTGTGTCTGTCTGTTTGTGTGTGTGTGTGTGTGTGTGTGCGTGTGTTTGTGTGTGTGTTTGTGTGTGCACACATGCTCGCCTTTGTGTCTTTGTGTGAGTTTGAGAGTGGGTGGCTTTGCAGCAGGCAGCAAAAGCTCCACATCAGCATCTTCTCTCTGGCGACCAATTAGCTTAGACATTCAGAAATTTTCAAAATAACTTTCCCCATTTGCATCTTTTTCATTTGCTTATCTCTCATTCAACTGGCAGCACTTTCTCTGGCTCCCAGGCTTTCTTCAGGATTCAGTGATGTCACACCTGCAAGATAATTGGATAAACTCAATTCAAAGCAAGAGCTCGTGGATACGGAGACAGTGAGGCACCATTTACCTACTGCAGAAACGGGGCATCACGGAATAAATCTGGGATGGAAATAGGGGCGTAACAATACGCGCATTCGTATTGAACCGTATATCCGTATCGTATTGACCCGTTTAGTTACGAGGCTTTAGGTTCAATACGCATTGCAAACCGAATGAATCTTTCACTGCTCGACAGTGCAAGTTTTCTACAAGGATATCATGGAAAACTAAAACTGAGACAAAAAACTTAAACTAGACCGTGAAAATAATAAAATACACAAGTAAAATAAAGAATAATAAAATAAAAAATCAAATCAAATCAAGGACATTTCTCTGGTGAACCGTGACGCCACTGTGTCGTATCGAACTGAACCATGAATTCTGTGAAGCGTTACACGCATAGATGGAAATAATCCTATAATACTTGTGAATTTGGAAATTCAAAAAAATGCTCTTCATTATTTAATGATGTAACTTATCTTGACGTGAATGCTTGATTGGCTAGCCTTTAATAGTCATATGGGAAATGTACAAAATGTACACATCTCATCACAGGGACGGCTTCTTCCCAACTGCCATCTGCCTCTTCAACGAGAGCCGAAAGCCCCAACAAATAAGGACTTCATCATCCCCCCCCCCGCTACCCCCTGAGCACAGCTGGCTTGATAACGGACCAAGGTCTCTCCCACTGACAATATCCCAACCTCCTCCCTGCTAGCCTAGGTAAACCCAGCCACCACGTGACCTGCTCTCTCAGGCCTGAGAGCAGGTCACGTGGGGGATGGGTTTACCCAGGCTACCTCCCTGCCACCAGTCACTTTATATTTTGTGATTGTTTTTCTGTATTGCTTTGTCTTCTACTATTGGTGTAACTGCTGTGCTACAGTACAGTAAGTCAAATTCCTCGTTTGTAATCTGATTACTTACTGTGGCTGTTAAAGTGGATTTTTTATTTTCTTTATATTCTTTTTATTTTCCACTAGCCTACACTTGAGATGTGTTGTTGAACAATGAAAACACACAGAGAGATCCAGGCTTTTTTTTTTTTTTACGCATCTTTGAATGTGCATGCATATTTATGTATGTGGGTGTGTGTGTGTGTGTGTGTGTGTGCTCGCACGCACGCACGAGTGTGTGTGTGTGTGTGTGTGTGGGCGCGCGTGCATGTGTGTGTGTGTGTGTGTGTGTGTGCGTGCGTGCATGCGTGAGTATGTATGTGTGTGCATGGTTTTCGTGGACAGATCCGCATGTGCGGGAGTAATTCCCTCGCCCTCCCTAACGTCAAGACTCCACCATCTCTGTGGATCAATTGCCTCAGAATCGAGATGAATTATTAATGCCCACATTCCCTTTTTTACTGATGGGAAAATCATTTGAGATGGATTTTTTCGAGCTCCCAATGAATTCATCAGTTGTTTAAGGTGTCAATATTATTTCCAGATATTGCTCTGGCAGAGAGAAGCGCTGATCAGGACTCCTGACATTGTGACATTGTTGCTCTGACCTTGAGCCAGATACTTAACCCAGCTTGAATCAATACATATTCATGGCTGCCATTCACCCACACACCACCAGGCAGCCATGTGTGTACACAGAATTGCAATGTGTTACGGTACATAGCAACTCCACACATATAGCCACAGACGTAACCGGCTGTGTTTGTACAGCATCTTTGCGCTTTCGACGACACAGCCAATGTGCTTCCCATTAGATAATGCGGGGGAGACAATCCTTTAAATGGCTATTGGGAGCAAAGCTCGAGCTTAAGGAGCTTTATATTGCTTCCAGTTCAAGTTTCATTACGACGTAATTAAACTTTAAATTTAATTCGGCTTCTTTAGAGGCTAAATGAAAGAGGATTCCCCCATGCCCAACCCCATAATTCCCCGGAAAAGTGACTTTGGAGACAAATGATGTTGTTAGCTTGACGTCAAGGGTGGCGCTAGCGGTACGCTGAATGGCTGATTGACGGCTCTGTTTGTGCGAGACCTCAGCCAGAACAGGATGAATAGAGCACAGTTAGCTTTGCCAGCTGAGATCAATACGCTAGTCTCAGGTAAGCACTGTGGCTTCACCCTGTGGGTATTTCCTGACCAATGATAAATGCGAGGTGTTGCTTGGTTTGAAATGTGATATTTTTCATTTGTCACATTATATCATGTCATGTCAGTGATTATACTGGGAAAGAAATGAGGTATGGAGGCTGCTGTGAGACATTATTCCATTATCTAGTATTTCCTCATAGAATAATGTTTCGCACAGCCTCAGTGGACCTTGATAACAGCAAGCTAATATCAACACTAGGATATTAGAAATCCTTGTTAAAATCTTTGCACAAGGTGGCTTTCATGCAGAAATATTTTCGCAGACTTTAATAAGATGCAATAGCAAGACGTGCGCGTTTGTGGAAAGGAGAAACGTGAGCGGTGGAAAGCTCATTGCAACATGACCGGCCCGCGCGCTGGAGCAGGAAGCCAACCACACCGGACCCCCCCCGGGAACTATCAGCGTCTGTGGCTGGCAACAAATGGCTTTACTGCCCAGTCCTCTATGGCGACCACAGAGGGAGCCGGTGCTCTGGGAACGACCTGTAAACCAAACACATCACCACATTCAATCTGTTGCCTTATTAATCTAATCAGCAGCTCATTCGATGCCCCTCTGAGACAGGCATCAGCGCGAGGCAGAGAAACCTAAACAGACAGAGAATGGCAGTCCCGCTCCGTTGAAATGAGTTTTTCAAGATGCTTTCCTTTCCTGTTGCAGCGGATAATGTAGGTATGAGTGAGTTAAAAGAGTCGGCAGCAGCAGACCTGCTACACTCCTGTGGAAACATCTTTTTCTAAGGGGAAGAAAATGAAAAAAGGCGGTTGTTTGCGAACTTCCATCACCTTGTAGTCACAGCAACAAAGGCTTTGTTGCTATGAAGCCTTGGGCAACTACAGCACAGCAGCATGTCTATTACACCTTCACTGCATTTGCACTACAGTATTAGCAACTTATGCAACTACTGTGCAATTTTTGTCCATTCATTATTTTGTACAAGATTTATGAATACTGGAATACTGTTATGCACTTGGTCAAGTGATGATGAGGACGATGATGATTATTGTTGTTGATTGATTGATTGATTTGTTGGTTAATTGATTAAAATATAATATACTGACCTTATATCCTGCAGGATGGCAATAAATTTGGTAATGGATTACAAGTTATTGCAATGTAAACACATCCTTGTGTCTGGAGCGTATAGTTGAACAAATCTGGTTATGTGTATGAAGCTGCGTATGTTTGCAATTAAATTATAGACAACAAATAAAGTGAGACTTAAAGTGATCATCTCTAAGATTTCACTTTTGTTCTCTTGGGTGACACGTATGGCGATGAATGGTAATTGCAGGTCAGATCCGAACAGTGTTGCATAGCATTATGTGACATTACTCAGTTTGTTCGGCCATAGCAACCACCCGCAATGCTAGCAGAGACTGGAAAAAAGTAGTGTATCCTACTTCACACAAGAGTTGTCGGGAACCTACAGTAACCTGCAGAGCGTGTCTGTTGTGTTAGCTCCGCCTACCCTGTGTCACCACAGACACCAAGTTCATAAATGCTGCAATACTGAAAATGCAAAGGCTTCCATCAATGGGCCATAGACACAATCACCAATGTGTTAACTCACTATCAGATAGTGAGTTAACAGACATTTATGAAAATCTTTGAGATCATCACTTTAAAACGGTGATGATTCTTTGTTACTGTAGCCTACACCCAAATCCACCGAGTCCAATAGGATTTACTGGATTTCCATGTCTCACACTCTGTATGGCAGTGCGTTTGCATTGTATTCCTTTGCGAACAGGGTGTTAATTGTCTGCTACTACTAAAAATTGATTATCTGTATCTTGGAAACCACATGTCCAGTCACGTAATAGGTATTGGACTGTGGATCAGTGATTAGCACTGGCGCCTCACAGCAAGAAGGTCCTGGGTTCGAACCCTGGTCTATCCCAGGTCCGTTCTGTGTGGAGTTTGTGTGGCTTTCCACGGGGTGCTCAGGTCTCCTCCCATCAAAGACATGTACGTTATGGTTCATACTCCTGTCAGTGGCCCTGACAGGCACTGGCAAAAGAACTGGAGTTGGTCCCCAGGCGCTGTACTGTGACTGCCCACTGCACCTATGGGTCAAATGCAGAGGATACAATTCCCCACGGGGATAATAATGTATACAAGGAAAGAAAATGCATTGATTCCCAAGGGGAAATCGGACCATTGCAGCAGCAAGGAAGAGCATAGATAAAAAATACAGTAAATAAAAAGATTAGATAATAGATATAGAATACAATTAGATAGAAGAAAAGATACAACAGCTTCATACGGCAAATACAGAGTTTCTGTTGGCGAGAAGCAATACTCACTTATGTTGACGTTTACTGTAACAGATTTAAGACTTACAGTTGCTGGCATTTACAGATTTACAAATCTATAAATGTTTGTCTATTAAAAAGGGCACACTACATTGCCACCGTATTCACCAGCTGTGTAACTTCTTCCAAATGGATTTTCACTTTTCAGAGATGCTCCAAAAAGACCAAAATGGCCGTGACTGGAGGTCACTGGCCGAAGCGTTTCGAAAGGTCAGTAAGTTGCGATGTGGAGTCTGATGGAGACGTGGGTTTTCTCTCACAGACCTACACTGGACTTTGTGTGGGGTCTGCACTTTTGTGACGAAGTGGCCACGCTTGTCACCAAAGTCACCCAGGGTCAGCGTCCCATCCAACGGGCCAATAATGCCTGTGACAAATGTCAGAGTCTCTGGTGTTACTGTGAACCCGTATAGATTTATTGATTTCTTCTCTTTTTGTTCCCGTTTGGTTTCACCAAGGCTCTCACTTAAGTTTTATGCCCTCTGCAAGTCATATATTTCCTCCAGTCAGCAGCATCCCTCCATTTTAACACTCTCATCTCATCTTCCTTTTGTGTGTCCGCCCCGGCCGCCTCCTTTGACTGGATTTGTTTTGTCCCCCTTGTTTCGGCCCGTGCTAATCTCTGTCATCGGCACTGCTTTAGCCTGCTCTTTCACCCCCCCCAGTCCGGTCAGTACTGTTCGTTTTTTAAGATTGCAATCTAACTGCTAATCTTTATAGCTTCTTTCTCCAGGACAGTGCCCCAAGCCTGGCTGAATGATGTGCCAGAGATGTAGCAGCCCCTCGGGAGTCTTAGAAGTTGTTTTGCAAGCTTGCTGAGGTTTGAAGGGAGAAGTTTCCACCACATATTCAGATGCGCCAGCTGTCACGACTGCAGTTGTCAAATCGTCGAGCCAAAAGGTGTGTCAGATTGTATTTGTTTAATGATGATGCTCATTACTTACAGCTTCTCACCCTCCACACTTTCCCCCTCGCCGTATAGTGAGCCAATTATCCATAAAGCTAAGAAATGTGTGTGTGTGTGTAGGTGTGTGTGTGTGTGTGTGTGTGTGTGTGTGTGTGTATGTGTGTGTGTGTGTGTGTGTGTGTGTGTGTGTGCATGAAGTCTGCTACTTCTCCTCCTCTTCCTCTCCTGGCTAGCAAAGCAACACATATCTGTCATAATGAGGAGCAAGCAGTGCTTTTACCCCCACGCTGCCTCTCTTCGCTAACATAACACAAAGATATTTACTAATGCAGGGTGTTAACACAGCCATCTTTTTCATACAACAGCGCAAGCAAGTAGTCCCTGGATGGCATGCATTATACACATCTAATTAAGTCTTCACATGTCTAATAAACCACATTATACCTTTGGGGGTAGGAGGGGAGGTCAGGAGCTGAGCTTTGAGTCTGTGTAAGACAGTCAGTGCATTGTCGCTAGGTGTGTGTCCGTGAGTGTGTGTATGTGTGCGCACACACACACACACACACACACACACACACACACACACACACACACACACGTGTGTTTGTGTGTTTTAGAATCATGTCTATGATAGCTATTTAACTTTCACTAATTAACCTAGAATAAATCAGGGCTGCACGGTAAATATTTGTCGCCGGGGAGGGAATAAGGGGACGGACGCTCTCCGTAGTGCCGTATAGCGCTGTCTGATGATGTGAATGGACTGTGCGTGTGCATGTGTGCATATGTGCGAATATGTGTTTGTGTGAGAGAGAGAGAGAGAGAGAGAGTGAGAGAGAGAGAGAGAGAGGGAGAGACAGAGAGAGAAAGAGAGAGAGAGGGAGAGAGAAAGAGAGAGAGAGAGGGAGAGAGAGAGAGAGAGAGAGGGAGAGATAGAAAGAGAGAGGGGGGGAGAGGGAGCGAGAGAGGGAGGGAGAGAAAGAGAGAGAGAGGGAGGGAGAGAGAGAGAGAGAGGGAGAGCGAGAGATAGAGAGTGAGCCAGGCTGAGGAGGCAGCCAGCCAGCTGTTGGTGGAGTTTGATAGGCCTGTGGAGAGCTGCCTCTGTCTCTTCATGGGCACCAGTAAAGCGCAGTGCTCCCAGTGGCAGGTGGTGGCAGTGCTCCCAGTGGCAGGTGGTGGCTGCCCAGTCTCTCTCTCCCACGGGAGAGCGGAGGCAAAGATCATCCGTAGTGGTGCCTCTTCTTATTAAACACCTCTACGCTCTGCGGCTCTGTAGCTACCGACTAGAGAGCGGCGAGGGATTTCACAGCGAATACCAACTCGGCAGACAGAGTCAAAAGAGTCTTGAAAAGCATTTTTAATGGTAGCGCCAGAGTGCGCTTGCTTTTCCTTTCTTTGACATCAAAGGCTTGGAAGAATTGATGCGACAGATCGGAGCTCCTTACAACAGCCCACACAGATTGAGAAAGTTCCAAACAGGGTAGAGAGTACAGCAGCCTACACCGCCCGGCCTTCATACACTGGCAGCTGGATGGATAGGAGTACAGTAAGCCCAGGGAAAAGAATAGGTCTATACAGTAAAGTGCTCAGAGTGCTTTTCCCCAAGCAGCTTGACAGCCAGGTCCCGGTGACCGTGTTTGTGACAATCAGCCTACCCTGTACCTCGCATCGGCAATTGGTTTAGTAGTTGCCATGGCAACATACGGTACAGTAAGTCTGGCTTAGGTGCCAGCCTTGCCTCGCCTCCATCTGAGGCAACAGAGTTGATAGTCCTGATGTTTGTACTTCCCGGTGTCAGAAAACGACACTCCTACATATAGCCACAGAAGGCAAAGCAAACTCACCCCCCCACTCCCTCCCTCCCTCCCTCCCTCCCTCTACCTCTCTCTCTCTCTCTCTCTCTCCAGAGGGATGTAATTCAATTCTCTGAATACACTCGAGGGAGGGAGCCTGTGAAGACTCATTTATGCCTCCATAACGCTCATGAGGTTTTGTACCAAATGCGAGTTATTTTCGTTGGATTTGAGTCCTGGCAGTCTGGCAGTGATTTCTCTGTCTATCCACACAGCAATTCAATTAGGCTATTCAGAGGATTATTTTTCTTGGGATCAGAGATGGAATTCAAACAAAGAAAGAACAAAATCAGTTATTCATTTGGGGTCAGGTGTGAAGAGGAATATTTGTCGAAATGATCTATTAGTTCCCGGAGAGCATTATTTCAGTCCATACTAAGTGTTTTCAACAATAAACAATAGCCTTTGAAGTGTTTAGATAGTAGCCTAACATGCATTTACATACAAATGTGCATAGCTCTAAAAACCTAGATTTAAGAATATTTATAGTTGAAAAAACATGAATAATAGATGAGCAATAGTTGCCGTATCAGGCGATGTGGCTATTATCCAGAGAAAATGAGTATGTGGTACTTCCCTTAAACTCTTCTCTTTGTTATTCAAATCAGTGCTATTGTACAGCCTCAGCAGCATGACGAGAGAGCAAAGAATCAAAAGTTGTCCGCTGAATGACTCAAAGGTGAGACAGACAGAGGGGACAAAAGCCTTGAAAGACATATTAACACCGTTGCTGCTGAAGGTTATCTCCCTCGCCTGTCCTTGAGCATTTCAAGCAAGTCAACGGACTCGCCTTCCACCGCCGAGACGTGGGTTCAAATCCGGGCAGCGGTACTTCCGGCTTGGTCAGTTGTTCGTGTCTGCGGGTGGGAATGCGATGGGGTATGAGTCCTGGTCGCTGCACTAGCGGCTCCTCTGGTCGGTCGGGGGCGCCTGTTCAGGGGGGAGGGGAACTGGTGGGAATAGCGTGATCCTCCCCCATGCTATGTCCTGCCGGTGAAACTCCTCGCTGTCAGGTGAAAAGAAGTGGCTGGCGACTGCACATGTATATCGGACGAAGCATGTGCTAGTTTATGGCTCTCCCCAGAACAGCAGAGCGGGTGGAGCAACGACCGGGACAGCTGGGCGAATTAACCTCACGTCATCACCAGACTCTCAAAGGAGAGAGAGCCTGGTCCTCATTACTACAGGGAATGATCATCCGCCCTAAGTGCACGTTCACACCATACGCCACTGCCACGCTGAAGCCACGCAGTTTCATTTCGGCGTCCTTGTTAACAGGCGAGTCCGTTCACACCAGCTGCACACCACGCCACGCTGAAACCACGCTAAAGCTACGCTGAACCGACAGTTTCAGTTTCTGTTCTATTTTCCAAGCATGCAGCGCGCAGCAGCCGACGTGCCAGGCATGAAGTCAATGCAAGTTGTGGGGGGGGTCGGAGGAGCAGCTCCGAGCCAGGCGCTGAGGAAAAGAGAGTGTTTCTGGTGTGACCGCTTTAGCGTGGCACTCAGCATCACTCAGCTTCAGCGTGGCTTGAGCTTTGCTTCGGGGTATGGTGTGAACAAAGCGTAAGACCCGCCCCCAGTTGTGTTTCCGGTGGTTCCTCTGGTGGTCTTTCCGCTTTGTCCCCCAAGGATGATTTTATATGGTCTTAGTTTATTTTATTTTTGTAGCTACATAGCTAGGTAACGCCCATCACATTTATGAGTTTATGAGTTACTATGACGCACAGTTTTCAGAGCAGATTTTTATTTTTTTTGCCGTTGCCGGCATCATCCGCCGGAAGACATGGTCTGTTTCTGCTGGATGACGTGGTGCTATGCTTTTGGCCCCAGACTAGGGCGAATTGGCCAAGAATTAGGGAGAAGATGTGGGAGAAAATTCAGGGGGTAAAAAATTGATAAAAAAAAGCAAGTCACCACTGACCGGACATTTTGTACAGCCAAGTTTACAGTAGTATAGCCACACGTATATAAATATATAAAAAATCAAACAGTGTTAAGCCGTTCGCGAATCGCTCTGTATGTAATTAGGATTATTGTCACATTCAGATAGAGTGTGTACTTGGCTTGTGGCGCTCGCGGTGGCAGCGAAAGCTTTGTGCGGGGTGGATATGAGCTGGCTAAGAAGGGCAGGATGACGCCGATGCGGGTTGGCAGGCAGGGCGGCCATGTCACTCCTGACCTCTCGGAGGGGCTTTGCGGTGACGGCTGCGGTGACACGCGTCACGCCCCGCCCGCGTCCCGCCGCGGCCGTGTAATAATACCCAATTATAACCTGGGCTAATTGCAGGGTGGCGCTCTTTTGTTTTTCTTTCTGTTATTGCAGAAAGCTGACAGGAACAACTCATGGAGGGATCGATGGCGGATTACCAGGCTCATGCAGCTGCATAGAGAGGAGGGCTCAGACTCAGGCTGCAGCTCTCATTAAAAGCCGGGCCTGATCTCAGCCAAGCCCTGGGAAAGGAGGGGTGAAAAAGGCACGGAAAAACCGGAGGTGGAGGAGAAGACGGAGAGGAAGAAAGGGAAAGGAAGGGAGAGAGAGGAGGGAGGGAGGAAAAAAAACAGAGAGGAAACTTTACTGTCCCCGTTGGGCATGGCCTCGGCAGGACTCTTATAAATGGCTATTGTTCCCCATGAAGCACACAGCGACTGTTTACAGGTCCCCATAAAGGAGGGCTTTATTCCTGCTCAGGGATGCATTGTGACAAGATCATTTGAATAGCCGAGGTCTTACCAGAAAGACATAAACATTTACGGCCAGTTGACACCAGGAATCCGGAATGAGGCGTCGCTAACCTCTGCAGGGACGCCGCCTTGACTCCTGATGACACCCACCGACACTCCACCACGTCTCCTCCCCGCCACACTCTCATCATCATCACGCTGTGAGTGACAGAGTGAGGGAGAGGGGACAGATGATGAGCGAGAGGCTATGCAAACAAGTAAATAAACAGAAAGAACGAGGGAGAGAGAGAGAGAGAGAGAGAGAGAGAGAGAGAGAGATGCAGGTCTTTGATGTCTCCTTTGAGTCGTGCCACAATGAAATGGCGGTGTCTTGTTGTTATGTTTTATCACAGGAGTCGACCGCTAGAGCAGACCCGCGGGAGCAGCCAGACATGAGGCTGAATTCGATTAGACAGTAATCTGAGATGGACAAGGCAGTGGTGCAGGCGGTGTCAGCGAGCCATGGGGACTCCATAAGCAAACTATCGCCGTGACTTTTCCTCATTTCATGCCTCTCGCCGCCGCGGCGGCGGCGCGTTGGCGTTATTTGTAATCCGCGCTTCATGTTCCAAATCCTGATTGTATTCGAGGGCGTTTGTTTTTAATCCTGGCAGTCATCCTCCAGAGTGCAGGCAGTCATAATCTCAGGTGATGATGAGCGAGGACTCCCAGTCATTAACGAATTAATTCTGCTTACCTACATCCGCGATCTCAACGCTGCGTCTGCCGTCTCCTTGGGCAAGGTCGAGGTTTTAGGGAAATGTTTCACACATTTTCACACCTACACATCTTCTCTCTCTCTCTTTCGTTTCTCTCTCCCTCTCTCTTATTCTCTCCATCTCTCTCTCTCTCTCTCTCTCTCTGTGTGCTATTGAGCTGTTGTTTTTCCTCCTGCCTTGCTTGGCATTCCGTTCATTCTCCAAGATGTTTGCCAGCGTAACCAATGATTAACAATTATGCCAGTGCATCTAATTAATGCCGGCTAATTATGAGGTTGAGATGCTGACGAGGAGCGGGGATGGCGAAGATCGCAGCGCCAGAAATAATCAGGAGAGAAAGCGAAAGCAGAGAGATATAGAGAGAGAGATTGGGAAGTGTGAGTGTCTTAATTGCTACGCTCTGCTTCAGTCTCCATGACCCTGAGCTTATTACATAAAAAAATGTGGACAACTTGTGCATCAAATTGCCGCGTGTTATTGTAAACTGTTTCTCACTCATCTCATTTGTTGACCATGCATATCACATTGGAGGGGGGGGGGGGGGGGGAGGCCATTTCATTATTTTCTCTTCTTCACTGGATGTTGTACTCGTGAAACCACCACAAGGTCCCTGGAGTGTCGGGGGAAACTCCAGCCGTAATTAGGTTAAAAAATGCCCACACATTTTTTAATCTTAAAACCAATTTGCTGTTCATTTGTCAACAGCTGCTCGAGCACAACAGAAATGCTAAATGCAAATAGCCTGCAGGAGACATGCCAAGACCTGTAATAGATATTAATCACATCAACTAATGACGACTCTCTCCATTTTTTTTTAAACTCTAGAATCCTTCGTACAGTCCGCAGAAGAAACACACGATGGACCTCAACCCACTTCCCCACCTAGAGTAATACTTCATCAGGAACATAGCCAAGAAAAATGACCTCCTTCCACAGCTCATAATGAGGCTATATGGAACATTCATTAGCATAGTCAGTATCTGCGGGGGCCTAGCTTTATGTTCAACGTTCTTTATACCTATACGACCCTTCTGTACGGGTTCCATAATACTGTCGGAGGGAGAACACATGCCGTATATTACTGGAACACGTTTTTGCTTCCTATTCAAATGAGCACATCTACGACGCGTACGGCAGAGGGAATAGTGTTTTGGGAATCGCCCGAAGAATAGTCATTATCTTCAGACGAGCCCATGATTTAGACTTCCGATTGTTTGTTGTTGTTGTCTTGCATGTCAAGCAGAGATAGGAGGCAGCGTTGAGCGGTGAGGGTCCTCGCTTTCCCAAAGTGATTTAAGCCAAAATGATTGACTTAGACCACAGAGGCCCCCGAGGCAAATTACTGGGGCTCAGAGTTTGGCTGAGGACACACGGCTTAATTCTGCAGATATGCTAGCTTTCTACAGTATTTGACAACTGATGTGTGTGGGGGTTTGAACATCATATCCCAGAGATGTCTTGATGTTTATGGAAATTGTGTATGACATACACAAGTAGTGGCAAATAACAGTTTGCAGAAGTGTTAGAACATCATTGTGTGTGTGTGTGTGTGTGTGTGTGTGTGTGTGTGTGTGTGTGTGTGTGTGTGTGTGTGTGTGTGTGTGTGGTGTGTGTGTGTGTGTGCAGTAAGGTGACCAGATTTCTCAAATGAAAATCGGGGACATTTCCAGTCCGGCAATCAATATATCATTAAAATATCCAATGTTATTACCTATGAAATAGAAAAAGGGGATGATTCCGGTTTCATTTATTAATAAATTAATAAACACTGTCGGAGAGGCCCCTGGTGCCCCCACCCCCACCCCACCCCACACACACACACACACACACACACACACACACCTACACACACACACACACACACACACACACACACACACCTACACACACACACACACACACAGACACACACACACACACACACACACACACACACACACACACACACACACACACACACACACACACACACACACACACACACACACACACACACACTTCATTCACTGTGCCCCTTTACAAAATGTCAAAGTGTTCTCCAGCAGCATGAGGCCTGGCTGTCCGAACCTACAGTGCCGAATGTTTTATGAAAAGCCTCAGATCTCAAAAAGTATTTTCAGTGTTACAGTCCTAAGTGCTTCTTCATAGTTCAAGATTTCCTGGACCAGCAGGAAGCAGCATGTGCACTTGTTGGATGTCTGGATCAACGGGCTACATAGACATGTGATGCTGTGATATGCTTTTAACCGCCCGTAAGCCTCCCGCAACCTTCTTGAGTGGTTGGCCAGTGACGTCTGTAAAGGGTAGACTCATAGGTACTCATTAGAATCCATTCTCATTCAGATATCTTGAGGTGAGAGCGGTCAGGGGTCCCCTTTGAAATTGACCATGCTGGTTTTTCAAAATTAATTATTTCGCCCCGTTCCTTCCCGACAAGGTAGCATGGCATTGTTGCTCCCAATATGCTGTAGATCTTACAGTTTCATATCGCATAAGTATCTTCACTCTATATTTAAGAATGAGCCCACTAGAGCTAGAGTCATATTGACCACAGACGGCAGTAGAAAATCGGGGACATTTTCGGGGACAGCTCCAGCCGGGGACAGGTCACCAAAAACGGGGACTGTCCCTGAAAATCGGGGGCGTCTGGTCACCTTAGTGTGCAGGATAGCACCCCCGTGATCTCTCTGAGAGCTTGAGCTAACATGATAGCCTCCTCCAGCGCTCTCAGAAGAACAGCAGCCGGGGGAAGCCAGCAGGGCCCCAATCTGTCAGACTTCACTGATGTTTGTCAATGTGATGTTGAACATGAGAGGGTTATGTTTAGCAGTGTCACAGCAGCTATTTGTGTGGGAGATGTTGGATTGGATATAGCGCTTCCGCCCCCGGCGGGCCTCAGCCAGAGTGGATTCTCATCTATATTCCGAGTCCACGCCCTTTTAGTGTCACGGTAGAAAGCGTTCAGTTCGATGGAAAACGTAAATAGTAAATCGATAGCGCGGCATTTTTCTATTCCAGAAGATGCATCTTGATCAATATTCCACATCATCATTCATCCTCACCTCTATCATTCACCAGTGGTGTCATTAGCCGCTCCTCCAATTGTAACCTTGTTAACCTCCGACGAATACGCACAAAATAATACACAGGCACTTTCGCCGAAGAAAAAAAAGACTGGTTTCTCGTACGTTTCCAGATCATGTTTGAAAGAAATGTATCTACATTTACGGATTTTACGCCACTTTATTTTGAAGCTGCCTTTGCTTAAAAATCCATTAAGTTACGAAAAGTTTGCAGAGAGATGTGTGCGGAGCAATGCATATTAAACTCATCCTTTTCATAAATGACACATTTGTTAACCGCAGCTTAAGAATAATTTCCTTTTGAGTTGTGGGAAGCTGAACTTTGGGCCTTTGCAGTTGCAGGCTTCAGACAGACATAAATGTCCAATTAATTCCTTTCCAGTGTGTTGGAAAGTATCTACAAATAAATATAAAAATACAGTAATAATACAATTATGAGTAGAAATACATCAGCCGTGTCTGCATTTCAAATCGCTGTAGCAAATGGCGAGCAAATGCCTCGCTTGATCGAGTTGTCAGAGGACTAAAAGATGGACGCTTTTTCTAGTGTCATTCCTCTTCTAAAGCGTTACATTACAACTGCCATGACACAGGAGGTTCTCTGCTTCCTACAAGACAAACGTTTGTGTCTTTATCAATGAGTAACATCAGGTCACCAGCGCATCCATTCAGGTATAGGCACAGTGCATTTCATTTATTGTATATGATGTAATAGGCCATATTCAGCGTAGTAAACATTGGGGGTGAATAGCTCAATGAATACTGTTATGAAAGTCAATAGGGCTGCAATAACATAAATCAATGCGAGACAACAGCCTAAAGCTTACGCAATGTTCTACTAAATTAGGCATGTAACAATTACAATGGTGAACCCCCCCCCCCCCCCCATGTGACCTTTGATGAAGGGTCTGTCAGCAGGGGGTAGAGCATTTCATGCATGGCCACTATTATTACTGTAGGTGGTGCTATGCCGTTTGAAATTGATTAGCTTAATGCGTGTGTGTGTGTGTGTGCATGTGTGTGTGTGTGTGTGTGTGTGTGTGTGTGTGTGTGTGTGCGCTTGTGTCTATGTGTGTACTGTGTGTAATTTTGTGTGCACATGCATACATTTATGAGATAGAGAATCTGAGAGTTTGAGGGGAGTAAGAGAGGGGTGGGAGTAGAGGGTGGGGTGGGGGTGGGGGTGGATCAGTGCGGTGTTACCCGATGTTTCTTAAGGCGCGGCCCACCCAAATAATTTCTTGGGTGTTTGTTGTTTACAATCTCGGTTCTGTTCTGACTTAAACAGCAGTGCCAATGGCAGACATGCTTATTCACCATTCAAGCTGCATAGGGAGACTGATACTCTTTCCCCAAGTCTTAACTAAATTGGAATATAACATTTTTCATGTAGCGAGTGACCCTCTTTTCCAGGCTGCATGTTGAATATTTTAATATGTATAAGATCATTAAACCTTTTACAGCGCTCCCCCCCCCCCCACACTTTATTCCCCCAGCTAAGGTTAGAATTGCAAACAGTTAGTGTATCAAAACAAAAATAATCATCTTTAATCCCTCGGCCTGACGTTTACAAGGGTCGTTATGGTTACTTTTGAAGACTTTATGCTAAATGATGAGCTGGTTACAAGGGTCTTCAGAGGGAAACCGTTGGTAAAGACCTTGCTGTCTTGAGCCTCGTCAGCAAGCAATAAAGAACGGTTAAATGTTAAGGCAGAAACTAAAGTGCTTGAAGGGCTACCCGGTGCTTTCTTGCATTAAGGAAATAATGACCCAGCCTATTTCATATTCTGTGTGAAACCAAGGTCACAATTTTCAGTTGTTTAATAGGCTCAGCTCGGAATTGAGGGAGCGCGTGTCTGCGTATGTTTGTGTGTGTGTGTGCGCGCACGCGCGCGTGTGTGTGTGCTCGGGCATGCGTGTGCCCATGTGTGCATATCTAAGTATCTGGGAGGCACATTCATGCCAGGGAGAAAATTAATATGGGAATGATTACCGGTTGATTAACGATCCGGTTTAACAGGTATATGAGGATTTCTGATTAACAATGCAGATATATCAGCTCAATGATTAAAACTTAAAATTAGAGCTGCCAAGACAATCTGAATCTGAATGATTGAACTGAAACTGTCTCTTTTCGGGGTTAACATTGCAGGTTGGTGTCACATGTAGGGACTAAATTATCCCCAGCCAAGGGTACAAGCTGTTTTACTTTAGGAAAGTTTAATCAGTATACTCATGAATATAAATTAAACATACCTATCGGCTGGCTGGGTGAACGATGGCAATTACTTTTGTTGTTTCCCCCCCAATAAAGTACCTTTTCCTTACTAAAGCATAATAATGTCATTATAATTTTCTCTTCTTTTTTTTGACTCTCCTTGCAAATACACTTGAAGACTGTGTGGGAGAATATAAAAGGGCTGCATATGAATTTAAATCATACCAAGCCACTTCAGCCAATTTATTTAACGAGAGTCTCGTGCGTCAGCGTCGAGTTCATTCAGATTCCAAAAGCAAAACGGTTTTCTAACGGAGCAATTTCAGCTCTTAGCATCCAGCTGTCAAAGCTCCTCAGCGCGTCCCTCTGGCCAGCAGTGACAGTAACAGAGCATGTGATTGGCCTAATTGAGATGACATTTCCCTGTCTCTATAGAGAAGGTCACCCCCAGTGTCAGTGCGAGGAGGTGCTGCTGACGTCGCCGCCACTTTCCCCCTCGTCCAGCTGCACAGACAGACACATCCATCTGAAGCTATTAAACTCCCGTTGGCCTGCCCTCCTACGTCCTACTGCGATTAGAATCTATTAAGGCGTGGGCACCGCTGAGATGACGGCCGCCATGGAGGCGGGTGGCTGACGGGCCTGCAGGACTCGCTGTAGGTTCCACCTGCAAGGGTTAATGTGGTCAGTGACCACGTAACGAGCACGAGAGAGACGGGAGCCAGATCCCGAGGGGAAAAACGTGTGAAAACCGACGCCGACGCCGTAAAGTGTTTCGCTTTGATGTTGTTGTTTCATTCTCCCAGGACGTGAACAAAGGGAACACAGATGATGAGGTTGCACTAAAGTTTAGTCTGAAAGGGGCGAATAAAAACTATATTTGTTTAGTGACTAAACAAATATAGTCTGGCGCCGCAGGTCTCCATAACAGGGATAAACCCTCCCCGGCTCTACTCTGCTCTCCCATTGGAGCGACTGTTTCGGTGGCAGCCGGATGTCCGCTCCCGGCTTATTACAAGCTCTGTCATTGGCTCCGACCATGTCAATCAGAGCAGCTTCCGCTCCCTCCTCCCTGTGTGTCGCTGTAAATAGTGCCCTGCCGCCTCAGGCAAAACAACAACGCTAACTAGCTAGCAAGCTAACGGCAGAAACCTACACGCTAGCTCGTTGCTACACGCTGAAAACGGCAAGTTGGATTGTTTGAAACTATTTTCCAAGGGCACTGCCGCTAAGCGCCGCCCATCGCAATCCCACTATGGAGACCTGCGGCGCCAGACTCCTCGGACGGAAGGGAGAGGAGGCTGGCCAGTGAGACTAAGGACCCCTAAACTGACACAAATTAGACCACGGACCACCCATTTTGTCCCAGGGTCCCGATCTGATAAGATTTTTTACTTTGAAATGTTTTATTACATACATTTTATGAAACCCATGACCAAAATCGTCATACATTGTCATTGTGTTACTTGGATGGAATTATAGTGAAAATAAATGATCCCCTTTTTTTGCTGGGGACCCCCTAGAACCCCCTCAACGACCCCTGGGGGTACTCGGACCCCACTTTGAGAACCACTGCACTAACTCACTCAGCAAAGTCCAATATTGTACAGTCGTTCACTAACCAAGGAAGTCCAATTTAGTAGTTCATTAACTTAGAGCACAGTTCAATAGTGAAGCTGGCGTGGTCTTGTCAGAGTCGCAGCTTTACTAAGTCCTGTTCCGCATCCTCTTTACTGACAAACACAATCGGCTGTACGGAGACGAGACGAGATGCTAAGTCTCAAGTGCCTGTAATTGTCTCATCAGGCTGCTCATTGCCTCTCTCTGCCTGTCAGCCACACCCCTGCTCGCCACAACGTTGTTTTCCCACTTTTCTGTTGTTTTTCACTTTGTGTCTCAAATGATATGTTGTGATGAATAGACGACATTTCAGTTTGCACAAGTCTGTCACTTTGCAGTGCACAATTAGAATGACTCTAATTTTCAAGTCATTGTTTGTTTTGTGCAATTATAACTGATTCACCTGTCATCACGGTGGCTTCTCTCTCTCGCTCTTTCTCTCTCTTACACACACACACACATGCACGAGCATATGCACGCATGCACGCACGCACACACACACACACACACACACACACACACGCACACACACGCACACACGCGCAACCTTCCAAACACCTTCATTCCCAACATACAGTGGTACCACATTCATCATCTCACAAGCAAGGCAGGAAGCAGCCCAGAGGACCATCAGCCGCGTGTCATGCGAGAAGCATTTCAGCGCGATTCGCGCAAAGAGAAAATTACAGCGATGCATTCAGGTGTCCCCTCAGTCATGCGTACAGAGCCCTTCTGGGGGCCGAGGGGGAGGCAAAGTGGATGTGACGGGCCCAGATTAAATGCCAGAGACGGGGCGTTTCTCACACACACTACAGCCTCCTGGACAGCAGCCTAATTAGGCACTCCCATGCTCTGCCATCAGCTCTTCCAGGAAGATGATTCCTCCCAAAAACACATTTGTTAATGTAACAAAATGTAACACTGCAACACGACGCCATGCTTTGTTAGTGTAACAAAATGTAACACTGCAACACGGTGCTATGCTTTGTTAGTGTAACAAAATGTAACACTGCAACACGGTGCTATGCTTTGTTAGTGTAACAAAATGTAACCCTGCAACACGGCGCTATGCTTTGTTAGTGTAACAAAATGTAACACTGCAACACGGCGCCATGCTTTGTTAGTGTAACAAAATGTAACCCTGCAACACAGCGCCAATGCTTTGTTAGTGTAACAAAATGTAACACTGCAACACGACGCTATGCTTTGTTAGTGTAACAAAATGTAACACTGCAACACGGCGCCATGCTTTGTTAGTGTAACAAAATGTAACACTGCAACACGGCGCCATGCTTTGTTAGTGTAACAAAATGTAACACTGCAACACGACGCTATGCTTTGTTAGTGTAACAAAATGTAACACTGCAACACGGCGCCATGCTTTGTTAGTGTAACAAAATGTAACACTGCAACACGGCGCTATGCTTTGTTAGTGTAACAAAATGTAACACTGCAACACGGCGCCATGCTTTGTTAGTGTAACAAAATGTAACACTGCAACACGGCGCCATGCTTTGTTAGTGTAACAAAATGTAACACTGCAACACGGCGCCATGCTTTGTTAGTGTAACAAAATGTAACACTGCAACACGGCGCCATGCTTTGTTAGTGTAACAAAATGTAACACTGCAACACGGCGCTATGCTTTGTTAATGTAACAAAATGTAACACTGCAACACGGCGCTATGCTTTGTTAGTGTAACAAAATGTAACACTGCAACACGGCGCTATGCTTTGTTAGTGTAACAAAATGTAACACTGCAACACGGCGCCATGCTTTGTTAGTGTAACTAAATGTAACACTGCAACACGGCGCCATGCTTTGTTAGTGTAACAAAATGTAACACTGCAACACGGCGCTATGCTTTGTTAGTGTAACAAAATGTAACACTGCAACACGACGCCATGCTTTGTTAGTGTAACAAAATGTAACACTGCAACACGGCGCCATGCTTTGTTAGTGTAACAAAATGTAACACTGCAACACGGCGCTATGCTTTGTTAGTGTAACAAAATGTAACACTGCAACACGGCGCCATGCTTTGTTAGTGTAACAAAATGTAACACTGCAACACGGCGCCATGCTTTGTTAGTGTAACAAAATGTAACACTGCAACACGGCGCCATGCTTTGTTAGTGTAACAAAATGTAACACTGCAACACGGCGCTATGCTTTGTTAATGTAACAAAATGTAACACTGCAACACGGCGCTATGCTTTGTTAGTGTAACAAAATGTAACACTGCAACACGGCGCTATGCTTTGTTAGTGTAACTAAATGTAACACTGCAACACGGCGCCATGCTTTGTTAGTGTAACAAAATGTAACACTGCAACACGGCGCTATGCTTTGTTAGTGTAACAAAATGTAACACTGCAACACGGCGCCATGCTTTGTTAGTGTAACAAAATGTAACACTGCAACACGGCGCTATGCTTTGTTAGTGTAACTAAATGTAACACTGCAACACGGCGCCATGCTTTGTTAGTGTAACAAAATGTAACACTGCAACACGGCGCTATGCTTTGTTAGTGTAACAAAATGTAACACTGCAACACGGCGCTATGCTTTGTTAGTGTAACAAAATGTAACACTGCAACATGGCGCCATGCTTTGTTAGTGTAACAAAATGTAACACTGCAACATGGCGCCATGCTTTGTTAGTGTAACTAAATGTAACACTGCAACACGGCGCTATGCTTTGTTAGTGTAACGAAATGTAACACTGCAACACGGCGCTATGCTGCAGAGGCCAGGCACATCTCTGCCAGAAAATGGTACATTCAGCTTAATCACAGATTGATTTTGCAATTTTACAAATTCTACAGATTATATTATAGCATTGTCGTTGTATTATTACTAGTTTTTTTCTCTTATCTTCACATGCCTGGAAGCCTCAGAGCAGGTAGGGTAAATTAATAATCAAGTGACTGTGATTTCTGCAAGAACTTGTCAGTCTGTAGCACTAAGAGAAGGTCAAGCGCATTTCTCCGCACAAATGGAGATATCATCTTGCTCACAGATAACTGATGCTCGTGGGTATGATGACACAAGTATAGGGCAGGATCCTCTCGTTTATATCTGCTGTGATATCGGCTCGCGTGCCTCCACACAGACATGCTGGACAGGAAATAAATCTGATTGCGGAGTGCGTGGGGTAATGTTCAATAATAAAAAAGTATTATTCGCCAAGATCAATGTGTGCCGCCGTGGCGATAAAGCAGAATGAATGGAACGTGCTGGAAGCGTGCCGTAAATTTTGATGCGCGGTGATATTGAACACATTGTGACAACATGCTGCTCGGCTGTAAAACATCTTCCAACAGGCTGTTGAACATCCAGCAGCCGCCATATTCTTACAGACGAGAGCGCCCATAAATCACGCTTGGGCCACAGCATGCACGGGCTAAGTGTGTGAGGGATTATGCCTGGCATGGGGCAAAATAGGACAGCAGTATACATATTCGTCAGGGGTGGTTGGGGGATGTTTTGTGCGTGTGTGTGTGTGTGTGTGTGTGTGTGTGTGTGTGTGTGTGTGTGTGTGTGTGTGTGTGTGTGTGTGTGTGTTTCTGTGTCGAGGGGGGACGTTCGATCGATCACTCAATTAAGTTGGTTGCGACGGCTCATGAATCTGTATGACTGACGAGCGACAGCACGTCTTCTCAAGTCACTTTGCGTGACATTCACACAAACTGTAAGCAAGTTCCAATCGACGGACATGCACAGAAGACGTTTAAGCACTAGACCCTCCTGTGGCCCTGGACTGCACGTATGAGCCACACTGCCCGCAAAGCTCCCACACTGTTCAGGAGGCTCGGGGTATTTAAGAATGTTATCTCCAATGCACAGATGTCTTAAAGGTCCCGGTGGAATAGGCCCGCAATATTCTCTCCTAATTAAAAATTAATTAAATCGGCGGTGGCGCTAGCCAGGCAGAAAGCTGAAGGCCGCGCGACCGCCGCACTGGAAACGCAATCATTTATTCAACTCAATTACAGGAAGCCACAGCAGGCTCCTCTGACTCCGCTGTCACCTGGAGAGCAGGGGAGGCTTTACTGAGCAAGCAGAGAGAGTAACCAACCGGTCTTCACGCACTCACTCGTCTCTGCTCCTTCCCTCTCCTGATTGAGTATTCAGAGAGAAACCTCATCACCAAAGCTGCTTGCGATGCTGCTGCCGACACTATAGTATCTTCTCTTGTTGTGATTAATATCTATGTTCATGTAGTCATAGAGACACTCTTTGTCACCTGTTGTCCCCTCCCTCGTCACCGTGGGGCTGATTTGGAGTGATTGATCAGAGATTCTGATGCAGGATCAATACGGCTCTCACCCCGCTCCTGGCAGGAGCACGGGGCACAGCGATGTCCCGCTATGCTGTCCAATTATTCACTAATGGAATACTGGAACCTGCCCAAGACGATTAGCACAGTGGACACATCGGGATAGCATCTAGGGATGCTAATTGTTGGGTTATATTGTAAAATGTGACAACGATGCACAGTCCAGATTCCTGTTTAGTGTTTTCTTTTTCCTAGCACTTCTCTGTTTAGAGATCAATATTCAAGTTGGATCTATGCGACTTTACCCAAAGATAATGCCCAAAATGTAAATGCATGCTATTCAAGCCATTCATTAATTAATGCCAACGTGCGCCCTATCCAAAGGATGACTCAGTTTGAATTATACGATCATGTGAATTGTCTGACATACTGTAGATCAGCAGTTTTCAAACTGTGAGGCGCACCTCCCCTGGAAGGGGGGGCGCGAGAGAGCTTCAGGGGAGGCGCGACGTCAGTGGAAAAAATCTGAGAAGAAAAGAGAGGGGCGGTAGCAAACTTCAGCCGTGGGGCAAAATGTCACTGAAACGTAATAGGAAGGGTACCGAAGCATCATATCGGGTGTCGTTACGCATAGGCTGGTAAACCCCACAACATACTGGTGAAACGTTAATCCTCCCTGCTGCTAAAGATATGTGTTCGGTGATGATGGGAGAAGCTGCTGCTGCCAAGCTAAATGCCATCCCAATGTCTGACAATACAATCCAGCGGCAGTGACATGAAAAGCAACGCTATGGTGTGCCCTGCTGCGCAGTGATATTGCCGAGAGCGCACACATAAGGATTTACGCACAGTGGGTGAGACAGTGATATGAAAAGCAGTGCATGGTGCAGTGATCCTTTCGTTTAGTGAGAAAGTCCGACTGACTTTGATTTGTTCAAAAAAAGTAAAATTGCACAGATAGGCCTTAAAACGAATGTTTTTGTCGAATTGAGGTTATTTGAAGGCAGGGCTATTGTTGAGTCCGTTTTCAATTTAGTTATTGGTTGGCAGGGTTACATTATTTCATAAGGGTGTTTAAAATGTTTAAAACAGATGTTTGAATTGAAACAAGAAGGACAAAGATGTTTTGAAATCTTAAAAAAGAAAGATAAAGAGGTTTACAACATTTTTGGAACTCATTTTATGCCTGAGTGGAACATGCAGTAATAGTAACACGCGCAAATAATAGTAATAATTGCGGGGCACAGCTGTCTACATGTTCTCTGAGGGGAGGCTCACTCTCCAACACTTTGAAAACCCCTGCTGTAGTAGATGTTGCCCTGGTTTGTCATCAGCAAGTTTGCAAATGTCGTTTACAAAGAAAAACAATGAAGAACAAGCTATTGTATTTTCATTTGGGATGACCTAATTTAAACTAACGCTAAAGATGAAAGAAAGGATGAAAGAAGAATTAAGGAGTTAGCCGTGGCCTGGTGTGAATGCTAAAAAAACGAAATCAAACGAACCTGCAGATAAAGATATGTTACAACAGAGCTCGAGGCGATGTCGACGATGGCATATCAATTATTATGATCGTCAAAGGCATGGACTCCCAGAACAATAGTAAAGACTTCTTCTTAAGCATCATTTAGGTATTTCACTGCTCATTGATTTGTTTGATTATTAATTAGCCTGAAGTGACGCACCCTTTTTTTTTTTATGTAGCTAGACATACATTAGCATGTATGAATTAGTTCTGCTACATCGCCAGTTAGATGCCGGTAATCACAGCTCTAAGTGTGATGTGCTACGCATTATTTTCATTATAGACAAATCATATTATGCTCTGGTGATTAACACTGTTTACAGTGTCTTCCCTGCTTTCAGGCTGCATCGTGGAGGAGACAACCGCGCCCCAACACTCCAGACAACTGTCTACCATGCTTTGTGAAGCTCAGCTCATACCATTTATCTCTGTGGTGGCTGGCAGAACAACCTCCAGCAGATACTGTATTGTCTGCTGTATGTTCCCTCATACACTGTACTGCAATATGTTCTTGCTTTGTAGGAGACGAGCGTTTGCTCCGCTGGGAATGTGAGCGTTTGGATGTTTCAGTAGCCGATGTTGCAGCAGGGCTCATGATGATGTACATCAGCTGCAGACAGCGAGGCAGTAGCCTGTGATGTCGACGCCTGCAGATATGTCGCTGGTTACAGGCAAAACAGTCTCTGGGGTTCAGGCACCTCTGCTGCTCTGTGCTCCTTTTGACACAATCTGGTGAGGTGCTGTATATGTATGAGACTGTTGGCTTGTGTGTGCGTGTGTGTGTGTGTGTGTGTGTGTGTTTTCCTTCAAACAGGCCCTCAAGACCCACCTCTCCAAACTCGCTTTCACCTGCTAAACATCCTCCCCTCCATCTCTCATGACTCCTCCGATTTTTTAATGACATACTTCCAATATGTTTTATTGTTATTACTATTGTTATGTACTTATTCGATTTTGTACCCGTTGAAACGGTTTTATTGTGTGTGTAAAGCGACTTTGAGTACTTAGAAAAGCGCTATATAAATTGAATGTATTATTATTATTATTATGTTTCAGCAAAGGTCAAAAGATGGTAAATGGTCAAATTCATGGGGAAATATTATTGCGTTGACGTACGAACACAAACTCCCTACTTCCAGTCAAAATGCTAAAAGTTATCTGCACCATGGCCTCGACTGAGAGGATTAGAGAAGCGTGGCAGGGGGAACTTGGCGTGGACTCATCTGACATTATGGGGTAGGAGTCTGTCTGTGATACAACTCTGCTCAGTTAATAATAGACACCAGCTGATCAAATTTGAAGTCGCTCACCATCTTCACTATTCTAAGCATAAGTTGCACAACATTTACCCTTCTGTCTCACCACTGTGTGACAGGTGTCAGAGGGCACTCTGTCTCATGCCTTCTGGTTCTGCCCTTCACTGACGGGATTCTGGGCCAAAATACTTGATTGCTACTCTAAGGCCACAAAATAACCCTTCAGCCGGAGGCAGAACTCGCCATCTTCGGCTGCTCGGAATCCTCTCTGAGCTTCCCTACAGCTGTGCAACACACCTGGCTGGTTTCTCATGGACGCCTTGTATCCCATGCACACCTCTTACAAGCACATAAGCACCATATATGGCTGGTAGCACCACGTTGTAATATCGGAATGTCGATATACATGTATGCTTTTTCTTTCTTTTCTTTTCCTGTATCTGAATTTGTTTGTTTTTGTTGTTTGGTGTTCTGAAAATTTAAAAATAAAATATTGGAAAAAAAGGCTAAAAGTTATAATCCACATGTCTCCATCAGTTCAGTATTCAGTCCCGCTGTCGGCCTGTCGCGCAGGTAAGCATCTCCCATCAGAGCTCACGGCTCTCCGCCATTGTCTCTCAAACACACAACATGCCATGTGTCTCTCAAACACTCAATCAATAGTGAGCTGCCACACCCCTTTTCACCTCAGGGTAAAGGATGATTGACAACTTGGAGGGCCGCCTCTCAGCCAATCACAGCTAAGCACAGCCCAAAGCTTCCCTACACGTGCAAACGCTTATCCAATCACTCTCAATGGGAGGCTTGACTTAACATTTACTCTAAACCAATGGCTGTTCCTGAATCAACGCTACTGGATGACGCAACCTCATCAGCTGTTCATTTACATTTGACAGTCAAACTAGTTCCCTGAGTCAACGTGACAGCTCTGACTTAACACACTATGATGACATGGACTCTGAATGCAACTGTTTAATGTCGTTGAGCATACAGTATGATATGGTTTCTGCAATATAGCCTAATAATGGAATGGAAATAAAATATACACTTCAATAGTGTTTTATAGTGCATGTCAATTCTGCAGCAACAACAAAAACATTACAGTCAATGCCAGTCACTATGAGTAATTACTAACACAATATACTTAATAAACAATAATGTATCTACAAACACATTATCTGCAATAATATTGAAGTACAACAAATAAGCTACACAACAGGTAGAAGAATTACCAACACTCACTTCTCTGATGCATGCAACTCAACTCGACGAGGATGCGACAATATGCTGCCATGTGCTGGCAGCAGAGCTCAGGACCCAGATAGGACCCCACATCACTGTAGGCTGCCCTAACTATGCCTGACTGGGGAATTTGGTACAGTCGGAACAGTGGCTGTTCCAATGAGTAAAACATGTAAAATTCTTCTTCATCTGGCAGAAAGCCGGCAGCCAAAGTAAACAAGGAAGTGTGTGAATAAAAAACAAACTCGGGTAGGATTAACTAGAATTATCTTTTAAAGGTTGACTCCCACACACCTGATCAACTGTAATGTCATGAGATTTGGCTAAAGGCAGAGTCATGGGATGAAGAGAGTGCTATTGTTTGTCACCGTTGCCCTTCGAGTCTCATTGCTTCAGAACTTTATTGCTTGAGGCCTTATATTGTGCAACAGTGTGACAACGATTTTTCTCTTTTTTTTTATCGATGAATAATTTCATTGGCCTAATATATTACAGCTGAGCTATACATGTGGGGAAATTGGTTTTTGAAATGACTTTTTTCTTCTTCATTTAAATGTCATATTTCTCCTATTAAAAATTCTGACCTTTACTAGAATGTAATAGAGTATTCAAACAAAACACTGTTTTTTGTATCTTGATACCATTTCAGACTTCTGGCAGAAATAAAACAGATATGCATGCATTTTAAATACTATCTCTCTCTCTCTGCGCATGTCTGTCTGTGTGTGTGTGTGTGTGTGTGTGTGTGTGTGTGTGTGTTATTCTCTTTTCAGAAAGCACTTTAACTGTTTCATGGAGCTCGGTCGGATAAAACCGTACTTTGTGTGAAATGGCACAGCTCACTCCACAGTCACTGAAACACTGAGGCTCACTAGAAACAACACAGAAAGCCACACTTCAAGCAACACCACCGCTGTGTTCTCTCGCACCCAAAGTCAGTCAATCTGACAGCTTGTTTTTCAATTTCATCTCAATGTTTCCGGCCTGTGATATTGTAGCTGTAAAGGTATCAGGTGTTACTAGTTTGAACCCTGAGGCAAGGTCAGATAGTGACTTAACAAGAAATCACACCATGACAGTTGGCTTTAATAAGGTCACTGTCTTAATTAACTCATCACATGGATGCCATGCGGAAAATCAGTCTCCACTCAAAAACGATCAGTAAAATAATCTAGTTGTAAGTAAAAGTGACAGTAGTTTGTGTGTGTATGTGTGTGTGTGTATGTACAGTATGCATGTGTGTGTGTGTGTGTGTGTGTGTGTGTGCGCATGTGTCAGTCATTAGCCTGAGGCTGTAGGCTCATTACTGTCGACAGGCTGTCTGTGAAGGTGTTAATAGCAGAGTGTTTCACAACGTGCCATCACAGGTCTAAAGCGCGGTCTCTCACCCCTCTGGGACCACAGATGGGTTGGGTTGGAAGCCGCTCCACGCTGCAGGTAGCTATCGCCAGAAGATTGCAAAACATGTAGGATATATGATCCATATACAATGAAAAGAAGCCATTTTTCCAAATTGTCCGAATTTGCTAGTGCTTTTCTATGTAGCCTGCTGCTGGTTGCCCCCCCCCCAGGATGATCATGTGGTTTCCAAACAAGCCAATCAACGGTCTCGCCCCGGTTGCCATCTTGACGTGACGTCACCTGAAAACAACCTATTGTACTTGGCTGATTCCCTGCTGGGCTGTCCTGCTTGTCCTGCCAATCTGGGCTGAGTTGTTGTAGACTAGCACACATGCCTCATCCGATACATGTGCACTCGCAAGCCGCATCTTTTCACCTGACAGCGAGGACTTTCACCGGCAGAACGTAGCATAATGGGAGGATCATTCCCCCCAGTTCTCCTCCCCCCAAACAGGTGCCCTGACCGACCAGAGGAGGCACTAGTGCAGCGACCAGGACTCATACTCATAATAATCCACCTTACCACCCGCAGACACAGCCAATTGTGCCTGTATGAATGCTTGCACCTGCGACCCTCATGTTGGTAGGCAGGGAATCTAGCGCTACACTACCCGGACAATTGTCCCCATTTTTTAGAGTGCCGAATTAATTTGGATAGACCCCTTTTTTTGTCCACCTGTTTTCTTCCTTTCTCCCATGTTTTTACTGTTGAACAGTTTGGGGGAATGTAGAGAGGGTAAAAGTGCCACAGTGTTGAAGCTTTGCCACAGAAACATGATCGTTTAAAACTGAATTGATAAGTCACACTATTGTTGTTTTCTAACCCATCCACGTACTGTCGACTGCCTCCGAGTAATCTAGAGCCAAGGGGAGTTACAGCTGAATTCTCACAGTGATACATTGAAATACAAAATGGGTGGAAAAATAACTTATCAAGGGCCTGCTGATGTTTATGGGTTTAAGACATCCAGAAGCCATAGCCCAGCAGGAATTTTTGACTACACGCTCAAAAAATTACTTTTTTATGCAATATATTATTCATCTGCCGAAATTCTTTTGGTAGCTTCAAAGGGGGGGGCCATGAACAAATGCCTGCTTGTGCCTGTGAGCAGGCTGTAGCTGCTGCTTTAATGATTCATCTGATATCAATGAAAAACGGAAGTTTACAATGTGCACTTTAATCTGTGTCATCTCCCATTCAAGTGATTAAAAACACAGACTGTGTCATCTCACATTCAAGTGATTAAAAACGCAGAGTTTGTCAAAACAAAGAAGTGCTCCACTGGTCAAATACTTGTTTAGCTCCATGTGTACGCCTATGGATGTTTACAACTGACAAGGCTTTTTGTTTTCACTTTGTTTTGGATGTCAGGACCACGGACAGCGACATTTTATTTTGTTTTTGTAATTACGCATTATTCCTTGAAGGGAAAATTCTCCCTCCGCCGGTTTCCGCTACAAGACAGCGCCCCCTAGAGCTGGTAAGGATTAAGTGTGTTGCTTGCTGTCACCAGGGGATGAGCCTGGGCCCCCTGGTTGAAGGATAGGCACTATCCACACAAGCCCTGCTGTTTTAGATAGTACACAACAGAGAGAAGGAGGAAAGACATGAAATAAGCGCTGCTGAAACACAGCATTTGTGCTGGGCCAGATTTGAATGGACAACAGTGCCAGAACATGCTCCACTCGTTTGATACGAGTCTCCAGGACGCCTCAAGGACAACGCCCGAGTGACCATAATACCTTTATTTTTTTTAATCTTCTCTGCTCTCTCACGTAATTACCATTCTGCCTAAAGGGGCACCTCCCTCCTTGGCAACACCCTTCCATGCACCTCACTCCCCTTGATTCCCACACACAGAGTCAACATAACATCCACAAATTAAGAACCTTTCAACAGCTGGCATACCGCCAGCCCGTGTTAGTGCTGCTGCTGATAACGTGCCACAAGTATATCTGTCACCCCTACCTACCCCCCGCCCAAGTCCCTCCTCTGAGGGGGAAGAGCCTATACATACACAGGCTGTCTATGCCACACCCACAGCACACACGCACACACACACACACACACACACACACACACACACACACACACACACACACACACACACACAGACACGTGCATATCACGCACACAAATACATACACACATCTATCTTCTAATTCCAGGAATGTGTGTGTCCTTTGAGATCTCGAGAACCATCCATCTGAACTACTTCACACTTAGCGGGTGTATTGCTGGGGACCTAAGGAAGTGCAGTGTCGGATTTGGTGCAATTTGGACATGCGACACAATAATCAATAAACATTTAATAAACTTTGACTAAACAAGCGAACAGCAAGTCGCTCAGCTCTGTGTCTGAGTACAGCATGGGGGTTGATATTGTCACGGTCTGATTGGTTAGGCGCCATGTTTGTCATATGTCTGATCGGATGATTGGTTGGGGCTTGACTTGGGGACGGGACGGTCATTTCCGGGCAGGAAGTGAGGGAGAGCAAGTTGGGCGTTTGAGAGATTGGCAAAAACGCCACGCGGACACCAAGTTAAGTTGGACCCCAAGGCAAAGAAATGGCCTAAACAATGAACTATTGACTATAACGGTGAACCGAAGTAGATGTTCTTGATTGTATGATACGTGTGTTAGTCCTCTGTTAGGTTGCTTTGGTGACCGCCCTCTTTGCGTTGTGGAGTTTTAATTGGTCAATTCATAGTATACTTCTTTATTTAATGGGAAACGTTATTAAAACTTTATTCACCTTGTTTTATAAGGCATAAGACATCTAAGCACAGCTGCACACACCCTGTGCAGCACACCACCCACACACCACACACATCTAGCTCCAAGTGCAGTTTCCTATGACAACTGAAGTATGCACCTACATGTATCTACTGAGTTTTATTTGCAACGATTGACTTTTGATTTGTTATATATTTTTGAAATCGCCTTGTTTCAATTACCTTTCAGTGGTCTGAGAGCCCGACAAGGTTACTTTTGCATTTCCAGAAATGTCAACAACAATAAAAATGTACACACATCTATCTCCAAGTGCAGTTTCCTATGACAACTGAACTATGCACCTACATGTATCTACTGAGTTTGATTTGCAACGATTGACTTTTGATTTGTTATATATTTTTGAAATCGCCTTGTTTCAATTACCTTTCAGTGGTCTGAGAGAGCACGGCAAGCTTGGTTTTGCATTTCCAGAAATGTCAATAGCTGTCAACAATGCAATATAACATTTTCCAAGGGCACGTATATTCAATTTGTGTGACATCAGTTCAATTTGCGTATTTTAGCTACCGGTAGTTTAAATGAATGCTTTTATTTTCAGTTACCTTGTTATGTTAGCTAGCTAATATTAGCTACTAAATGTGTGTCTACATTTTGGAAGCACTCTGGGCATTCATATTTTTATGTATATCCAAAATGCTCCTGTTACATGTCATCATTGATGATAATGTCATCATTGATGATTTCACTGACTCTTGACATATGATGTCACTGTTAAAGGTTATGATGCCACAGTGATGATGTCATAATTGATAATGACACCTTGAGTGTCACTGTTGGTTAGTGATTTTACTTATGATGATGATGTCATACTGTAATGTGATGTCACGTCAGCTCTTTGTAAATTCAGTTTAAAGTCTACTTCTACAACAGCCTAGTCTTTGTTCTTACCTGCAGGTTTGTCTGTTGCTAGTTCCAGTTTACAAAGTGTCAAGTGTCAAGCCTGTCAAGTGTCTGCGCGTGAATCCACTAGTAGTAGGGTCATCTGTGGCACTTCCGTGACCGTGGAGAGCGAAGGTCCGTTTCTCAATGGATTTGTCATCTAGGAGGGTTAATAAACAAATTTAGCCGGGGTGTATTTTTAAAAAAGGCGGGGAAAATATTTGAGAGACCAAAATCCAAAATGTCTGCCGTGGAAATGAACTTTTTAATGGTTTGACCTACAATGATGCACAATACATGGTTTCAGAGCTTATTCTGGTCAAGGAATACATATTTGGTGTTTATATAATGATTTGACTTATTTTTTACCTTCAAATACAAGATGGCTGCCAATTTTGAGCTCTAAAAGGCAGTTTTTTTCAAAATCGTCATAGAGCCTTCATATTAGGCTTGAATGACAGGTCTTCTCATGATGAGTTGAATAATATACAGTATAAGTACACAGAAGTAATCTCTGAGGTCATTAAAGTCAATGTTTGTGTGTAAACAACAGTTGCTGATTTGCGGTTTCCCATTAAATAGGGTAGGCTACTGAGAATATGGTGTCCAGTTCATCCCATCACATTTTCATAATGAACCAAAAACAATTTTGCACTATAGCCTAACATAAAAGAGTATTCTGTATGCAAAGCTAGCAAGGTTAGTTGCTTGAGCTGAATTTAAAGGTCAACTCAAAACAAACAATGAAATTAACTTTGAAATTAAAACTGAATCCTAGGCTATTAAATTTCATCAGCACACAGTAAAGGAAACTTGTCTTTGAACTCAGCTGACTGTCTAGTCCTAATCCCTGTTGTGCAATGTCCCTTTTCAGTGAAGTTTTAGTTTTTGTTAAGAGTATGGACTTTTAATCTTGACCTTGTTGGTAGGCAACGGCCCTTTTTCAGTCAAGCATTTTCAGATTAGCCCAGTCAGTCTGTGAAGCAGTCAGTGTCAGCACTTGCGCGAGCTCGCTTTTTCTCTAACTAATGTTAACATTACACACTTTAAGACACTTTGTTTGAGGATATAAAAGGAGGTACGGTGGTGTAGTGGTAAGCACTATCGCCTCACAGCTCGAAGGTCGTGGGTTCGATTCCCACCTGGGACGATGTGAACGCTGAAGGAATGCGTGCCCGTCCGCGTGTCCTCGAGTGCCCACCGCCCGGGTGGGGTCGTCAAAAGGGCCTTTCTGTGTGGAGTTTGCATGTTCTCCCCGTGCCTCCCGGGGGTTTCCTTCATATAGGAACCCCCTTCACCAAGTCAAGTCAAGTCAAGTCAAGTTTATTTATATAGCCCTAATTCACAAGCATGTCTCAGAGGGCTTCACAGAAAGTATGTCTAGCTAATTCTAGCTGACACAACAGTAACAAGAATATACAGAATAAAGATAACATTTGAACAATTGATAATATAGAAAAATAGAAATGAAGAGAGAGCAGAGGAGAGAGCAGGAGAAGGGAGAAGAGCAGGGGGAATGTGAGAGAGTGATGGAGGTGTTGGAGGGTATAGGAAAAACATGCAATATCCTGGTTGCTAATGTGGTTCCTCCTCTGGTCGTTAAGGGCGCCTGTTCAGAGGGAGGGGAACTGGTTGGAATAGTGTGAACCTCCCACGTGCTATGTCCTACCGGTGAAGCTTCCCCTGTCAGGTGAAAAGAAGCAGCTGGCTAACTGCCCATGTCTCGGAGGAAGCATGGAGCCAGTTTCGGCTCTCCCCAGATCGGCAGAGGGTGGAGTAGCAACCAGGATAAAGAAATTACGTTAGCACTAATGGGGGATAAAAATGGGATAAAAAATCGGGGGGGGGGGGGGGAATATATAAAAAAGAAAAAGAAAACTTTGTTTGAGGTTATCAACGTTATTCACTAGTCTAAAGATAGTTCTACCATCAAGAACATATAAAACAAAAGCAAAAACATTTTTTTTTTGCAGAAGTCATCATTGATATTTGGTGTTAGCTAACGTTAGGTAACGTTATTATTTTTAGCTAATAACAGCAATATAATATAACAGTAATATAATAGCGAGTTGCTTTCCCTCCCAATGAAAGACAAAGCACACAATGTCCTATGAATGTGTCCTAAAATGTGACAAGCCTTGCAAGCCCACCGATACAATAAATCAAGGCAAATGGGACAGCTTACAATTAAAAGCCCAAGACTGGTCAGGACTTGATAAATTTGATGATGTTTACACCACCACCTCCTGGGAAGATGGGGCAACCAATCGGTACATGCATTCGTCATGTTATATTTCTATTTAATCTTCAGTTATGCTTAAGCAAGCCAGGCTGTTTATTTTCAAAAGCAAATGCATATGTCAGTTGACAGAAGTGTGGAGACAGATAACATTAACTTTAGCTAAAAATAATAACGTTACCTAACGTTAGCTAACACCAAATATCAATGATGACTTCTGCAAATAAAAATTGTTTTTGCTTTTGTTTTATATGTTCTTGATGGTAGAACTATCTTTAGACTAGTGAATAACGTTGATATCCTCAAACAAAGTCTCTTAAAGTGTGTAATGTTAACATTAGTTAGAGAAAAAGCGAGCTCGCGCAAGTGCTGACACTGACTGCTTCACAGACTGACTGAGCTAATCTGAAAATGCTTGACTGAAAAAGGGCCGTGCCTACCAACAAGGTCAAGATTAAAAGTCCATACTCTTAACAAAAACTAAAACTTCACTGAAAAGGGACATTGCACAACAGGGATTAGGACTAGACAGTCAGCTGGGTTCAAAGACAAGTTTCCTTTACTGTGTGCTGATGACATTTAGTAGCCTAGGATTCAGTTTTAAAGGTCCCATTCCGTGCAAAAGCTGTTTTTACTTGTAAATGCATATTTACTGCTGTCAGCCCTCCCTGTAATGAGTGGTCACACGCTCAGAACTGCCACAGTTGGATTTGTCCCTATCCAGCGTCCCCCTGCAGTCTCCTCCAAGCCACACCCCCAAACGCTTCGTTTGCCCAGAGGGGAATTGGGACGTCACTACCTTCCTCCTGCATACTGCGCGGGTCTCTCTCACACAAGCTACCTGCACCATTTTGTCTATAGCCACAAAATTAACACTTCTAGCTGGAGCGACGCCAACTGTACGTGATCCAGCAACTGCAGAGGTGCATTCGGTAAGTCTAGGCATTTTGAGATGTCCTCTTTAGCGTAGTACCGTTAAGTTAACGATAACTCGCAACCTAGCGTGCTGGTCCACAGACGCTAATCTGATTGGCCGCTGGGAGCCTGGGGCGGGCTCTCCCTCAGCGGCCAATGGGAACTGTTAGTTCTGAATATATTATAGAAACAGGCCATTCTTGGGAAGCGACGAGATGAGGAAGTGAGAACTCCGTCACAACAAACGGGGTTGCTATATTTTCGACAGATTAATCCAGAATCATGTTTTATGGACCAGAGACACACGTTTTAAAGAGGTTACAGCTGCACGAATTGGGACCTTTAATTTCAAAGTTAATTTCATTGTTTGTTTTGAGTTGACCTTTAAATTCAGCTCAAGCAACTAACCTTGCTAGCTTTGCATACAGAATACTATTTTATGTTAGGCTATAGTGCAAAATTGTTTTTGGTTCATTATGAAAATGTGATGGGATGAACTGGACACCATATTCTCAGTAGCCTACCCTATTTAATGGGAAACCGCAAATCAGCAACTGTTGTTTACACACAAACATTGACTTTATTGACCTCAGAGATTACTTCTGTGTACTTATACTGTATATTATTCAACTCATCATGAGAAGACCTGTCATTCAGGCCTAATATGAAGGCTCTATGACGATTTTGAAAAAACTGCCTCAAAATTGGCAGCCATCTTGGATTTGAAGGTCAAAAATAGGTCAAATCATTATATAAACACCAAATATGTATTCCTTGACCAGAATAAGCTCTGAAACCATGTATTGTGCATCATTGTAGGTCAAAGCATTAAAAAGTTCATTTCCACAGCAGCCATTTTGGATTTTGGTCTCTCAAATATTTTCCCCGCCTTTTTTAAAAATACACCCCGGCTAAATTTGTTTATTAACCCTCCTAGATGACAAATCCATTGAGAAACGGACCTTCGCTCTCCACGGTCACGGAAGTGCCACAGATGACCCTACTATAGTCTCCCGAGTCTCTCTAACAGCTCTGTCATGAAAAAAGATTCCCTGTGGACACGAACCCTCAGACACCTGTTGAAAGATGAGGATCGGGAAAAATATTGAGTAGCTACAGCCGGATAATTGCCAGATGGACACATAGTACCTCTTGCTTGCACACACTTCCCTCATTTCACATTCAAATTTTACATTTGTGTCTCTAATTAGGGATAGCTCTTTCTCTTGCTCATTATCGGCGTTTGACCTTTTGCGTTGTCTGGTTGAGAAGCTGAGCAGCAGTCGATGGGTGGCTAGTGATAATAGGCATTTAGCTCAACACATGCTGATTAAATAAGATAGGCCCACGCTTACCAGTCTGTTGTTCCCATGGGCTCAGTCAATATACGGCTCCAACACGCACACAACACAGATACCGGGACAACAGTTTAGTTTCCACACACACACACACACACACACACGCACACACACACACACACACACACACACACACACACACACACACACACACACACACACAAACACACACACACACACACAGGCACGCACGCATGCACGCACGCACGCACGCACACACACACACACAGACACACACACACACACAGACACACACACACACACAGACACACACACACACAGGCACGGCCACACACACGTAGCAGGAAGACATAACAATATCCATCAAACCGTGCCTTTGCTTACAGGGATATGCTTTTTTTCCCCCTGTTTGATATTTTACCCTGTCTAGCTTATGCAAAGTCTCATTCGCATGAATTAATAATGCCACTTCAAACAGATGCAAATTCATTGTAGGATGTCCTCTCCTGCTCAGACAATCGCTTAGGTATGTAGGCACAATCTATCCAATTCTGTTATGATTTATTCTCTTGAGGACGGGATGCCAAAACCAGACTGTTATGGCCTTTCATCACCCAAAGTTCTATAAACAGAGTATTTACATAATGCACATTGATCCCAAAGACACTGAAAATGAATTAGCCAGCTATATGTGCCGAAGTTCCTGCATTAGAATACAGAAAAATGAGAGTCAGATAGATGGTTGAGCATATACCTTAATTTAGCATATAGAACATACTGCACACACACATATACATCGATGCAGACATGCACACACACATACACACACACACACACACACACACACACACACACACACACACACACACACACACACACACACACACACACACACACACACACGTTGGCAGGAAAGTAGGTTCACAGCTATGTCTTTCATAAGCTGTATGTGTGTGTGGGCTGCTGTGGCATGCATAAAATATTATTTTCCTCAACAACTCGCAGGTTGTGGAGGAGTTGGTTCAGGAAGGGGTGGGAGAGGAGGCCAGGCGATGTACAGTATTTGGGCAGCTGACAGCTGCGCGTGTGTCTGTGTGTGTACGCCGCCCGTGTGTGGGAGTCTTTGGAAAAGAGAGTGGGAGTCGCCGGCGTTTGAAATGCAATGAGGTGTGTGTTTGAAAGTCGCTCCTGTCACAGGTAAGCAGGCGAGGGAGAGCAAGGAGCGTACGCTGATAAAAGGAGGAGAGGAGAAGTGGCCATGCTTTGGGGCGCCGCGGTGTATCTGAGGGCTTTTTTGCACAGGCTGAGGGAAGCACTCAACACGACACACACCTTAAATACAAAAGCCCCTAAAACACACACAGACGCTTTGATCTGTATGTGAACACTCCTTAGATTTTTTTAGGGGTGCAAAGGGGAAAAAGTGTCTTTGGGGAGTGTGTGTGTGTGTGTGTGTGTGTGTGTGTGTGTGTGTGTGTGTGTGTGTGTGTGTGTGTGTGTGTGTGTGTGTGTGTGTGTGTGTGTGTGTGTGTGCGCGTGCGTGCGCGCGAGAGAGGTTTCAGCTCAGAACAAAGACCTGATTCTATTTGTCAGGGTGATTGAGAGTAGCTCTTGATGTTCCCTTCACTTTCATGCGTGCATACTGTAAGGATAAAGATATGCCTTATAAATCAATAATTCCCGTATCACGTGCGCGCGGTGAGTGTCTTTGGTGCAGTCATTCTGTGTCCTCTGTACTGCGATCTCTACCCGCTATTGAATGTCACTGGCACTGCTGCTTAAAAATATTGCTTTCTCTCCAATTCTCCTCAGTTTATACATGTGGATTTAATACGGAATTTATTAATGTCACGCCCTTTCAGGGATAACGACTAATTATTAGAAAGAGGCTTGAAGGAGAGCGATTCCTGGAGGTGAGGACATATGGCTGTTTCATCTGTCCACACTCTGAACCTGCTTCACGATCTTAGCCACATTGAAGGCTCTTACTGTTGGAGAATAATCAATAGATAGCTCTCTATGCGTGCTTCTTTTACTTCTCCGCCCCCCCCTCCCTTTTAGATGTGAAATTGATGACAGCCTTAAAAGGGACAGCCATGGAAATGGCTGTCAAAATGTGTGTTTTTCCTTTTTTTCCGAGCAGATTATACCACCCATTTACAACTTTCAAAACACTTACCCAGCTAGCAGATCATGGGCGGGCCGCCGGCGGCAAGCCGGAGACCAATTCGGCGGGCCACCGTCGGCAGCCGCAGCGGCTCCGCTGCGGTCGTGCTAGTCGGTGAAACAGCGGTCCGCCGGGGTGGCTCGCTGGCGGTCCGCTGGCGGCACCAGCGTACACAGCCAGCGGCCCTTGCACGGCACGCTGATGGCATGCCGCTGGTATTGCACCTCCCAGCCCCCATATACATTGTTATGCTAATGCATGCATGCAGTGCTTCTCCACTGGCAGGGCTCCCTTCCTCTCATACTTAAATATGGTGGTAATTTCTGAGGTAGCCTATTTGGTTAAAAAAGGTTGAGAACCACTTCAATAATGCACATAATTACAATGATTTAAATGATAACATGTGAGTATTCATACAACAATAATAATTTAAAGGAGAACAGATCCGTGAACTTTTTGTTATTTTATTTATGGACATAAGAAATCAATCAAAGGATGATGATTTGACAACTGTGCATTGCAAATAGCAAAAAACTTGACAACTCTGTAGCTATATGTTGCATATTATGTAGGCTATATATTAAAAAAAACACATCAAGCCAAAAATAATGTATAAAAAAAAACAAAGCAAAGCAAAATCTGCCTTAAATAGTGCAATAGTCAAATAAAACAGTCATAAAGATACAAATAGAAAACAGGCATAAAGTCACGCACAGCAGCACATCATAGATATTCCTTTTCCACCGTGTTCCAAAAAGTAAATTTTATATAAAATTGTGTGTTATTATAGGTGGGTAATTATCAAGGACTGTAATGATTGTAAGTCAATACTAGCAGGGGGAGTCTAGTATATAAATAAACAATAGTCTCAAGATTCAAGCTTACTTAATAGCCATAATGAACATGTTACAAATGAGGAATTTGTCTTTGTGCAGTATGCAGCGCAGCAATACAAATCAGGCAGACAGAAAGGCAATTTTCAAATTAATTTGCATTAAAGTGCAAAGTAACAGACCTTGAAAGTGACATAGTGGAGTCCATGTAAATGTCCGTGGCGTGTAATAAGTCCATAAAATGCCCAGTAAGTCCTTAAGTGATGTGTAATGGTTGTGTCCATGGCCGTGGGATAATAATGTCCATATGAAAGATGTCAAGTGTCTTCAAGTGTCTGTGGGATAAGTCCATGGGGGGCATGGGCTTGTGGAGGCTTTCGGGTCTCATTGAAGAGGCGGATAGCCAAGTCCGAGTCACGAGTGCCTCGAGTCGAGTCACGAGTCCTGGACTTGGACTCCTGGACTCGAGAACACTTGCAGGCAGAGGGAGTCACAGGTCTTTTTCTCTTTGACGGCGTTGCACGTGGTGGACAAGGCCGGCTCCTCCGAAACCCAGCTATGCAGCGGAGAGAGATGGACGAGAGGTGAACAAGAAAGATTGAGGACATGAAGACTAGTCATTACAGTTTGTTGAAGTACAATTTTATATGTATTAAAACAAAAAGGGGGGCGGGGGGCACACACACACCTACACATGGAGGCATTGTGACATCACTGATGCAATAATATTTAGTGAGAGCAACACACACACACACGGGCGTGCCAATAGGGCAGGCGAGGCCAAGCTACGGCTAAAGAAATAATAATTTTCCATAAGAATATTTATAAAAAATAAAATAGAAACCTTACCTTTAAAACTATCTACGAGGTCTTGAAGTTGCCACTCCGCCAATGTGTCTCTGACAAAGCTGTCCATTGGCCCAACCTGAAACAAACAAAGGGAGCTACATTAGAAAAATAAAATAGCTATTTGAATGCCTTTTATGATGCTGCTAGGAGGGATTTTTGAGCTGATACCTATAACAGACAAATATCTGCTTCTCTTGTCCGATAAGCGATAATAATTTCACATTTTTGTATTTATGCAGCTGCTGGACTCTAGCAGCTTCATATGGCTCATCTCAAGCCTGTTTGGTCCAAAATAGAGCTTGCATCAGTGTGGGGGTAAAAGGAAATAAATAATACAAACGATTTACAGACTAACAGTCACAGACTGTAACGGTCTGTAACGTTAGTTTTGATCTCATCTTACATGGCCGTGCACGCAAACAGAAGAATATGCACGCAGTAAATTAACGTGAGCAGCAACACACTAACAATGGGCTGTACTCTGTAACGTTAGTTTAATCAATTGTCTGTTTATAGCCGCGAAAGCAAACGGAATTATGTACGTTAACGTTAAACGGCCGAATAACACCGTTAATGGTGTATTGATATATCCAGAATGAGCACAAAATAGATGTTTGCAACCGATGCCTTTTTACGTTTTACTCCAAGAAACGTGGAAGGTTTTTAACAAGATGTAGATGGCCCATGCATTTCTTCACTGGGTAGAGTGGCTAACGCTAGCCTCTGCTACTTGTAGGCCTATGTGTAACACAAAAAGCTGACTACACAACGACATTTAACTATTAGCCATCTAACTTGTTGTTATCTGCCTAACCAGCGAAATGGCTAATGGTAAGATCGCAGCAGAGCACAATAGGATTTACAAATATAGCGTTAAATATTCTTACCGATCTGCTTTTCAAAGAGCCCCGAAGTTTTCAGTGTTCTTTGTTGTCGTGCACGTCTTGTTTTTCTTGTGATGAAGTTGCAAGAAGGCAGCGGATGATCGCCACCAACCGGTCTGTTATTGTCCGTATATCGCTTTTATAATCAGTCCTGTGTTTTGTAGATAGGTGAAGACAAGTCATGGTTTAAAACGACTTTTTCAAAGATTGTTGCTATCAGTACTCGGCGCATGTTTGCTTCCTGAAATCCCATTCATAAAATGGCGCCAGGACACACGTAGCCTCAATGGCCTGGACGCAGACACAACGTCACACTACGGCAACGCAAAAGTGCCAAAATTCTTCACTTCCCATCGTCACTCTCAACCCCCCCCCCCCCCCCTCCCTCCCAATAATCTTTATTTCAAACTGTTAACATTACACACACAAAAACAACATCAGACAAATGGATACAGATGAGACATGGGGGGGGGGGATATATAGACTGCAGTGCAGACCTGACCAGTGTAATAAAGTAGAGAGAGAGAGAGAGAGAGAGAGAGAGAGAGAGAGAGAGAGAGAGAGAGAGAGAGAGAGAGAGAGAGAGAGAGAGAGAGAGAGAGAGAGAGAGAGAGAGAGAGCCATCATCCTGCATCTGGCTGAAAAATATAACACTGCATACCCAGTGAATAAATGACCCACGTTTATTCTTCTTGGACATCTACCTATTATTATTTGCACTTTATTTATTTATTTATTTATTTATTTATTTATTTATATTCCAGGGACAAAACAATTGTTCCAGAGGTTAAATTAGGCTACAACTGGGTAGACACAGCCCTGTTGTGCCTTAAATTTTGTGTAGGCCTATACAATATTTTGCCAAAAATATGTTGCTATCTTCTATAAACATTCCAAATTTGACATGTTCAAGTAGAAATGCATCAATGCTAGATTATCCATAAATTAAAATTAGGCCAATTATAAGTAATTTTGCAGGGGAAAAAAGTGATCTTTTGTCTCCACATCTGTATTGCAAAATTCATACAGATTCACATTCTACTCCTAAAATGATTTTTTCCCCTTTGTGTACACACACACACACACACACACACACACACACACACACACACACACACACACACACACACACACACACACACACACACACACACACACACACACACATACAGATCCTTTAAAAAAAAATTGAATATCATGGAAATAACATGGATAACCGTGGACTTCAGCGGATTGTCAAGCAAAGACGATTCAAAAAATTTGGCAGAGATTCAGAGGGAGTGGACTGAGGCTGGAGTCAGTCATAACTGAGAAGTAACTGCTGATTTTCTTCACACTATAATACTTTCTTGAAATACTGTATTGGGGGTCTTCTGGAGCTGTAGGCCAAAATTATGAAAAATGAAACAAATAAAGGCTAGAAATATTTCACTTTGTGTGTAATGAATCTATAATCTATGAAAGTTTCACTTTTTGAAAGGAATTATGGAAGAAAACTTTCCATGATATTCAAATTTTTGGGAAAGGATCTGTGTGTGTATATATATATATATACATACTTATAGTGATCAACTGCTTATATTGATCAAAAACCTTGGTCCTGAATTATTCCATGCTGTTATGAATAATTTGCTTATAGTGATCAATACTCTGCTTACAGTGATCATTTTGGGCCTTGTCCCACCTGAGAACAATGGATTTTTTTTTTAATTACAGTAATTTTATTTATTTATTTATTTACTTACAAACTGCCAGAAATGAGCTTTTTGATTAAAAAAAATCTACAGAGGTTCTCAAAGTGGGGTCCAGGTACCCCCAGGGGTCCTTGAGGGGCTTCCAGGGGTATACCCAGCAAAAAAAGTAATTCATTTTCAGAAGAATTCCAAAGATAAGTAACACAATGACAGAATGCATGAGTATTTTGGTCATGGGTTTCATACACTTTATATTATAAAACATTGTGACGACCACACATGGGAGGGTAGTCACAAAAGCTAAAAATCATATCAGTTGGGACAAAATATTATCAAATGAGGCTCCGTTGTCTAATTTGTGTCAGTTTAAAGTTTGAGAACCACTGCACTAGACATCAAGTCAAGTGGCTAGGCCATGGATGCACTATCAAGCACATAAGCTATAGACCACTTTGCTTGGTCATTCAAAACCATTCAAAGTCCAACATCCATCCGGTTGTATTTTAATTTGCTCTGGTTTACGACTCAGGCGTGAACAATTCAATAAAGTGAATTTATAAGCTATTGATTTTGATTTCTGGTATTCAAAGAACATTCCAACACAGGTGATTAGAAATGTTTGTCCACTATGTTTTTTAATTCAAAGACTAACCCAAAAATTTGAGAGAACAACATAAATAAAAAGTAAATGCTGCACGGACAAAACAATTACTACAGAAATTAAATAGGCTACAATAAACTTCTCAAATACAATGTATAATTTTTGGGCATTTGTGTTTTTCATCCATAGGCCTATAGAGCTTTGGAAAATCTTGCTAAGTTCATTTTCGAATGCTGTGAAGGTATTTTTGCCTTTGTGTAGCCTAATAAAAACAGAAATCCATTAAATAGTCTCTTTCAAACAAAAGAGAACAGAACTTAGCCCATCGTTTCAAATTAGAGCTATAGTTTCATAATGCTTATGAATGCAGTTTAATGGATGGAGTATCTTGGCCTATCTGCCGACGGCCAGACACCAGCGCCCCTCCAGCGCTGATGTGGTACTTAGAGAGGGAAAATTCTTGGCGGCTTGCCGACGGCCTGCCGCTGCTAGCCCTCCAGCGGCATTCCGCCAGAGTGAAGGTAGCGGCATCCTCCAGTGGGCCGCCGGATGGCCGCTGAAGGAATGCCACCGCCGCCCGGCCGCTCAAAATGCGACCACGGGCCACTAGCGGCAGCGGCAGATTGCTAGCTGGGTATCGGGTTGCAAAAAGTGCTGAAGTTCCATCTCGAAAAAGTAAAAGAGTCATAATTGAAGAGGAAAATGCTGGATCCTCGCCAGTAGGTTGACGGCGGGTGCAGGTATAATTTCGTTGCGAAAAGCTCGGAGGAAATGTAAAATGGAATCTGTGAGAATTTATGGTCCTGGAGCGCATGCCTCTGAAAGGTCACAGCGCCGTCATTTAAAAAAAGATTTCAATAAATGGTGCGGGGCTCCGTGTCCTCCGAGACACTCAGCTGGCATGGCTGACTGGGTGGAGGTGGAGCGCTGATGGAGAACAGAGAGAGAGAGAGAGAGAGAGAGAGAGAGAGTGATGGAGCACGCCCGTAATACCCTTCCATGAGAAAGAATACCCTAGTTAACTGTAACACCCCTGGAGAACATGCATCCACCTCAAGGGCAGAAGAATACTGTATTGCCGGTGCAGCTGGTGAGCGTTGTTGACAGCATTGATCCAAGATCCCTCATTAGGGTATAAGAGAAAACCCTTCAGCAACGTCACCCTGGAGAGGGATGGAGCGAAAGAGGGGGATTTGAGAGAGAGAGAGCAAGCGAGAGAGGGAGAGGGGGGGAGACAAGAGAGAACAGAAGCGGGAAGAATCGAGAAATAGAGGAGAAAAATGATTGAAATGGGAACTGAGAGAGGCGAGCCTTCAGGAGAGGGAGAGGCGAGGAAGAGGTGGGCGAGCAAAACAGAGAGGAAGATAGGCAAAACAATCAGAAACAGGCAGAGGGACGGAGAGCAGCAAGAAAACGAAGAGCATCATTAGCAGTGTTGAGAGGTTAATTGTTGTTTTCTAGCTCCCGCGCACAGCCACCATCTTGTGCTCTATACAAGAGCATAGTGAAAGGATCGATGAGCGGGGGCCAATCGATCACAGCCTACAAGCAACAGAGAGTTCCAAGCAGAACAACTGTGTTGGCTTTGCAGCTTGCATGTACGACGCTAAGTGATGCTCAGGGAAACTGCCCCCAGCTGTGAAGTGAGTTAGGGGAGTAATATCCTTAAAGTCCAACAGTGTTGCTATTAATGCTTGAGCTACACTTAAGGTGCTACATGGATGCTGTAAATCCTTCATAAACACACACAGAGGTGGTAAGAGTACTGACAAATCCTTCACAAGTACAGTACAAGTTCTGTTACTTTAGTGAAAATTTACTCAAGTACTAGTAAAATGACTAGTTCAGTCCAAGTAAGAGTAAACAAAGTAACCTCTTTAAAAGTACTCAAGTAAAAGTACATTTGTGTTACTCTGTCCTTGTTGTTTGGGATGCTCAGTTTGGCCATACTTTCCTTTGCCAGACGAGGTAGAGCTGCAAGCAGCAGCCATATCACAAACAGATACATCTATTTTGCAATATCAGCTATAGTTACAGATTTCTGAACTAATGTGATGATGGGGATCAATGCAATTTTGTGGCCACCTGTCTTAATTCAATAGGCCAGTCTTGAGCGTGATTTAATTCCATTGGCCACTGCACTAACGAGCCACTAGTTTGGCTGCCCTGAATGCGGAAGTGACTCTGGACCTGCTAGCGAGCAGCTACCGTGCGGTTTTCATAGTGCGGTGTGCAAAACAAAAATATGAATTTACTGCAGTGACGGTGCATTCAAAAGTAGTGAAGTAGAATATAAATGATTTAAATTACTCGAGTAAGAGTCACAGTATAGCATTGTAAAAATACTTAGTACAAATGTAGTACAAAGTACAAATCGTCAATACTTGCACTTTGTTACTTTACACCTCTACACACACAAACACCCCATAGAAAGGATGTCATTAGGCCCTCTCCATAATGATGTAGCTCAGCCATGTACTGCAGCTAGTGGCAGCTGTGTCATAGAGTGAGCTTGCAGAGAGGGATATCAGGACCACGGACAGCTTCCCACCAGCGGTTATTCTCAGCAGACAGACACTGGCTTAGCATTCACAGCAGCGATAGTAGCTTCCTCTTCACTCTTAATTCTCACATCTCTCCTATGGGGTGCCAGCTCTAAATCCACCTCGGTGCTACCCACCCCTTCCTATGCTCCAGTCTGCTTCCCTGTTGTCCAAATAGGGCAGGAATAATTGGATCTTGTATGAGAGTGTCTCTCCTATTCGTTTCCGAAGTCGCCCCCCCGCCGCCACCATGTAAGCCACTATTTGAGTAAATTATGTGAATTTTAATGCAATTTACATTCGGATGTGATGCTACGACTTGACGGGGATGAACTGCAGCAAATATTATCTCCCGTCCTTGAAAGCAGTGTAGCAAGTAATATCTCGGCGGTTTAGATTAGCGGTACACATTATTGTTCATTATGGTCTATCCCAGTGGTTCCCAACCTTTTCCAACTCAGGGCCCACTTTTATGTCTCAAAAATGTTCGCGGCCCACCTCCGACCCCATAAATACAAAGGCCATATAATGCGTTCTCAGAGCACTTTTTTATTGAAAATTGAACATAAAGGACTGAACTGAATACAGGAGAAACATGTTGGAAGCTCCACAGTCACTAACACAGCACCTGTAACATGTTGCAACACCTTCAGTATTACAGTTTTCAAGGAGCTGTCCACACGCACACACACATACACACACACACGCACACACACACACACGCACACACACACACACACACACACACACACACACACACACACCAATCATTCAAGGAGCTGTCCATCAGCACCACACAGATGTCAGAAATGACAAGCAAGGGGCTGTCTGTAACAGGCTAATTAACAAATGATTAATAAATAACGGTATCCTTCAACAATGGAAAAATGCATTCTCATAACAATTTGACATCCAATATCAGATCCAAACAAAATCCAAATATCAGAAGAAAGCCCATTAAATCGATAGGGATACAAATAAACACAAACCCAATATAAAGATGATGTAAAGATGAAACTTCAATTCAAGCAAAAGCAATAACATCAAAGAAACAAAAATCATACTTTTTCAAGTATGATTTTTCAAAATCTTTCAACAAAAAAAATTGTTTTTTTTTTTTTTTTTTTTCAAAAATCATACTTTTTTGGAAATGATTTGGCGGCCCACTTGCAATACCTTCGCGGCCCACCAGGGGGCCGCGGCCCACAGGTTGGGAATCACTGGTCTATCCTATAGAATAATACACTACGAGACCTACTTCAAATCTAATGGAGTACAGACACAGATTCCTCACTACTCCTCGCGGTAACCATTTTATTCAGCTAAAGAACATCACATATACACAGCTATCCCTTTGAAAACATACCTCCATAATAGGCCTGCACGATATGAGGAAAATCTGCGATGTGCGATAACATTGTTCAATATAGCGATGACGATACGACTTTCGATAAATAAACAAATATTAAAGTATGCATATTAGCTATACAGTTCCTATGTCTTTCTGCTTTAATAATGCTAACATAGACCCCAAACATAGCCTATGCCCACTGAATAAAGAAATTAAATACACACTGACTCTAGCACACAGCGTTATTTGGGCTTTGGCAGAGGGGCGGAGCGCACTGTTGCAAGGGAAAGGTGTATGCTGGATTTACAACACAAGACAAAATGATCAGATGCTGAGTGGGAATGCATGACGCATGTAAATAAAGTAAATATATTACAAATATAAATATTCATTGCGTTTCAGGCAGTCTTTGCGATGTGTTTACTGTGCATGTTCATATTGCGATGACGATAAAAATATGATTAATTGTGCAGCCCTACTCCGGATTGTATACTGTAGGTGACGGCTTTGCCTGTCGTGCCAAGGCTGTTCCTCTTCAGCTCGCCACATCTATTATCTCTGTACTGTGTAGACCATAATGATAAAAAAGAATCACAGTAAAACACGGTGACATTTCAAACCTCTGCATTGGGGTGGTTGTCAAGGAGATGTCTGGGTAAGATGCGTGGAGCGGGAGAGGAAACTGCTCTTTTAAAAATGAGCATTTGCCCAGCCGTTGGAGGTATAATGTGCCTGCTATTAGGAGGACTCTGCAGGAGAACATGGAGAGAGGGAGCCAGACTGTGGGCTACACACTGTCTGAAACCAAACTCCAGAGGTCCTGGGACGCCGGGTGAACCGAAAATCCATTACAATCTTCTGCAAACGTTCCAAGAAACAGTTTCAGCAGCCAAGTACCGACAAGCTGCGCTCAGATGGTAAAATACCGGTACATGTGTAGCAATCCCTGCGTCGGTGAGACACCATTTTATCAAGCGGAGTTGGACCGAAAAACCTTTTCTCTCACTCACACTGGGCTCCCTCGGACCGTTTGTTCTGTGGCCAGAACTGCTGGACTGCAGCTCTCCCATATGGAGGGAATCAGAGATGAAACGGATGTAGAGTGCCGAAACCTATTTTGTTGATAAAAGATGCATACGGCTGTTGTGTTGTGGATAGGGGGGAGACAGGCTGAAAGGCGGATAGACTGCTCAAGCAGCTGTCAGAATGGTTGTTTGTAGCCCCATGCGCACTGTGCTTTGGGGAAAATAATAAACTGAATCATTAGAACCCCTGTCATTCACTATAGCTGTTTGTAGCAGCTCCTGACTGGCTGCAAGTATCCACACACACACCCACACACAGCACGGGGCACAGGTCACAGTCATTAGAAAACTCATTTACACTAGCAAAGGAAAAACAAATCATGTGAGATGATTCATAGGTGTCCTCCTTACTCCTTACTCGCTGCAACAGTAAATTAAGTTCAAATTTCATGCAGTTGTACGATGTCCCATTTTACTGTACCGTGTGCTTTGTTTTCTATAGCCTATACATCTAACATCCCTATCCTCAAACGAGCAGAAGCTTGTGTTTCAGTGAGACTTCGCAGAAAGTTAACATTGTATTCCACTAGCTCGAAATGATCCCATACGGCACGACCCATAATTTATGATTATTAATTACTGGAGTCTTCCAGTACAGAGGACTGCGGTACGTTGTCAAAATAAAAGTCCCCCGGAATACTACAGGGTCGTAAGGTGTAAACCCGACGAAACAATTTTTCAGACCGTGGGGAGCAATGTTGATGTTTTGAATCTATTTGGTAATACATTGGTTTGCTGCTCTACTTGTTTAATCCAGAGGGAGCTGATCATAGCACTACCGACACACACCGTAGCCCCCCTCACTCCGGGGGACGGAGGGGGGGTTACGGGGGCTGTAGTAGGTAGCCTATATTGATATGCAAATGAGTATTGCAAGAGCTACTCAAGTTGGCGCCAGGCCATATTGTGAAAATGACGAGAAAGAAGAAACTAATATTTCTGACCATGTGAGTATGTGTTCGAGTGTATTCAACTTGTTTGTTTCTGTGTGCTATGCTCGTTTGCGCTGTTTGTTTAGTCAAAGTTTATTAATAATCCAAATTGCACCAACACTATACACACTACACCTGCTTCTGCTCCCAGGAGACTGTTTCATACAGTGTATGAAACAGTCTCCTGGCACACGGAGACCTAAAAAAAGGAGAAGGCTTGGACGAATGCCAGTGACAGGTGTCCGTTACTTTATTCCAGCTATAGGTTGTTCATTATCCCGGTACAGCCAGCTGTGCTAGCTGGACCTGCTTCTGTTAACTTGGGTAACAGAAGCTAATAGTAAAGTAGCTACACCCGATAGCTGGAATAAAACAGACACATATTTTCAGAATTTACCACTCAGTCCAACATCATCACAGACTTTTTTCCAAGCCCTCTGCTTTTTATTGCGGCCCCGATATGAAAAGGAGACCAGTGTCTTATAGCTCCAGAGAGCTCCATTTAGCGAACTGAGTCCAGTCCTGTCTGGTCGGGCGACCGCACATGCACCAACTCACATCGTGTATGTGCCACGTGCCACGGCCGATCAATGGTGTAACAATGTAATGTGTGTGTGTGTGTGTTGCGAGACTCCATGTCAGCTAGAAAACTTGAACACTGACTCACTCACCCACTCACTGCTGTCTCCCAGCTGACACACGCGCCGTGGTCCTGTACAGAATCTGTAGAATCTACTTGTTCTTACATAATAGGTGAAAGTGAAATTGTTTTCCATCCATCTGTCAAGAAAAATTGGAAAGTAAAAAAATAAAAATCAGCTTTTATGTGACTCATACTGTAAATATACATACACTGTTTACATTGTTTGCCCTAGTTAACTATGTTGCACTATTGCTGTTGTTGTGATTGTGTTTGCTGTGATTTTGCACCTATTTTACCTGCTGCACCTGGTCTGTAACGGAGCCTACAGCATAAGAATTTCACACGTGCGTACTTGTACCACAGAGTGACAATAAAAATCTTTAATCTTGAAATACCATCTACAGTTCTCACAAATATATCATTTTGCACTCCACACCCCAGGCCCCCAGGCCCCCAGGGACAACTGACCGGGTTGTCGGCCCTGTCAGCTCTGTCTGTGAGGGTTGCTAATACATTACATTACCATCAATTATTTTAATCAAACACATTACAATGAGTATTATTTATTTAACGAGATAAATAGGCTGAAAGAAACATGTTGTCCAAAAGAACTAACGCTCCAGAACTAACACCATCTCCCGTGAATGACAGTATAGCTGCACTTCACCCCACGCCACCAGGGGGCAATATAAACTATGCCTGTTGAGAGCACGTGAACGTTTACCCACAACAATTAGAAGAAGCGACTCCGCCAAGGCGCCAACTAGCTAGCGTTAGCTTCTTTACATCCATGGCTAGCTACCATGCCGCTGAAAAAAGGCCACTGCTGCCGACAACGTCTGACCCCCCCCAACAAAGAAACAGAAAACAGCATAGACAGGTGAAGAATAAGAATTCGCCTGCCAGCCTAGCATGACAACTAACTTACGTTAGCACTAGCTTTGCTGCTACCGAGGATGCTCTGCTACCACACCTGATGCTGCTGAATGAATGCGCGTGGGCAGTTCACAAGACGACACAACAGCGGTCGCAGGCAGAGGCTGCAACGGAACTACACCGCCACAGAACTGGGTAAGGTAGCTGTCAAAGGGATGGTCTGGGAAGCCTCCTACTTTCTGAGAAAAGTTTGGAGTGCAATTTGGCTGATGCCTGGGTCAATGGGAAGCAGTCGCATAAATAAATAAATAAAATTACATTACCTCGCGACAATATTGCTAATAAACGAGCTCTCGCCGATCCTATCATTCATGTGCCCATATTGTATTTTTGGAGCACATTGCATAAGAGATAAAAAAGACAATTGTAATCTCAAATGATTTGACTTTCCATATCAGCATAAAACGTTCAAGACGAAAGCAAGGTTCATGTGGACGCGCGTGCATAATTAGGCTGTGTCAGGTGCGATGTCACTGGAAAGGAGATGGATGGAGATTTTTGACACCAAGGAAAATGCTGCCAAAAGGGGCTTACTGCTTAAGCCAACACGCTGGGAGGAAATCTGTGATTGGCAACACTGTCGCTAAATGAGTGAGTCACCATTCCACCACAGGGCTGCGATAAATCCATAGGGCATCACCTGAAGAGTACACAAGTGATCCAGACCAGACGACCTCCCGACGACAGCGAGCGAGCTTGTGCCTGTTTGTCTGTAGCCGGGCTGTGCCACACCCCCTTCTCCTCGGTGCGGTGGTATGATCCAGGGATGCTGTCTGTTATAGCGGCACCGAGCCTCAGCAGCAGCAGCAGCAGCATCACCAGTCAGCTTCCCCGGGTTCAACTGCGGCTAAACGCAGCGCGCCGCGCTCCCTGTCACAGCACAGCGGAGCTGGCTCCCATAAAGCCCCCGCAAAGAGACCCCGTCCTCTTCGCAGACATCGTTTCGTCGTCCCGTATCGGCATTTGAGCAAGCAAGCAGCATCAGCATCACCGCCTCGAAGCCAGCCCGGTGTGCAGAGAGGTGTCTCAGCCACGTTTAGCAGGAGCACCGTAGCCTGCTGCAAGTCACATTTAAACAGGGGAATTGCACCGTCTTCAGCATTAATGCAGGTTTCTTACGTTATGGAATTGGACTAAAGGAATGGCTTTACGTCGGAAAGGTAGGCGACAACGTTCAAATGTGGCCTTTTAGTAGGCGTACTGTAGTGTATGTCACATCACATCGGCTACAATGCTGCTTGGCTATACGAGGCTTGCATGGGCGCTGAGACAACGTGAGTCCACAGGAAATGGTTATTATCAGCTGTTCAGATGTGCGGTGCCATGCCTTGTGTGTGCGTGCGCGCGCGTGTGCATGTGTGTGCGCGCGGTGCGGTTTTTATGAAAATCAGTGCGTCTGCTTTGAAGTAGAGGGATGCAGACTTTGAGCATGCAAGCCAGTGTATTTGACGTCCATTCCTAATAACAGGCTACGTTTACACAGGGAACCGGTTCATGTGTTGAAACGTCGCATTCATTTTGGGCCAGCGTAGCTTGCTTGCAGCCTAGAGTTGTTTCTTGCTCCACTTCTGCCCCATGCACTCCATCTCCATCACCACAAAGGTAATGATGCCAATAGGGCCATCCGAGATCCAGGGGGGATAGATCTCTCTGACGCTCGCCTTCTGTCTTCCAACATCAACGCAGCAGCCTACACCGGGCCCTGTTTAGAATGACTGCATATTTACATAACCAGAAGTCCAGCAGGCACGCCAAGACACATTATACAGATCAGAGAAGACTGGCCTAGTGTATTTTATTGATAAATAATCAAACACACAGATCAGGTCATAGGCTACTCTTCTGGCGGATGATAAGCCATTTGTTAACCACATTATTAAATTGCACCACGTTTTTCACATTGGCAGCATTTAAATTGTGTGTGAGGCAAATAATTAACAGCAGCAACTGCATTTTGATAAATCATAATTATTGTGAAGGCAGCGTAAATTGCACCAAGATGGATATGCTCCGATAGATTTGAATTAGAGCTTCTCACTCCTCTCTTCACGGCAGATCATAAACAATTATTTCTAGTAATCCATTGATAGCATATTTGCCCCCCCAAAAATAATAACCTCCTCTGATTAATCGTCTGACTGTATTCATCCATTATCGTCCTGAATATATACAGAAACTCTGATCTATAAAGCTCCCATATTGTCTTGCACGGTTTGTTATTCTCGCTTGAGTGGTCCTGGAGCGCTGAAGGACCTACCGGTATACATTTCATTTGGTGAAGTACAAATTCATTGTAATTAGAAACCATAATTTGTCAATATGTCTAATTCATGGGTATACGGCACTCTCTCTCTCTCTCTCTGCTGTGAGCCAATAACAGCTATTAGACACATCTTCTGCAATACTTTTTTTTATTGTGTCATCTATACCTACTTTATTATTTAAAGATGTAAAAAAGAAAAGAAAAAAAGTGCTTCAATTACAAATTCTGGACCTATTGTCTTGAATGCAGTATAATCTATAATAGTCTTTGGGCTGAGTGTATATGGCAGTATAGTGTGTCACACTGCCCTATCTGGCTGTGTTCAGAATGGCGTGGGCACCATGCTTAATTCGTCCTCGGCTCGCACGTTATTGATAGTGATGATAAAAAGGAGGCAATCTGTCGCTGCTCCTTGTGATGAATAGGGAGCATCTGTGCATGCAGGTTAGGTAATACACACACTCGTACGCACACACATGTGCACATAGCCTACTACACACGCCAAACATACACACACTCGTACGCACACACACACACACACACACACACGCGCGTGCACGCACACACACACAGGAAGAGGAAGATGATGTATGGGAGGTGGGGAGGTTGATTGTAATTCTACTTTCATTTCTTCTACTAAAGGGTTGATGTGTGCAGTGTATCATACCTAGGGGCTGCTCGCAGCGTTTCTCAGTTGTGGTGGTGGCGACTTAGTGGTGTGTGTGTGTGTGTGTGTGTGTGTGTGTGAGAGAGAGAGAGAGAGAGAGAGAGAGCTTGTTGTCCGTATGGGATACTTTTTAGGTCCTACAGTGCTAATGTAGGTGATGTGATGAACGTTGATTAAGTGCATATTTTGAATGGCACACACTCATCATGGCTCCGCCGAGTTAACAAAATCACAAGCCACTGCTTTGAGATGAAATGTCATGCCACCAATTATATGCCATGCTCACGCCCTTCATAATTCAATGGCATTTCAGTCCATCCACCAACCAGCCCAATGACTAATTCATCAATCAGTCAGATATTCAGAGTTGTGCCAATCCAGCGAGGTTCCAGGTTCGCCAGTGGTCGCTGGCTGCTGTTACTCGTCTTACGCTGTGATTGGCAGGATAGGAGCGTTGCATAAATCACACATGAACCCTGTGGTAGGATGATTTCTGTGCCGGTTTGTGGCGCTCGTCGTGATAAACGAGGGCCACTATCTTCTTTCAGCTGTTTCTCCCTCACTTTTTAATTAGCGGCATTGTTGTTAAGCGTTGTTGTTTTGGAAATCCAAAGAAACTGTTCAGCTCCTTGGCTTGGAGTCACATCATTATTTCAGTGCAACTTCTTGGCACAATTCAGAGGCCC
>NC_139634.1:32427496-32452496 GCF_964638095.1 Poromitra crassiceps | reverse complement strand
CACACAGGAGAACAACATGCAACATGGCGGCGGCACCCGCATCTGCTTCTTCAACAACTACAGCGACAGCTGCCCCTCCATTAGTTGCCAAGAAAAACACCAAAAGTCGGGATGGAAGTACTTTGGATTCGAGCCGAGGCTGATGAGCATGGATTAATAATTGAACCCGATAAACCTGTATGCAAACGCTGAAAGGGGGAAACACATCCAACTTAGCGAAGCATCTAAAAGACCGACATCCAGACCTCTACAAAGATTTCAAGGTGAGTGCGTTTCATTTCAACGTAACGTAACGTGTTGTTAACACGTGTTGTCATTGCCCATCTATTAATAACGTTACCTAAGCTAACGTTAAACAACCCTGAAATAATAAGATTTCAAGGTGAGTGCGTTTCATTTCAACGTAACGTAACTTGACAACGTGTTAACACATGTTGTCATTGTCCATCTATTAATAACGTTACCTAAGGTAATGTTAAACAAGCCTGAAATAATAAGTTATCAAACGTTTTGTTTGAGAAGGAAGGCTGGCATTGCTGTTTAGTTGTGTGTGTGTGCGCGCGGTTGGAATAGGCTACCGTTCATTCTGTCAAAAAAAACGATAAAAAAAAAACGTTTTAAATGTCACCACTCCATGTCAGTAAACTACTGCTTGCACTGTGTGTGTGTTGTTTTTATAGTCATTAAGCTGTAGCCTACCTTCTAAATTAAATATATATTTTCTTTCACAGTATGAGCCAGAGGAGGACTTGGACCAGGAGGACAGGGCCGGGCCAGGGCAAAGCCAGCAACAGCCACAGCAGCAGCAACAGCCAACAATAATAACGGAGCCTTTTCTGAAGCTCAAAAAATATGACCATGACTCACATGAAGCACGGAAATTAGATAGGGCAGTTGCTGAATTCATATGCATGGACAAAGTTCCTATCTACATCTACACCGTAGAAAAGCATGGATTCCAGAAAATGCTTGAAAAGTTCAACCCCAGATATGAGCATGTAGGAATTACTTCATGTACACAGAGATCCCCAAACTCTACACTGAAACTAGAAACCTCATCACCACACAGTATTGTATTTTCTTTACTTTAAGGCTACATGCCACTTGTTCTGTTTAAATGCACACAGTATTGTTTGTTTTAAATAATGAAGGCTACACATCACTTCAAATGGTTCTAATAAAGGAGTGTATGTTGAACTACATGGGATTTATCGCTTTGTTTTTATTTTTACCGTGGTATCGAAAAGAATCGAGTATCGTGGAATTTCACTGGTATCGGCATCGACTACTACATTTCTGGTATCGTGACATCCCTACTACACACACAGGCTTGCACACAGAAGCACGCACGCACACGCACACACACACGCACGCACTCACGCACGCACACACACACACACACACACACACACACACAAAGCCGATGGACACCTACGGGGACACATCCCTCACTGTGAAATCAGTTATTAATCAAGTCACTGGACAACTTTAGGAGAAGAAAATCAATTTTTGTTTCTTCCCCAATTTATTACTACATAAATTGTCCTTGACTTCAAAGCCACATCTTGGCGTGGGTGTCAAAATAATTAAGTGGAAATCCATTATATTTGCTTTGATCTGTTCCTGCTTTTGTTGACATAAAGGACAGAGAGAGATAGAGAGAGAGTTGGTGCCGGACAGCTCTTACTGATGGCTGACAAGCTGTCTCCTGCAGTACAATCAATACAGGAGAAGCATCGGGGGTTGAGCAAATATCCCAAGACTTTTTCCATTTTCAACCTATAGATACATCAATGCTCTATCATTGGCACATGCACTGCAGTTTAAATGCAATACATATACATCGATTGAATGTGGAAGCGGGGTGACCACAGACCTGTTGCATGTTGGGAACACAAGGAAACATCAACAACACTATTATATCTGCTTTTCGACCTCTAGAGACTATGGTGATGAATATCACAAATGAATAAAGTTGGAGAGTTGCAACTTTAAATGCCAAATGCAATGATTTATCTGGCCACATAAAACACAGTGATGGTCTACTGTACATCTCCCCTCTAAACGGGTTCATCTATTTCCTGCTGACTGCTGAATAGCCTCATGTGTATCATCAGTAATATTCATAGCTCAACTTTCTACATGATCATGAATTATTAACTCGTAGAAAAGACGAATAGCTCCCAAACTGTGCTTGATGCAACTCGGCTGGAGGCCATGTTTTATACATGATCGTTTTATACAATACAATACAATACAATACAATACAATACAATACAATACAACTCAGTTCAATGTTTTGCAGAATGTTTCATAAGTATATAGTTTTTGTATTGTTTCTTTTTCAGACATCGGTTCAGTACCGTTAGCAATTGGTTGTGCACACCCAAGCAAAGAACAAAACAAAACAACAGACGGAACAGAACCCATAACAAATAGTCTTCAGATAAACTGCATGTAAGAATATAATGTCACAGCGACATTGACCTTGTGAATGCTTGGTCTGAAAATAAACTGTTTTCTCCCACCCCATGAACTTAATCTCACATCCAGTTGACCGTACAGGTTTGGTTTTAAATTATCGAAAACAAACAAAGACGAAAGAAACAAGACAAGACAAGTAAACAAACAAATTCAAATGGAAAGAAGACGTATTTTGCAGAATGTTTCAGTGTAGTTTGTTTTGTCAAGGTTTCGCTTCAGAATGGGCCCTTGATTTACCGTGTGCTCTGGGATGAATTTCAAGCATGTCTTTCATCACCAACATTGATTTCTTACTGTAGCAACACACATTCTCCACTGATTGCATTAAGCCACAATGCATCAAGAAAGGTGATTCTAGCAAAAACACCTACTGTACTCTTTACTCCTACTACTTACTAAATGTGACACCCGCTAGTAATTTGAGTACAATCTCGCCGAGGTCATTTTTCTGTTTTTTTGCAGATTATGAAACTACAGACTGTAAGCTTGCAAATAATGTGTCACACATCAAAATCTGAAAATAATTGAAGAAGATATGCTCATTTGAATGTTGTTACACTTCAAATCAAGTTTCCTAGAAAATCAGCCTGAAAGGTGAGTACTTCTCAGCCTCTGGGCCAGCCAGATAATGGGGGGAGTGAACAATAGCTGCTCATTTACATTAAACACTCCCCATGCACTCGAGCTGTCATCTGTCACAGGTCCCCAGCAAAAAGGGGGATACTTATTTCCACTATAATTCCATCCACAAGTAACATAATGATAGAATGTAGGACTATTTTGGTCATGGGTTTCATAGACTGTCTTTAATAAAACATCTAAAAGCAAAACTATTATCAGAGGGGGATCCGTGGTCAAAATTGTTTCATTAGGCCTAGATTACATTACATTACATTACGTCATTTGGCAGAGGCTTTTATCCAAAGCGACTTACAATAACACATTTTTGTCAGCAATAGAGCAATCAACTATGGAGCACAGTCTATGACAACTACAAATTCAGAAGGAACAGTGGTACAAGTTTAGTTTAGGTTAGTAGTTTTTTTTTTTTTTAGAAAGAGAGAGAAAGAAGTTAGATCAGTGTCAGTTTAGGGAAAAAGTTTTGAGAACCACTGTCTTTAGTGACCTTGACTTTAAAGTTGCAAGTAAGCAAGTAAGCAGCAGATGTAACCGTTCAAGGAATTTATGTCATATTCATGGTAAACACGAGCCCTCTTGCACGCAGCAACACACACCGTCTTAATGTTACTTTTAGTAGTGTAGAGTGAGCATTGATAAGAAGCGTCAACTAGTCCATTGTTCCATTGCAACAGCGCACAAGAGACCCGCCATTTTGGGGCGCAACAAGCCTCTATTGTCCCCGTTTTCCACGTCCCAATGGCCACGCTGCTGTCGTACAAGGTCGCTTCTTTCCTTCAATACTCTTCGTTACTGTTCGACGATACACACAATCTGAACGCGATACTAAAACTGTTCAACCATAACTAGCGTTAGATGGTTGCACAGTCCCTAAAACAGAAACAAGACATAACGATAGTTAGGGATCATGATTAAACTCACCTAGGTCTATGTGAGGAAAAGCCAGAGGTGTTCCACTTCCTGCATCAGTAAATGCTGTTATAGTGTTGTCTACAAGTGTGTCTTTTTGTTGTCTGCGTTCTGTCGGTCTTGTGAATAAAATCTGTCGTTCCTCCATGTTGTCAGATGAAGTGGCACTTGTCTTGCAGATAAAGTTTCAATAATTTTAATCCACACAGACTGTCCTCTGCCGTGGGGCTCCTTTTGTCTCTCGATTTGTAAACATGGGGGCGGGGAGCCCCCATGAAACACGCTGAATTCTATTGTGGGTGATTGGCCGACACTCCGAACAATAGAAGAGATTAAGCCAGTGAAATGGCGCATCGCATGCAAATGATTACCAGCTCTGTCAAGCGAGAAGGATTCCTTCTCTCAAAGACGGTTTTTATCTTACAAAATGTACCTATTTACTGACTCTAAAACGACTCCATTTTACGTGGAATGGATAGTCCATGCTCTTCTTTGTGTATTACGGTAATAAAAAAAAACGAAAAACATATTTTTTCACAAACCAATCTTTCACCTCCAATTGCGCGATTTCTACTTGGCGAGATTGTACTCAATTTACCAGAGGCTGACACAAATCATGGTGGCAGCAATTTACAAACCACCACTTTCAACCACCACTTTCCAAAGCTGTACACAACGATTTCACAATCCTGAAACTTCAATCTTTTACAGGATACAGTAGGTTTCATGACGCAATGAATGACTGCTGTCACTGTTATTCTGACCGCGTCTGCCTAGTTGGAATTGTTAGGAGAATCTTTTTTTGTTCTGGAGAAAGAATTGGAAATCGCTGCAGTTGTAAAGATTTCCAATTTCAATTCTTACAACTTGTAATGGAAAATAAGATACAGGATGAATACGAGACAAAGTGCAGACACTATACTAAACATAAATGTGTTGAATAGGCTTTGATATTGAATTTGTTGCAACTGTTGCAAATTGCTCCCTCATATTTCCCAACAATGATACATTTTATATATTATGTGCTATTGATTCCAAGGTTAAGTGATTTGTTTATGCTGAAAACTGTTGCCTCAAAACTCTTCTCTGCACTTATTTGTAACCTCGGACGTGGGGTCAACCTTGAGGCCTGCAAACACTCATTAGATTGCTAACAACAACTGTGCCTTTGCAGTAGAAGGATGTTGGACATATCGACGGCGAATCTGTCTCTGAGAGCGTGGTTTAACCAAACGACATGCCATAGCCTTGAGCCTGAGCATTGAATTTGGTTTCTATACACTAAGGAGGCACTGGAATGCATTCAACTCCACCTCCTCTCTATCTCGCCGGCTCACAATGGCGCAACATCAGCATCGCAGTTTGTTCCTGACTGAGTCTTGTGGCCTTTGTGGAGCTGCTCCTCTCTTTGTTAGGGAGCTTTCTTTTCCAGTGGAAGGCTGCTGAATGCCGTCTGTGTCCTTAGTCTGCAAAAATGCCAGGAGGATCGCAGAGGTGAGGGCTGAGAACGGATCTGAGGAGCAGAAGGAACCGCGCACCCAGGGACCACTCATGACGTTCCTAACGGAAACATCACAGTATCTGTCTCCTCTCGGCTTCTCCAGACGACATGGAAGATTAGCTCAGCTACCATTCAGAAATCAATCTGCAGTGGTGCTCAACTGACTACATCGAACAGTAGATCTTTTCAGATCTTTATTTACTGCTTTCTCCATAATAAGCAACTTCATAATTGAGATGCGCAGGGACTACATTCTAAATCACTAATCACAAAATCCAATTTCTGGAATCGATGGCATTGATTTATCAATTCTGCAGCTGTGATTTGGGTGTATGAGGTTTTAGCGGTTGAATGCATGATTGGAAGAGGCTTTCTTTCGAGCAGTGGCAGATGCAGAGAGCTTAGGAGGTTGTCAGTCTTGATGTAAATCTTTATTTGCAAAGTGAATTAGTGTGAACAGCCTTTTAGTCCTGCCAGGAGGACAGTGACATGTATTTATCTTGCAAGAGAGGAGGAATATCAAACGTGTTGACTGGGCTTTGTCTTGTCAGGAGTATTGATCAAGTGGTTTGGGGGTGGTGTCTATGTGTGTGGGGTTGTTGCACACCTGCAGCATCTACGCGCGTGCATGTAGATGTGGTATATGTGCATCATGCGAATGCATGTGTTGTGTTGTCGCTCTTATGGCTCATTTATACTCCATTTTCATACGTAAATAGATGCGTCCGTTTGAAACATTATAGACCCTTTTCACGGGGGCCATTTTGTGTCGAAAAGGCAGAATAAACACAGTTGCAAGCAAGACACTAATGAGGGTTTCCAATTTCCAATCATGGAAGTTGGAAACCCTCATTAGTGTTTTGCTTACACCTGTGTTTACCCGGCCTTTTCGACACAAAATGGCCCCCGTGAGAAGGGTCTATTATCGTCACTGCCCACATACCTCCATGTGTCTTTCACGTTGGTATTAGGGCTGGAAGAAAAAATCGATTCACCTAAGGATCGCGATTTTTAATGTCACGATTTTTTGAATCGATCTTTTATTCCAGAATCGATAATCACATTTTTTCTGTTTATGTATGAAATGTTCCCACTTTCATCAATCACATATAGAGCGCTTCCCTCTGCTCCGTGGCTCATACAGCCAATCATGTACCTTGTTAGTACAAGTGACACGGAAACAGCCAATCATTTAACAGACAAACTCCGAGTGCACCCGCCCCATGACCCGCCCCCACTCACACACAGCAAATCATATCCCTTGATCTAGAGCTGAGAGTCCCGACATCTCCTGGAGCAGCACTGTCGAGTTGCAGCAAAATAGACAGTTTGTGTTGTACTCTGAAAGGGTCCCCCCCCCCTTGAATCAAATTGTACATTATCAGCTTTATTTTAGCATGCAAAAGTAGCGCGAGACCCATTCCTGGCTAATGATCGAGTCTCGCATTTTGGTCCTCCACTGACGCCACTCGTTTGATCTCACCCGGCGTTACAAATAATTCGATGTGGTTGAGTTTCAATTCGTGTTAATGTAACGTGTTAACATGTGTCCTATCTATTAATAAGTGCCCGGGAAATTAACGTTAATGTTAAGACACCAATTTCACAAATACGGACGTCTGCAACGTTACTTTACGGAATGGCATCCGCAGCTCAATTCGCTTCTGTCAGCAGAGACAAATTTGAACTGTTGGAAAGGTTTTACTTGTACTTTGGCACAGGAATAACTCATTGTGTCATCTATTGAGCACACAGCTTATGACTTTATGCCTCATGCTTGGGCGGACTCTTGATGCGTATATAAAACTGATATGGAGAAATGTACCGCATTTTCAGCGAGGCAAGGCTTTTTCTCGCCGAACCACCGGCGCGCGGTCCCCAGCGCGGTCGCCCTCCAGCCCTACAGCCTATGGCATATTTGTAGTTAAGCAAGTCAAAGCAAAACCCAGGCTTTTCCACACCTCTGATTCACCTAACGTTAACACTACAACCCTGAAATACATCCGTAAGCTTTCAGAGGACGGACAGAAAACGCTCGAAATGAACGCAGAGTACGGACAGAAGGCTCTGTCCATCTCCATCTCCGTCTTTAACAATGAGTATAATTGTGCTTTTACTGGTTTTGTTTGTTTACAAACACCTGGTTTTTAAATATGACCGGATACAGGTCGCATTTAAAAACCAGGTGTAAATGGTGGCAAATTGGACTTGCTCAGCAGAGGGCTTCAGATCTGAGAGAAGAAGAGGGAATAGATAAGGGCAAAGAAACTGGTATTTTTGGACAGAGAGAAAGATGGAAGATTCCGCAATTGGGAGAAGCGATAAAAAAAAAATCATAGTCAAAATATAAAAACGGCCTTTGAAAAGTTTAAGCTTTGCTACTCCTTCACTCTAGGCCACATTCATAGGGCATAAATACTGTAGGACCTTAAAGATTTCTCCACACTGCTCAGGCATGCAGTGTCGATGTGGGATCTGACCCATGTCCACTATAAATAGTCAAATGGTCCATAATGGTTTCCCAGCTCCTGACAGCTAAAGACAAGAACCGATCTGCTGGTCGTGGGCGCACACACACGCGCACATGCACACACACGCACCACACACACACACACACACACACACACACACACACACACACACGCACACACACACACACACACACACACACACACACACTTTTTTTATCGCCGCGCTCTCATTCAGACATGAGTGGGCACACACATACTCACAAGGGTTTTGCGCACAGCTATGACTTGCTTGGCACATCCATGCATTAACCTTGGGTGCGCCTGTGTGAAGAATAATAGAGGTAGGCAGCACACTGGGGGTTGGTTGGTAAAGACTGCACTGATAGAGGTAGGCAGCACACTGGTAAAGACTGGTAAAGACATGGTAAAGACTGCACTGATAGAGGCAGGCAGCACACTGGGGGTTGGATGGTAAAGACTGCACTGATAGAGGTAGGCAGCACACTGGGGGTTGGATGGTAAAGACTGCACTGATAGAGGTAGGCAGTACACTGGGGGTTGGATGGTAAAGACTGCACTGATAGAGGCAGGCAGCACACTGGGGGTTGGATGGTAGAGACTGCACTGATAGAGGTAGGCAGGCAGCACACTGGGGGTTGGATGGTAAAGACTGCACTGATAGAGGCAGGCAGCACACTGGGGGTTGGATGGTAAAGACTGCACTGATAGAGGCAGGCAGCACACTGGGAGTTGGATGGTAAAGACTGCACTGATAGAGGCAGGCAGCACACTGGGGGTTTGATGGTAAAGACTGCACTGATAGAGGTAGGCAGCACACTGGGGGTTTGATGGTAAAGACTGCACTGATAGAGGCAGGCAGCACACTGGGGGTTGGATGGTAAAGACTGCACTGATAGAGGTAGGCAGGCAGCACACTGGGGGTTGGATGGTAAAGACTGCACTGATAGAGGCAGGCAGCACACTGGGGGTTGGATGGTAAAGACTGCACTGATAGAGGCAGGCAACACACTGAGGCTTGGATGGTAAAGACTGCACTGATAGAGGCAGGCAACACACTGGGGGTTGGATGGTAAAGACTGCACTGGTAGAGGTAGGCAACACACTGGGGGTTGGATGGTAAAGACTGCACTGATAGAGGCAGGCAGCACACTGGGGGTTTGATGGTAAAGACTGCACTGGTAGAGGTAGGCAGCACACTGGGGGTTGGATGGTAAAGACTGCACTGTTGCAGACGACGAGCATCCAGCACATTTTTACACAATGCAGTCTTTACTGACCTATTGTGTGTCTCTATAGTAGGGGTGCTCCAAAAAATCGATTATGAAAGGATCGCGATTCTTAATGCCACGATTCCTGGATCGATTCCAAACTCCCAAGAATCGATTCTTAAAATCGTAAAAAAAAAACTCATTAACTCAAATCAACTCTCAATAACTGTCAAACATTCTGTCCTTTATCTAGTTTGACAGTTATTGAGAGTTGATTTGAGTTAATGAGTTATTAATTTGAGTTAGTGTGGACCAGTGATGTCACTGGTCCACACTTTAACACTCAATAACTGTCAAATTAAATGACAGACTTCAAAACAGTTTACAGTTTTCTGATATACTACTGATGTTCTAATGAAACAAAGCTGGTTGAAAATGGGCGGAGTGTTCCTTTAAGAACTCTGGTTAATGTATTCCCCCCAAAATCTATAAATCCTTCTCAAAGTCTACAGATCCCCCCCAGCCTATAAATCCATCTTATCTGAAGAACATACAGTAAGGGGGGAATTCCCCCCTAGTTTGCTAAATGAATTTAGGCCCTGACTGTAATACAGAAGTTGAATTTGAAGTTCAGCATTAATACATTTGTCATTTTTTGTCTTATATTTACCTTTGTGTGTTATTGCAATATAAAACTACATAATTGAGAATCGATTCTCGATTCTGGAATCGAGAATCGTTGGAATCGAGAATCGATTCTGGAATCGGATCGTGACCCCAGGAATCGGAATCGGATCGGATCGTGGCTTAGCCGGATCGGAGCACCCCTACTCGATAGTATGTGGGTGTTGAAGTGTGTTGTTTGTCAGTCACTGTGAATACTATGAGTGGGCTGAAGGGCATGTGTGTGTGTGTTGCAACTCGTGCGTGTGCGTGTGTGTGTGTGTGTGTGTGTGTTCATCTTTATATCTACAGTCTGTGTGTCTGTCATTGTTTCTTTCAACGGTTTGTGTGTTTCGGTGTGGTCCAGGCTGTGTGTGTGTGTGTGTGTGTTTGCGTGTGTGTTTGCTTGGTGAACTCTGCATTAGCAGCCAGAGATTTCAGGCTTGGTCAGCTATGAAAACGCAGCTACGTGAGGAGAGTGCTGTGAGCCGCCGCCCACAGACGGCTAGCTGTTATCCACTAATTAAAACCTTCTATCAGTCTATCTCTCGCTTGGCTATCTCCATCCTTCAATCTCCCCCATTTCCACCATCACTCATTATCTATCCATCGCTCTCTCTCCATCCAGCCCTCCATTCATTCATCCCTCCCTTCCTCCCACCTCCCAGCGGGTGGTGCAGTGTTTTGTTTTGTTTTGTTTTGTTTTCTGGTGGTTTTAGGTATAACAGGCTCCTTTGGGGCCTTCAGGCCGTCTCGTGGTGGCCCTGTCACATGCCTGAGGAGCTAACGAACACACACACACACACACACACACACACACACACACACGCGCGCGCGCGCGCGCGCACACGCACCTTCTAGGAGAGGCATCTCTCTGACAGCTCACTGTTTACTCCCGTAGGACCCGTCACAGCCTGGAGGATCTGCGTTTGCAGACTGCGCCTCGATTCCTCCTGATGATGAAGCCGTCGTACGCGAGACACAAAGCCAGAACCTGCAAACAACAATGGGCTTGTCTGTCAGTGCTTCGCATCTGAGCGCGCGTAGCGACCGCGCTAGCGCTTTATGCGTTAACATTAATATTGGCATTGCAATCACAAGATCTCTCATCGTCATTCCTCCGGCGTGCGAGGCCTGTTTAGCGAGTGGGATTAGGTTTGTGGCTGTGCAAACTTGCTTCTTGGACACGTGTCAAGGCCAGAGCTAACAGAGAAAGTAGCTCTGCACTCACCAGGGGTCTCCAAGCAGTTATGAAAATAAGACCTCCTCTGCATGCTGGAAATGTATTCGTAATCCTGAAGCTATACTGTATCAATACTCTGAGAAGCTAATGTTGTTGGATAGCACTCTGCTCTCCCCAATCCTCCTCGTTTATTTACCAATGTGAAACTCAATTTCTCTGTCTGTGCCCCCAAGCCCCCCTCTCACTCCCCCCCTCCCTCCCTCCCTCCCTCCCTCCCTCTCTCCCTCTCCCTCCCTCCCTCCCTCTCTCCCTCTCCCTCCCTCTCCCTCTCTCTCTCTCCCTCTCCCTCCCTCCCTCCCTCTCTCCCTCTCCCTCCCTCTCTCTCTCTCTCTCCCCTCCCTCCCTGGTTTGTGTGCTCTCTCTTCCTGTTGATCATGATTTTAGCACATTCATTTGACATTGGGATGTGTAAATTGGTTTTGGATTCTCATGGTCCTTGTCTTTACGCATGACTATATTGTCTGCTGTGCTGCTGCTGCTGTTGCTGCTGCTGTTAGGCATCTCAGCGACCCCGCCCCTCTGGAGATGCCTCTGAGCGTAAATCCTGTTTTAAAGCAACTGTTTATTCCAGCTGCTATCATCACTGGTCCTCCATGGTTGTGGTGTTTGAGAAAATGGATGGGAGGGATCAACTGTGTGAAGGGTCCCATTATATATTCTTGCTATACTGTATAGCTACGGATTATCACTCCCATGTGCTTGTATTTGTGTGTGTGTGTGCGTGTGTGTGTGTCAGTGGGTGCGTGTCTGTGAGAGAGAGTGAACGTCTCACAGAGAGAGACAGGGGCGGTGGGGGTGGCTAGTGTTGGGGGAGAAACACTGTAATGTGATGCATGTGGTACACTCAGTGTTGTCACTTTATATTAATTTAAAGCGAATGGCGCAGAGTTCATTACACACTGATGAATTATAGATTAGAATTAGATTAGCGAGGGGGGGGGGGAATCAAACAATACCATATATATATATTGTCAGTGCATACAATTTCTCGCTAATATGAATCAATTTCAATCCTGATTCAAATCTGATTGTGCACGCATGTGTGACACATGAACGCAGGTTCTCAGAACTGCACCTCTACAGTTCAAATTCAAACGTGCTTCTCTATCTTGCAGTTGTGCGTGACACAGGCCTATCAATAAAAGACTATTCTGTAGAGATGTGGCACATATACGCTGGTTACATGTTCCTAATAGGTTGGACTGCATGAATCATTGAAGCAACCATGAATTTTACATACCTTTGGTCTGGAGATGATTAGAGACAGTGACGTTCGTTAGTCACTGGGAGTACACAGAGATGCAATCAATTAAGCACTGTTAGTGTGCCTATGGGATTCCTGAGTGTACCGTGTGGTCCCCACCTCTACACTTTACATAGATGTTAGTGTGCCTATGGGATTCCTGAGTGTATTGTGTGGTCCCCACCTCTACACTTTACATAGAATATGATGAGAGAAGGATATATCATCAGTGTTAAAGATGTATTCCAGCATGGTGCTTATTATCTCATCATCGTCAGTTGGTTCCACAGCTGCTTGTATGCTTTCCATGAATGGTTAGCAGCATTGATATGGTGATTATTCCTGGATTGCAAATCGTGGCTAGTGTTGTGCTCAGGTGGCACATAGAGAACGCCCAGGCTTGTGTCTTGTTTGAAGTGAGCTTGGCTCTAGGAAACAACCTCCAGGTTCTGACATCAAACCCAAGAATCAAACCCAGCTAATGGGCACCCCGCTGTGGGCTAGAATTAGCAGGAATAACTCCCGCCAGCAGGCTTACTTCTCTAAACGCACGGGCCTCAGAGGAGGAGTTGGAGGATAGGCAGGATGTAAGGTAGGGGAGGAAGCATCAGGAGGGGCGAGAGCAGAGACGGATGAGGAGAGGAAGTAGGGATGGCACAACGGGAGGGGGAGGGAAGAGGACAAGAGCTGTGTGTGTGTGTGTGGGGGGGGGGGGGGGGTAACTAAGAAAGAGACAGCCTTGTTTGAAAGGAAACCAGACGGTATTTTATATGGAGTGTTTTCTTCCCCTGTACATGACATTATATCAATATACACGCAGCACCACATGTGCTAAGGGAGATGCACACTACACGATGTAACTAAGGTAGATATGAGTGTGTGTGTGTGTGTGTGTGTTACTGTATTTTATGTTTCAGGTACATTCATTACATATCATCTGGGCTGTACAGTGCTACACTTTGCTAGCATTATGTAGTGCCATATGATTTCCGCAAAAAATCAGAATCATGAAGTTTGGTTATAAAAATGGAAGCAACAGTAAAACATGGAATATTGTAGAATCTTCCATAATTTGGGTTAGGATCGAAATCACAAGTAGACCTAATTATTGTATTTCATAATTGTAAAATAGGCCTAGAGAAATAATGATGTCTTCAATTGGGGTGTTTTGAGAAGGGGGCGGTCTTGCATGGGACCCTTACGTCACCTCACAACTTGGTTTTCACTTTGAGAAACACGACGAAGAGGCTGACTGAATTTGGGCAAAAATAAAATGGAATTCATGAGAGAGAAAAAATTATTTCATATGGCCCTACATTATGCTATTAAAAATTATTCTGTGCTAAGAGAAATATGTATCCACTTGCACGGGTGCTACTGGAAATGAAGAAGATAGATTTCCTAATTATTATTGCTACATAAACATTAATGCTGGATACTTTAACGAATAATAATGAATCATATTTCATTTGTTATATAATTAGTAGGCTACCATTAAAATCTTAACGATACACAATACCATCCCTATCCTTTTATTTTATTATTATATAAAAGTGAGCAAGTGGGCAATATCTGTCTGTCTGCTGTCTGTTTCAATTTTTGTTCCACTGATGATGACATCACTGATGATGTCACAATGTCTGACATCATCAGTGATGTCGTCAGTGACATCATTATTGACCAAATCATCTTATGACATCACTGATGATGTCATAGGCACTGAGGATGTCATAGGCATTGTGACACCATCAGTGATGTCATAGGCATTGTGACATCATCAGTGACAGTGATGTCATCAGTGATGCAAAGTTGAACAATTGCGCACTGTGCGCATGCCACTAGACCAGGCGATTGTGCACTGTGCATGCCAGGTGTGGTTTCGGGCCGATACCCTAGTGTACGTATATGGCCTAAATGAATTTTGACCAATAAAGCATACTGTATGTTTTGTTTAACCACCACCCGTGTGTGCTACAACATTTGTCTTTGCGATACTGATTTTTTTTTAGTTTACTTACTAGCACCAATGCTACTGCTGCTAACACCTAATAAAGTAAGTGTCCAGCCCTGATCATGATTAGTAGAATGATTCATGAATAGTAGGAATAAAGGACTGAGAGGTTGATATGCTGTTCATAGCCTTTCTTTACCTCTTCCTTTGCAGCAACAATACAACACTCTTAACAGTAGTACCAATAATATACAGTAAGCAGTGAAATAAGGCTCATCAGAAGCGCCTTAAAATTCGAAAATCGGCCCAAGCCTAGACTGCGTGTCGACATGCAGACTAGGCACATGGACTACCCTGTGTGTATGGACTACCCTGTGTGTATGGACTACCCTGTGTGTATGGGCACACATGACGTGTGAGCAAGACGGGGCGCCCGCATGCAGGATGGCGTGCTTTCATTCTGGTGTGTGTTAGAGTGTAACCGTGTGACAGACATGAAACGTGACACAGAGCCTGTGTGGAGACAGACAGCAGTCAGTGCCTGCAGCGAGCTCCCAGCTCCCAGGTAATGTATACTCACACCTCCTCGCCATGCCAGAGAGAAGGTGACACCAGTCACTCCCGCTCTGACAGGGCAGCTGAGATAATAGTGGGCTTTGATTCCTCGCAATAACGCCTGCCAATCAAAATAAAAGGCATGGTGATTGTAGGGAATGTCAAGTGTATGTGACAGTCGTAGTAGAAGCCCACATGTGTGCTTACTACTATGTATAGTATACTGGTATAGCCTACTACCAAGGTAATTGAACAACACACAATGCAGTGACCTATCTGAACGCTGTTGTATTGTTATTCTTTACCTCCGTCATCATCACGAAAGAGAAGAGATGGATGGATGCGTTGGATGGACAAACAAGCGCAGGGGTTTTTACGGATCACCCGTGTTGTGGTAATGTCTGCAGGGGGGGGGTGTGTGTTGTGGTAATGTCTGCAGGGGGGGAGGGTGTGTTGTGGTAATGTCTGCAGGGGGGGGGGTGTGTGTTGTGGTAATGTCTGCAGGGGGGGAGTGTGTGTTGTGGTAATGTCTGCAGGGGGTGAGTGTGTGTTGTGGTAATGTCTGCAGGGGGTGAGGGTGTGTTGTGGTAATGTCTGCAGAGGGTGAGGGTGTGTTGTGGTAATGTCTGCAGGGGGGGGGTGTGTGTTGTGGTAATGTCTGCAGGGGGGGAGTGTGTGTTGTGGTAATGTCTGCAGGGGGGGGGGGGGTGTTGTGGTAATGTCTGCAGGGGGGGAGTGTGTGTTGTGGTAATGTCTGCAGGGGGTGAGTGTGTGTTGTGGTAATGTCTGCAGGGGGTGAGGGTGTGTTGTGGTAATGTCTGCAGAGGGTGAGGGTGTGTTGTGGTAATGTCTGCAGGGGGGGGTGTGTGTTGTGGTAATGTCTGCAGGGGGGGAGTGTGTGTTGTGGTAATGTCTGCAGGGGGGGAGGGTGTGTTGTGGTAATGTCTGCAGGGGGGGAGGCTGTGTTGTGGTAATGTCTGCAGGGGGGGAGTGTGTGTTGTGGTAATGTCTGCAGGGGGTGAGGGTGTGTTGTGGTAATGTCTGCAGGGGGGGAGTGTGTGTTGTGGTAATGTCTGCAGGGGGTGAGTGTGTGTTGTGGTAATGTCTGCAGGGGGTGAGGGTGTGTTGTGGTAATGTCTGCAGGGGGTGAGGGTGTGTTGTGGTAATGTCTGCAGAGGGTGAGGGTGTGTTGTGGTAATGTCTGCAGGGGGTGAGGGTGTGTTGTGGTAATGTCTGCATAGGGGGAGGGTGAGTGTGTGTTGTGGTAATGTCTGCAGGGGGTGAGTGTGTGTTGTGGTAATGTCTGCATAGGGGGAGGGTGAGTGTGTGTTGTGGTAATGTCTGCAGGGGGGAGGGTGAGTGTGTGTTGTGGTAATGTCTGCAGGGGGTGAGTGTGTGTTGTGGTAATGTCTGCATAGGGGGAGGGTGTGTTGTGGTAATGTCTGCAGGGGGTGAGTGTGTGTTGTGGTAATGTCTGCAGGGGGGGAGGCTGTGTTGTGGTAATGTCTGCAGGGGGTGAGTGTGTGTTGTGGTAATGTCTGCAGGGGGTGAGTGTGTGTTGTGGTAATGTCTGCAGGGGGTGAGTGTGTGTTGTGGTAATGTCTGCAGGGGGGAGTGTGTGTTGTGGTAATGTCTGCAGGGGGTGAGTGTGTGTTGTGGTAATGTCTGCAGGGGGTGAGTGTGTGTTGTGGTAATGTCTGCAGGGGGGGAGTGTGTGTTGTGGTAATGTCTGCAGAGGGTGAGGGTGTGTTGTGGTAATGTCTGCAGGGGGTGAGGGTGTGTTGTGGTAATGTCTGCATAGGGGGAGGGTGAGTGTGTGTTGTGGTAATGTCTGCAGGGGGTGAGTGTGTGTTGTGGTAATGTCTGCATAGGGGGAGGGTGAGTGTGTGTTGTGGTAATGTCTGCAGGGGGGGAGGGTGAGTGTGTGTTGTGGTAATGTCTGCAGGGGGTGAGTGTGTGTTGTGGTAATGTCTGCATAGGGGGAGGGTGTGTTGTGGTAATGTCTGCAGGGGGTGAGTGTGTGTTGTGGTAATGTCTGCAGGGGGGGAGGCTGTGTTGTGGTAATGTCTGCAGGGGGTGAGTGTGTGTTGTGGTAATGTCTGCAGGGGGTGAGTGTGTGTTGTGGTAATGTCTGCAGGGGGTGAGTGTGTGTTGTGGTAATGTCTGCAGGGGGGAGTGTGTGTTGTGGTAATGTCTGCAGGGGGTGAGTGTGTGTTGTGGTAATGTCTGCAGGGGGTGAGTGTGTGTTGTGGTAATGTCTGCAGGGGGGGAGTGTGTGTTGTGGTAATGTCTGCAGAGGGTGAGGGTGTGTTGTGGTAATGTCTGCAGGGGGTGAGGGTGTGTTGTGGTAATGTCTGCATAGGGGGAGGGTGAGTGTGTGTTGTGGTAATGTCTGCAGGGGGTGAGTGTGTGTTGTGGTAATGTCTGCATAGGGGGAGGGTGAGTGTGTGTTGTGGTAATGTCTGCAGGGGGGGAGGGTGAGTGTGTGTTGTGGTAATGTCTGCAGGGGGTGAGTGTGTGTTGTGGTAATGTCTGCATAGGGGGAGGGTGTGTTGTGGTAATGTCTGCAGGGGGTGAGTGTGTGTTGTGGTAATGTCTGCAGGGGGGGAGGCTGTGTTGTGGTAATGTCTGCAGGGGGTGAGTGTGTGTTGTGGTAATGTCTGCAGGGGGTGAGTGTGTGTTGTGGTAATGTCTGCAGGGGGTGAGTGTGTGTTGTGGTAATGTCTGCAGGGGGGAGTGTGTGTTGTGGTAATGTCTGCAGGGGGTGAGTGTGTGTTGTGGTAATGTCTGCAGGGGGTGAGTGTGTGTTGTGGTAATGTCTGCAGGGGGGGAGTGTGTGTTGTGGTAATGTCTGCAGGGGGTGAGTGTGTGTTGTGGTAATGTCTGCAGGGGGGGAGGGTGTGTTGTGGTCATGTGTGCAGGGGGGGAGGGTGTGTTGTAGGGGTGTCACAATATATCGTCCCACGAAATTTCGCGATAGTAAAACGTCACGATATGTATCGTTGAGATGAAATATCATATCGAAAAAAAAAAAAAATTTTTTTTTTTTTTTTTTTCCAAAAAATAGACTAAGAAACGTCTTTGTTTGTTGAAGTTCAATGTGTGGAAAGTAGTTCAGTTGAACAAGTCTCTGAAGAGACACATGAGAAGTTATACAGGAGAGAAACCATTCAATTGAGTTTCTGGCAAAACTGTTTACTTGACAGGAAAAACTGAAGATGCAAGTCTTGTTGTTTGAGTTTGAAGAAAAACTGAAGATGCATAATGAGAATTTATACTGCTGAGAAACCTTTTAGTTCAAAGTAAATCTAAGTGACGGTGTAACTCATTCTATTTCAAGATAAGCCTTATCTCCAATCTCATGTTTTTTCTAGTTGTTATTGTAATAACAATTTCCCACAACAGCATGTTTTGTATTTGTGCATTTCAAATAAAATACTACTTTTCCAGTCATATATTGTCATTATTCAAGTTTAAAAAAATATTGTTAAAATCGTATCGTATCGTATCGTTATCGTGAACCCAGTATCGTGATACGTATCGTATCGTGAACTGAGTGTATCGTGACACCCCTAGTGTGTTGTGGTCATGTGTGCAGGGGGTGAGTGTGTATTGTGGTAATGTCTGCAGGGGGTGAGTGTGTGTGTGTTGTGGTCATGTGTGCAGGGGGTGAGTGTGTGTGCGTTGTGGTAATGTCTGCAGGGGGGGGTGTGTGTGTGTGTGGGATGAATATGCCAGAGATTTGGCCCATTTTATTCTAGTGCTCGCTATCAAGGCTCAGCGGGGTGTCCATCCGTGTCTGTGTGCACGTGTGCAAGCAAACGTGCACGTGCGTGATTGCGCACGTGCGTGCGTGGGGGAATAGAGGGGGGTGAGCGAGGGGCCACGGGAAGGAGTCTTTCAGGTGGAATAAAAGCATTACACCGGTGGCAGAAAGGTCAGCTGTAAACTTGTATCAGACTAGTGGTGATCACCCTGCGCTGCAGATCTCTGAGGTATTGAGCAGGCACGCTCTAATGGCTTTGATATATGGACTACAGGACTCCCTGAAGAGGTCAATACCAGAGCACTTTGTCTCTATGAGCAATGACCCTCTCAAGCTCCATTTAGGAGCTTTATATCTGCAGGAAATAGGCTGGAAAGGCCTCCGGCGGGCAGGGCACGCTTGCACGAGAACTAATATGAATGAAGTATTTTCTAATCACTCCTCCTGCGCTCTAATCGTCGCCCCAATCAATCATTAGTTATGGCGGTGTTCGCAGTCTGCGCGGGACGTTATCACGAGGAGATTGTGATGTGGTTGAGAGAAGAACAAGAGACTATGAGCTGAATAGAGCTGAAAGAACTGATTTATCATTGCTCTATGGGGCGGTTGGGGGGCGGGCAGTGACAGCATAAAGACCGGTGTCTATTCTAACCATGTTTCATCATGACTCCAGAATCCAGTGTTAATGAGAAGCACAGACACGGGGGCTCGGATAGAAAATGTGCTGATTTGAACTTGTCAAGAAAAAGTCTGTAAAGCAGAGATAAAACATCATGGCCGCCGGCCTAGCTAGAGAAAATAGAAAGCGTTACTGACAGAACTGTGTGTGCCGCTCTTGATTTTGGCCAATTTCTTTTCAAACACATCCCGACATAGCCAGCCATCGCTGTTCTCTTCTGAGCATATTGATCTAAATCCTTCCTGTGAAATATGAAAGATGCCAAATAGTGTTTATAAATGTGCACTGTAATTGGAACGAGCAGATGTTGTTCCACTGTGTTCAATAACAGAGTTCTCATGCTGTTTTTCTCCTCCACTCTGTCTTCTCAACCCCCTGTTTCCTTTCATTTTTCTTTCCCTACCCATCCTGCTCCCTCCCTCCTTCCCTCCCTCCTACCTCGCCATCCTTACCTGGCTCCAGACTTTGTGCTGTGTGCCGTGGCTGTGCTGAGTGACTAAGCGGAGCCCTAGAAGCCATGGAGGAGATGGACAGTAAACCCTACCAGCCGTTGTCTAAGGGGCGCCATGAGATGGAGATGTCCTACACCAGCTCGTCTGACGAGAGCGAGGACGGACGCGCCCACCACCGCTCCTACACGTCCCGTGAAACCCTGCCCGACTACACCCACGAGCTGCGCCTGACCCTGGGCTCCCACCGAGAGAGACAGCCCAACTACAGCCAGCCCCAGCCAGGTAAGCCCAACTACAGCCAGCCCCAGGTAGCAACAGCATGGAGGCATACAGCCAACCCCAGCCAGGTAGCAACAGTATGGAGGCATACAGCTAACACCAGCCAGGTAGCAACAGTATGGAGGCATACAGCCAACACCAGCCAGGTAGCAACAGCATGGAGGCATACAGCTAACACCAGCCAGGTAGCAACAGTATGGAGGCATACAGCTAACACCAGCCAGGTAGCAACAGTATGGAGGCATACAGCCAACACCAGCCAGGTAGCAACAGCATGGAGGCATACAGCCAACACCAGCCAGGTAGCAACAGCATGGAGGCATACAGCTAACACCAGCCAGGTAGCAACAGCATGGAGGCATACAGCTAACACCAGCCAGGTAGCAACAGTATGGAGGCATACAGCTAACACCAGCCAGGTAGCAACAGTATGGAGGCATACAGCTAACACCAGCCAGGTAGCAACAGTATGGAGGCATACAGCTAACACCAGCCAGGTAGCAACAGCATGGAGGCATACAGCCAACACCAGCCAGGTAGCAACAGTATGGAGGCATACAGCCAACACCAGCCAGGTAGCAACAGCATGGAGGCATACAGCCAACACCAGCCAGGTAGCAACAGTATGGAGGCATACAGCTAACACCATCCAGGTAGCAACAGTATGGAGGCATACAGCTAACACCAGCCAGGTAGCAACAGCATGGAGGCATACAGCTAACACCAGCCAGGTAGCAACAGCATGGAGGCATACAGCTAACACCAGCCAGGTAGCAACAGCATGGAGGCATACAGCCAACACCAGCCAGGTAGCAACAGCATGGAGGCATACAGCTAACACCAGCCAGGTAGCAACAGTATGGAGGCATACAGCTAACACCAGCCAGGTAGCAACAGCATGGAGGCATACAGCTAACACCAGCCAGGTAGCAACAGTATGGAGGCATACAGCTAACACCATCCAGGTAGCAACAGCATGGAGGCATACAGCCAACACCAGCCAGGTAGCAACAGTATGGAGGCATACAGCTAACACCAGCCAGGTAGCAACAGCATGGAGGCATACAGCCAACACCAGCCAGGTAGCAACAGCATGGAGGCATACAGCCAACACCAGCCAGGTAGCAACAGCATGGAGGTATACAGCCAACACCAGCCAGGTAGCAACAGTATGGAGGCATACAGCCAACACCAGCCAGGTAGCAACAGTATGGAGGCATACAGCCAACACCAGCCAGGTAGCAACAGTATGGAGGCATACAGCCAACACCAGCCAGGTAGCAACAGTATGGAGGCATACAGCCAACACCAGCCAGGTAGCAACAGCATGGAGGCATACAGCCAACACCAGCCAGGTAGCAACAGTATGGAGGCATACAGCCAACACCAGCCAGGTAGCAACAGTATGGAGGCATACAGCCAACACCAGCCAGGTAGCAACAGCATGGAGGCATACAGCCAACACCAGCCAGGTAGCAACAGTATGGAGGCATACAGCCAACACCAGCCAGGTAGCAACAGTATGGAGGCATACAGCCAACACCAGCCAGGTAGCAACAGTATGGAGGCATACAGCTAACACCAGCCAGGTAGCAACAGCATGGAGGCATACAGCCAACACCAGCCAGGTAGCAACAGTATGGAGGCATACAGCCAACACCAGCCAGGTAGCAACAGTATGGAGGCATACAGCTAACACCAGCCAGGTAGCAACAGTATGGAGGCATACAGCCAACACCAGCCAGGTAGCAACAGCATGGAGGCATACAGCTAACACCAGCCAGGTAGCAACAGTATGGAGGCATACAGCTAACACCAGCCAGGTAGCAACAGTATGGAGGCATACAGCTAACACCAGCCAGGTAGCAACAGTATGGAGGCATACAGCCAACACCAGCCAGGTAGCAACAGTATGGAGGCATACAGCCAACACCAGCCAGGTAGCAACAGTATGGAGGCATACAGCCAACACCAGCCAGGTAGCAACAGTATGGAGGCATACAGCTAACACCAGCCAGGTAGCAACAGCATGGAGGCATACAGCCAACACCAGCCAGGTAGCAACAGTATGGAGGCATACAGCTAACACCAGCCAGGTAGCAACAGCATGGAGGCATACAGCTAACACCAGCCAGGTAGCAACAGCATGGAGGCATACAGCTAACACCAGCCAGGTAGCAACAGCATGGAGGCATACAGCCAACACCAGCCAGGTAGCAACAGTATGGAGGCATACAGCCAACACCAGCCAGGTAGCAACAGTATGGAGGCATACAGCCAACACCAGCCAGGTAGCAACAGTATGGAGGCATACAGCTAACACCAGCCAGGTAGCAACAGTATGGAGGCATACAGCCAACACCATCCAGGTAGCAACAGCATGGAGGCATACAGCCAACACCAGCCAGGTAGCAACAGTATGGAGGCATACAGCCAACACCAGCCAGGTAGCAACAGCATGGAGGCATACAGCCAACACCAGCCAGGTAGTAACAGCATGGAGGCATACAGCCAACACCAGCCAGGTAGCAACAGTATGGAGGCATACAGCTAACACCAGCCAGGTAGCAACAGTATGGAGGCATACAGCTAACACCAGCCAGGTAGTAACAGCATGGAGGCATACAGCTAACACCAGCCAGGTAGTAACAGCATGGAGGCATACAGCCAACACCAGCCAGGTAGCAACAGCATGGAGGCATACAGCTAACACCAGCCAGGTAGCAACAGTATGGATACATAGGCGGGGGATGCATTTAGGTCCACCTGATGGGCAAGGATGAACATTTACACATACAGTTGCATAGTTCCATGTACTACATTACATTACATAGGGCTGTGAATCTTCACTGTCCTCACGATTCGATTCAATTACGATTCAGAGGGCTACGATTCGATTCGATAACGATTATCGATGCATCTCGATGCATCTCGATGCATCTTAAATCGATGCATCACTTTTTTTCCCGAATACATGATTTTTTTTCTCACTTTCTTTTTTCTCACTGTGTGGCTACTTTTAAAATAAAAGTGCATTTAGAATTGCATTGTATTATGATCCATAATTAAATTCCATTATATTTTATTTGATTATATAAAAAAAATAAAATAATAATAATCGATTTTTGACATTTGTGAATCGATGCAGAATCGTGCAGGTCCGCATCGCGATGCATCTTATAATCGATTATTTTTGACACCCCTAACATTACATTATATTACATTACATTACATTACGTCATTTAGCAGACGCTTGTATCCAAAGCGACTTAGAATATAGAACATTTACAGTTCTATAGTTGTATGTACTACATTAGATTACATTATATTGCATCATGTATCCAAGGCGACTTAGAATAGTACATTTTGTCATCAGTGGTGAAAACAACTGTGCAACACAGTCTTTGTCAGACAAGACTTTTTAAAATGAATAGTAACACTTGTTGAAAGAATAAGTAGGAATAAGTAGCATTTGTTGAAAGTTGTTTTAAGAAGGAATGAATCTTTTTTTTTTAAGAAGAGGAAATAAAAAGGTGGGTCCATGTACTCAAACCGATGCTGGCGCGTGCACACACACACACACACGCACACACACACACACACACACACACACACACACACACACACACACACACACACACACACACACACACACACACAGAGAGGTACGCCTCTAAAAGGGCCTATGTGAATTCCCTATTACAGTGTACAATGAGCCAGAAGGACAGTCGGAGGCAGCCAATTACCTCTTCTCTACGGAGGTGATATTTCTCTCCCACAGCTAAACTAGGTCAACCCCAAACCTCTCTGGCCTCACCTGGGGTGGAACACCACCGTTCATTACACACACACACACGCACACACACGCACACGCACACACACACACGCATAGCTACAGTACAGACACAGACTGGCATAGGCACACATTCACAAGCACATACACACATTGCGCGCACAAAATTCCTCCCTGCCGGTGACAGGAGGAGAAATGGGCCAGCGTGCGCTGTGATGGATGGCCTTTATGCAGGTCATGTGTGGTGTTAAGAGAGACGCGCCACCTCATCACCAGCACGCTGCTGTGCCGGGTTCATGCTGATCAATAGACACCCTCCAACTGCTCCTATACCCCCAACCTGCTGCTACCCAGCAAGACCTAGCCACCATGCTAACGAGCGCTATTAACCATTCATAACAGCGAGACCTAGCCACCATGCTAACGAGCGCTATAACCATTCATAACAGTCACACCAGCTGACGAGCTTGCTGCTTACCACTGAAATGGGCTCCAGGGATTTGGCCCTTTTTAATGCCACACACTAAATACATAGGCTGAATTGTAGTCTTATTGTTTGCCCCCCCCGCATAAGGTGGACCTATCAGTGGCCATTACTCACCACCAGGTTGCCCGGATGTTTTCCACTACATTGTGATGTCAAAGAGCGCTTGCCTTTCTCAACAATTACTCAGCCTTTTCTGTTTCCATAACAAATAGCATCCCCTGCCATTTGTGTCATATGGTAAGGTGCGGAAGACCAGCCTTTCAAATGTCAATGCAGCCTGTTCTGCACAGCACATCTGTTCATCTTTGGGCACCAGAGCTATATATAGTATTACCCTACCTAAGTAACCAACTGTTAAGGGGAGACATTGCCTCCAGTGACTTTTTTAATGGATTACGGTGTTCCCAGGATCAGCCCGTCCGCTTCTCCTCTAATTCCCCACCCCCCCCCCGTTCCTCATATCTCTTTTGTGCTTCATATTTTTTTTTCCGTCCCATCTTCACCGCTGCTCGCCTGTTTTTCTTGGCTCTCCTCCTCCCATCTGTCTCTGTTCCTTAACGTCACTGACTTTTCAACCCGCTTCTCTTCTCCTTGTCTCTAGGCACTTCCTTGCACCGCCTCTCTCCTCTCCTCCACTGTACACTGCCTCTGTCATT
>NC_139634.1:32419758-32424758 GCF_964638095.1 Poromitra crassiceps | reverse complement strand
CGGTGTGGCGTGTAGTTGGCGTGTGCAGTGCACAGTGTGGCGTGTAGTTGGCGTGTGCAGTGCAAAGTGTGGCGTGTAGTTGGCGTATGCAGTGCACGGTGTGGCGTGTAGTTGGCGTGTGCACTGTGCAGTGCACAGTGTGACGTGTAGTTGGCATGTGCAGTGCACGGTGTGGCGTGTAGTTGGCGTGTGCAGTGCACGGTGTGGCGTGTAGTTGGCGTGTGCAGTGCACGGTGTGGCGTGTAGTTGGCGTGTGCAGTGCACGGTGTGGCGTGTAGTTGCCGTGTGCATGTACACGGTGTGGCGTGTAGTTGGCGTGTGCAGTGCATGGTGTGGCGTGTAGTTGGCGTGTGCAGTGCATGGTGTGGCGTGTAGTTGGCGTGTGCATGTACACGGTGTGGCGTGTAGTTGGCGTGTGCAGTGCATGGTGTGGCGTGTAGTTGGCGTGTGCAGTGCATGGTGTGGCGTGTAGTTGGCGTGTGCAGTGCACGGTGTGGCGTGTAGTTGGCGTGTGCAGTGCATGGTGTGGCGTGTAGTTGGCGTGTGCAGTGCACGGTGTGGCGTGTAGTTGGCGTGTGCAGTGCATGGTGTGGCGTGTAGTTGGCGTGTGCAGTGCATGGTGTGGCGTGTAGTTGGCGTGTGCAGTGCATGGTGTGGCGTGTAGTTGGCGTGTGCAGTGCATGGTGTGGCGTGTAGTTGGCGTGTGCAGTGCATGGTGTGGCGTGTAGTTGGCGTGTGCAGTGCATGGTGTGGCGTGTAGCCGCGCTCTGCTTGAGGTCTGTAAGGTGCTGCTGCTGTAGGAGAAGTGAGGCGATGCCGGAGCTCCGTGCTGCTGGAGCCACTGAATTCATTTGCATTCATTCCACTGCTTGTCTCTCCTCCAGCCTGTTCTAATTACCAGCAGCTCAGGCCTGCTACTACACTGCATACTCCTCTCTCTCTCCTGCCCTCTCTCTTCCTCTCTCCCCCTCTCTCCTTCCCTCCCTCTCTCTCCCTCTCTCTCCCTCTCCCTCCATCTCTCTCCCTCTCTCTCCTCTCTCTCTCCTCTCTCTCTCCCTCCCTCTCTCCCTCTCTCTCTCACACTGCAAACTGGGCTGATGTGGGTACGTTCCTGGAGCTTTGATACTGCTCCGTCCTTAGCCTGCCAGGAGTGTCTTCATGCTGCTTTGTTTGCTGTCAAGCCCATGCAGGCATTTTCCATGTGTTTTTCTATATGGGAGTTGGGGGAAATATAGTATGCTGGAGTGTACGTGAGAGAGAAACACACTCTTCCATAGTATACTGTGTGTTTGCTGTGATTGTTTCGGGCTTGAGGGAGATGTCGCGGATGCGAGCGTGTGTGTGTGTGTGTGTGTGTGAGAGAGAGAGACAGAGAGAGAGAGAGAGAGAGAGAGAGAGGCTATGAGCCCTGTAAAAGATGAATGTTGGTGCTAATCACTGTAACGGCCATAGTGGCTGCCTGGCGCTGCACCTCCTGACTTTCCATCACGCCCCTCTTCCTCTTCCTGCTGATGCAAATTCCCACCGAGCCTAATAACCCATGTAACACCAGGTCTCTACTGGGCATGCTCCAAAGCTCTGTCTCACTCATATACGCTACTACCTATATATATGCATAGTGGTGCATGCAGACGCACACACACACACACACACACACAGAGACGCACACATACATACACACACACACACACATACGCACGCACACACGCGCACACACATACACACACACACACACACACACACACACACACGCAGACGCACACATACACACACACACACACACGCACACATACACGCACGCACACACACACACACACACGCACACACACGCACACGCACACGCACACACACGCACACGCACACACACACACACACCTGCAGCATGCTCACACCGTGGTGGCAGGTGGTGGTGACAGGGCGCCCTGCAGCAGGGACAAGGTCAGGAAGGAGCAGGACACTGCTGTGTTGTGAGGAGAGAGGAGCTGAGCTCAGCTAGCCACACAGTCACACTCTGTAGGCTACATCCACTGGCCTCTCCTGCCTCCACTGCAAAACAGCCCAAAACTCATTAAGATCACCACGTTCTGCTGGGCCATTTATGTCTGCTAAACATTGACTGATTAATTACAAGTTTGAAAACAGATCATTTAAATAGCGCACGGCTGAAGGGGGGGGGGGGCTGCTCTTTCCCAAAATGTAATTTGAGCACAGCCCCTGCAGTGAGGTGCCTGAGTGATGGTCGTCTCCTCGCTGTCGAGCTGAGGAGTTTAGACTCCGGAGGTTTCTTCTTCACGCCTTCTTCTCCAGGGACATGCTGCTACTCTGAGAATCACCTGCAGCCTAAACATGATTGCAGAGTCGCTGCAGAGTTGTTTTTGAAGACGGGGGTACAAACAAGCAATTACACAAAATGTGCACGTACATTATGCACATTCACACAGACACTAGCATGCACGTACTATAACACACACATTACCACACGCACACACATGCACACACACACACACGCACACACACGCACACACACACACACGCACGCACACACACACGCACGCGCACACAAACACTGAGAGAGAGAGTCCTCCGGTGTGGCAAAGTCAGATGATTCATGGCTGTTAATTATCCGGTGCTGTATGGAAATCGACTGGCTTCTGTGTTAGAAGGCAGAGCTCTTAAAGCACTTGGTTATTTCATTTGTATTTTCTGCCTTTAATTGGACAACATGAGTGGGTCACTTCATTAAGTGGAGATGTCACAGTTCATTGTGATGTGAGGCTACATCTGCTGCAGGGAGGAGTCAATGGCCGTTTTCATTTTAATTGCCGTCTCAGAGCCCCACTGTCAAGTGTCAATGATCAGTGTCTCTGCTGCCCTCACTGTCGTCTGCATCAGCTGCGTCATTTTGACCAAGTATCGCGATTTTTAATGTCACGATTTTTTGGATCCATCTTTTATTCCAGAATCGATAATCGCAAATTAAAAAAAAAAAAAAAAAAAAAATTGGGTGCTTGCAGTCAGGCCACTCACTGAACAGCAGGCCAGGCGCCGCCTACTGGTTTACTAGTGGTTTTATTACTTTATTAGTTAGTCTGAAGTAATAATTACACTTCAGGGTTAAAGTGGGTGCATCTCATTGTAAAATTGGACTTCAAACGGCCCAAATCTGGCTTCAAACGGCCCAAATTTCACGCGCGTTGGTCCATATCGGCCTGGCCTGCTTGGTATCTAATGCCCGGCCTGAATTATGATCCCAGTCCGCCCCTGTTTTTAACTATATCGCCCAGCCCTACTCATGATATATAATATACAGTCTCTAGTGTATGATTCAACTTTTCCCATGTTCTAATCTAGTGTAAAAAAGCAAACAAACTGAAAAAATAAAATAAAAAAATAAACAAAAATCGCAATAAATCGTAATATCGAATCGCAATAATCGCAATACTTAAGAATCGCAATATAAATCGAATCGGCACCCAAGAATCGTGATAGTATCGAATTGGGAGATAAGTGAATCGCCACAGCCCTAATAGATAACATCAACGTCATCATCAACATTACCGTCACCATTGGCGATCATCTTCATCATCGTCATCACTATCATCGTCATCAGTAAGGCTGGGCGATAATTCGATATTACCATTTATTGTCGTTCATTGGAACGATACTGTGATGATATGAAGACATTTTAATATGGTGACACAGATTTCTGCTGTCTAAATTGATGATGACAAGCAAACTTGACTAAAAAACTCATAAAATGAGGTATGGTAGGAATATGATTTGAATATTTGTTTTGTTTGACATCACACCTAACATTACCAATTCAGTTAAATGGGATGAACATTCATTAAATTGTCATTATTTAATGTGATTTTGTATACATGCACCATATCGTGATATACAGTATATATTTATATCGGGAAAAATCCTTCTGATTATCGTGATGTCCCCCCCTCTTCCCCCCCAATTCTCCCCAATTGTAATTGGCCACTTCCCCCTGCCAAGCTGTATCTGTCATTGCTCCACCCCCTCTGCTGATCTGGGGAGAGTTGTAGACTAGCACATGCTTCCTACATGTGCAGTCACCGGCCACTTCTTTTCACCTGACATCATAGAGTTTCACCGGGAGAATATAGCATAATGGGAAGTAGGGATGTCGATGACAACGTCATTGGTCGGTTAAGCATGTCGGTCAAACGGTTAATTTGCATATTAAATTGGCATACAACGTGTTGCCAATATGGTGTTTTTTTTCCTCCTTCGCTGTAAGCAATGTTAACAAGTAGTTACTGTAGCAGCAGGATATAGGAATTAAAAGCTCCTGCCAGAACAACATTCATTTAGAGAAAGGCTTTTCCAAATGTTTGAGAGAAAAGCAGTGTGCATTGTCACCACTGACTTCTCTCTATCTCTCTCTGTCCGCTCCACACATGCGCCACAGCCCCGCCCCCCTCTGCTTTGAGCAGACAGGAGAAGTGCGATGCATTTCTCCCCTCAGTCCCCTGACGCCCTGCCTGCCCTGTGCAGACTACAGCCAGCCAGTCACTCTGCTGCTTCTGTGTTCCAGCCGCTGTCATGAAACGGCTTTTCAGTTTGGTCAGGACAGGAGCGCATGGCCTGAAACCCGACACCTTACTCACCTCACAGCGTTCAGCGTGCACTGCGCACGTCCATGTCTGGAGTCAAACCTGATGGAACGTGCACATTACTTTTTCTTCACTGGTTCATTCGGTTTCACTCTCTCTCCCTCCCTCTCTGCATGTTCATCATGCATACGCTCGCACTCAACAGTAGTTTTTTTTACCGTGTTACAAAAATGCAAAGTAACAATTAACGTTAGTCTTTACTGTCCAACACAGAGCAGTTCGGAGAAATTGTTTCACAACGAGAGACGGATTGTTTGTAGACTGCATTCATTGACACTTTCAAAGCCGGTGTGAAAGCAGCTACTGACAGCTGCATGCAGCCCTCGTTGCGTGCGTGAAGACAGAGGGAGAAGG
>NC_139634.1:32357258-32414758 GCF_964638095.1 Poromitra crassiceps | reverse complement strand
ACTCGTCATGTGATGTGGTTACTATGCAACTATTGGGATTATTACATGGCAGACACACACACACACACACACACACACACACACACACACACACACACACACAAACAAACAAAAACAAACAAAAACATACAAACAAAAACATACATGCCACCAGAGATGCCAGGTCCACACATAAGTACGGGAAAACCGCGAGGTGCCAGATCCTGTTCCGGCAGGATCTGGCACACATGAAGCACTGCTCATTCCCCTCCCAGCAAACACAAACACAGACAGATCAGATTGGGCTGGGTCGACTTACCCCGGGGGCTGCAATAGTTCAGCGTGTGTAGAAAGTCTATCTTCATCATCAACTGGAAGTCCTTTGAGATTCAAGGGGCATAAATAATTTGGATTTGTTCATTTGGTTTGGGTGCGATTGCGAGTCAGCTGAGCTGTAAAACATTTCCTATTTAAGTCCTGCTTATTGTAGCAGTTTGGAATGCACCGCAAGTGTTTTTTTTCTTTCAGAAAACGACATATTTTTTTCTAACAAATGCTAAAAAAAACGTCTACCTCCACTATCTGAAAAAAACAACAACACTGAGCCAAGGGATTTCTGACTAAACTCAAAGGACTTGCAGTCGCTGATGTGTACGGTATGATGCACAGCGTTCTGCGCTAAGCTAACATGCAAACTGATAGACGAATAAAAACCGAACTACATGTACGGTACCACTTTAATACTCCTGGTTCATTACAATGACACACTATGCAGGCGTGCTCTAAATATGTTCTGTCACTTTTCCCTAAAGCGTGTCATTTTTGAATCCTCACCGGTGTTTTAGACAAAAATAAACTTCCATTTTCCACGTCCATTAGTTTAGAATATACAACACCTCCAGGTGATGACACACATACATTCCCTGTGATTTTACCTCGTATGGAGTCTCTCCCAACACATCCTGATGAGCAGTATCAATCTTCAAGTCTTTTTATACCGTGATATCAGGCAGATTGTGTGACGATACGGTGTGACACAACACCACACGCTGTCCCATGGGGAAAAAAATCTGTTTGCATCGTACACATCAGCGGATAAAAAAATAAATTAACACATTCGCTTGTTAACAACGTTCATCACAACCTACGCAATGTGGATACACGTCACGTTTTGTCATTCAAGAGTAATGTTAGATTGCTAAGAATAAATCTATCATCACAGATGCTGCTGAGGACAAGTTCACACATCAAAACAGAATCATGTGATGTCATTTGATGAGAAATAAGGAAGGAGCTAATTAACTGCTGTTTGTGTATGCAAACAAACATTTAGTTCCTGCTTATGCTTAAAGAATGTGACAGGCACAATTTGCAATTCAGCAATGTTGCAAGATCAAATAACCAGTGAGGTATGTTGGAGGCGGGGGGGTGGGGGGGGGGTGGGGGGGGGCATTCCGACAGTATTCCAACATTCACACAGTATTTTTGGAAATCCTAATTAACACACACGCTCAAATGGAAATGCATGAAAACCTATACACAACCGACACGAATAGTGAAAGTCATTAAAACGTTATTGTGAGTGCATGCTGTCATAATGTGCAAAAATGCCATTTCAGCTTGACAGGAAATATTGCTGGAGAAATGTTTATAGACCATTCACATAGCTATTCTTCCTACATCCCCCATAACATTCCTCGAAGAATTCCAAAATGTATATCTTGTGAATGTGAATTTTCAACAGCTGAGAGCTATAAAAGCTGATGTGCTGTGTGCTTGTGTGTGTGAGTGCATGCGTGTGCTTGCGTGTGTGTGTGTGCGTGTGCATGTGTGTGTGTGTGTGGTATGTTGATGACAAATGCAATGCCATAGTGTCTCTGAACAGAGAAGACTGGGCTCACTGGTGGGGGGACGACATAGAGTGAGAGTATCGGCTTGCATGTCTGTGTGCAAAAGCCAGCAATAATTTGGTACCCAGAGATCAAAGCATCAATATGATTTTCCATGTAGCACGGTGGCAGTACACCAGCGCAAATTAAATCTCATGGGAAGGTTGACAATATTCAATGACAATTTCCACCGCTAAGTCGCCCACAATATTTGTAAAACATGCTGCCTCGATTTTTAAATTAGGATTCATCAAAGGAACCGAACTCCACAGATTCCCGTAACATGCAGCATCTTTATGCTGATCATGGACGCCGAGGAACATTGAAACACGACATACATGTATAGTAGAATCATTAGCCTTATTCAGTTCTTTCTCTCTCAGATTTCATGTTGCGAGAGAGCCATAAAATGGGATCTCCTGTGTTGTTTGTGTAATACTTACACTTGAACACCGAAGACTGCTAATCTCCCAGGTGGACGACGTATCTATGCTAGATGCTAAATTATTGCTGACATTTTTGGCAGCAAATAGAGCTGTGGGGCCCAATACTCTCTGTCGAACAGATTTGGAACGCCTCCTCGCTCCCTTAGACAGCATTCTAGGCTAATATTGCGTTAATTGTCAATATAACTGGACAGATTTGGTCTTTCGGGGGGCCCAAGATTTGCGGTGTTCTCAGAACCGTTCGGCAGCCATATGCCATCTGAACGTGTGCTATCCCCTCAACACCGCTAACGCTCACAGGAGAGACACTCGTCTTTGTCAAAGTCATACACAAATACACAGACATGGAAATGCATGCAAACCGAGCCCGCCCGCCATCCCCCACTGTACACACACACACATACACACCATTTAGTAAAATTGTTATTTGCATAAGTTCACTTTTGAGAGACTGAGAGAGAGAGGGGGGGGGGGGGGGGTGAGAGAGAGTGAGTGAGTCACAGAGAGAAAGAGAGAGAGTGACAGATAGAGAAAGAGAATGATGAATGATGACATGAGAGAGCTCTAGCTAGGCCCTGAGGTTAGCAGTGTGAGGGAGTTGTAGCTGGCTAGCTCATTCAGTTGAGTTACAGATCTCATCATAAACATCACATGGGTAGTTTGGGCTGGCGGGGACAGATCTTATCATAAACATCAGATGGGTAGTTTGGGCTGGTGGGGACAGATCTTATCATAAACATCAGGGGCCGGTTGCACCAACTGGTCTTACACTGGTCTTAAGCTAAGTTGGTCGTAACTTTACGACCTAACAGCTACGCCGGTTGCACCAAGACGACTTAAGCCTTATTTTCACTAAGACCAGGCGTAACTCCTACGCCTCGTCAGGAGGAGGCGTAGCAGAGATCTCCGCGGAGACCTTTTTGACCGTCATCGTCGTAACACCGCCAGTTCGCCGTCTTTGAAAGCACGACGTTAGATTATAACTAACTAGTTGTGTGGCTTAGCCTTCCCAAATGTTGCCGTTACTTTTTTAGAATGTAATACATAGAATTGGGAACGTTACATTCAATTTCATTCAGACTCCCTGACACTAATCGCCGCCGCCATTTTCCCCCGGGGCTTCCACAGGAGGAGGGGGGTGGGAGGAGGGAGGGTGTAGTGACGCACATACAGTAGTGGGTGACGGCGCGAGGCACATGTGGGCCAATCAGAGGGCATTCCCCGACAATTCACATGAACGCGCATTGCTACGACCATCGTAGTTAAGACCAGAGTAAGCCGTGTTGGTGCAACAGGCGTAAATCCATGGTCTTAACTAAGACCGACGTAGGAGTTACGACCAGGCATAGTTAAGACCAGTTGGTGCAACCGGCCCCAGATGGGTAGTTTGGGCTGGTGGGGACAGACTAAGCCGGAGCTCTTTAAAGATGGCTGCATGTTCCGGCACAGCCTGGAACCTATTGGGGAGGCTGGAAGTGTATCAAAGCAGGTAGGAAAGGGCAGCAGACAGCTCTGCTTTCCACGCTGATTTATGTCCCTCAATCAGTATAATAACAATAAAGTGTCAACGACCACACTGCCTTTATTTGTAATTTATGATGCGGCGCTCCTAATAAACCTGTGTTTATTTCTCCCCCGTGCCTCCCTCCCTCCCTCCCTCCCCCCCCTCTCCTCTGTCTCTATGCTCAGAGCTGCCCAGCAGTCCAGGCGGCCAGTTCACCTTCCGCCCGCTGCCCCCGCCGCCCCCTCCGCCCCACGCCTGCACCTGTGCCCGCCCCGCGCCCTACGCCCAGGTCAGTCTGCAGAGGAAGACCATGCCCACGCGCTGCCACGCCAGCCAGGGCAGCCAGGGGGCAGACACCGCCACCAGCGCAGACCCAGCACAGCTTCACAACAGCTGGGTGCTCAACAGCAACATTCCCCTAGAGACCAGGTAAGAGAATGCAGCGCTGCAGAATTACAACCGCTACGCTGCAGAAAAATGCACACCTTAAATGTTGTATTTCATCTTAAAATGTTCTTAAAACAAACGATTCTTTCTTTTTGAACAAATGGAGAGCTTCATTCCAAAATGCTATAGAGCAGTGGTTCCTGACTTTTTCTGTCAGGCCCCCCTTTTATGATATAGGGACATACATTATAGAGAGAAAAATAGAGAGAGAGAGAGAGAGAGAGAGCAAGAGAGAGACATACATACAGAGAGGGAGGGAGTCTTGTGATTACCCATATAACCAATTTTCATTCAGATATCTTGAGGTGAGAGGTCAACGAACCCCTTTGAAAATGTTTTTTCCCTCGCCAGAATTTATGGGGTCGGTACCAACGGATACCTTAAGTCACTGGTTCCCAAACTGGGGTACGCGTACCCCTTATGGGTACGTAGGGGTACTACAGGGGGTACTTGAGGGAAAGGGGAAAATGGAAAAATGTAAGAATATGAAAATAAATGAAACGTTAAAATAAATCTGCTCAGCATTGTATCTAATTGTATCTCTTTCACTCCATGTCTTATCTTGTAATGTTATATTATTCAAAAGGTGGGTTATTGTTCATTCATTGCATCATACTATACTGTAGTTTTCTCTTGCAGTTTTCTAAGCAAAATGTTGTAGTCGGGTAAAGGGAGTACTTGGATTCAGAAATCAGGGAAAGGGGGTACTGAAGGCAAAAAAGTTTGAGAGCCACTGCCCTAGATCATCTACTTTCATATGATCCCCGACAGACACTTCACTCTGGCTTTAAAACCGAGCCCGCTACAGCCTCTGAAAGACAGTGACGGGAGAAATTACCAATCAGGAGCACAGCGGGAGGAAGGGTTAAAAATGTGCTGGCAGATAATGTGTGCCCCCCCTGTAGTTCCTCTGCCCCCCCCCCCAAGGGCTATATCAATTTAGGGAAAAATGAAATAAATACAAAAAATAAATGAAAAAACTATTACACAGATGGTATTACACAGATGCTTAAATTCTCTAAAATATGTTTTTCCAAATAGAGGACTCAACATTGTGAATAATAGGGAACAAATAGGGAGTTTTACTTTACTGTGCGAAAATTATGGTTGTGGCTTTCATGGTAGAGGTGTCATTTTGCAATGAAATTCCTGAAATGACCATATCTTGAAGTAAGGCATACCACCCCACTTCAACATAATGTCACTTGATTAAGGAATATTCTTTAATCTCGCATATGAAGATGGCTTGATGAAAGGAAATTCTTTAATCAGGAGTCTTGAGTCGGCGGACTTCTTCACTAGCTTTAAGAAAAATCACAGCGGAATGATGAAGAATGAATGGCAGATTAAAGGACATGCTGAAATGGACATGTTTCCTGAGGTAGAAAGGACTTAAAGGGGGACTAAATCCCCAGAATTCTGGCAAAAACGGCTTCTGCTTGATACTAATAAAAAAAAGCAGCTGAATCCAGCATGTAGTTTGTTCCAATGCAACACAACTTGACTGCACTGTTGTGAAAGAAGCAGAAGAGCATCTCCTCTTGTCTTCACTATACTCTTTTTCTGCACTCACACTGGAAATAGTGGAGACAGTTACACCGCCATGACAGTCCCCGCATCGATGAAAACGTTATTTTAGAGGCACAATATTGTTATAAATATCAACAACCATCCAACATACTGTATATCAACGCTGGTGGGCTTTATGGAAAGAGCAGGACTGGTTGACAGTTATATCAAACTGGTCATTCAGTGGCGTTTTACTGCCATGTAACTAACGTGAGCTAACCTTAGTTAGCTCACGGCTAACAGCTAGCGTTAGCTAATGATCACATGGGGTGGGAAAGGGGGCGTTCGTCGTGACGCAACAGTAGACGGAATCAGCCATTTTGGAGTTGTTTGGGAGGCCAAAGTGCGAAAGCAGGTTTAAACCATGGATGTATTAAAAGAACTGGATAGGGGACGTGCCACGCCCACCCATGCATTCGGACGGAGCTTGCTCATTGGCGCATGAAGCCATCATGGGGGCTTTTTCTTCCTGGTTTTACTTCCTGACAATGGAGCCCAAGGCGAAGTGCGCATGTGTGCCATGACGTGTTCCATGACGTCTCCCACCCCTCCCACCCATGGATTGTATTACAAGAAGAAAATACCCCCTTATACGGCTCTTAGTGGCTTCTGAAGAAAAAAATGCCCCATAAAAAATTAGTTGATAATTAAAAGAGTCGTTTTATACTTTGAGTGACACCCGGAAAAAATTCCCCTGGGTTTAACAGCTGCCGGAGTCCCCATGCAAGTGGATGGGAATTTTCCTTTCTGGGCTGCATGGCGTCATGTGACTTGCAATACAGAGCTTCGCCAGCATGTTCAAATGGCTTCAAAGCCCAGCGCTATTCCTGGGGGCTTGGTTTAAACCCCTAGTACTCTCGCTGACTGAACAGTTTAGTCTCAAATGTGGAGATTTTACCCAGAATCCTTCAGCAACACGCCTCAAAAGCCATATAAAAAAGCTGGAAAAAATGTTTAGTTACACTTTAAGTGGAACTGGAATCTGGGGTGTCATTTCAGGACTCTGTGCACAATCAAAGTCATATTGAATCTCTCAAGTGTATTGAATTATTTTCTTTCTCTCTCTCTCCGCCCCCAATTCCAAATGAGAGGCGGATTCAGCTTTTCTAAAGTAAAAGCAATGCTGTGTCTAGCAGGACTCTACCACTCTCCAACTGTGGTAGCCGAGAAAATTCTCCAAATGTTTGGAGAGGACTTGTTGGAATATACAGTAGTCCCATCAAACAGAATGAAACAGTTGCTGCATAAGTAATAATTGATAAGAGAATGATTTGGTAGCTCCTCATTTGCGAGATTGTTTTTGAGGAGACGCGGCAAGGCGCAAAGGAATGTGTTTTGCATGTTTAATGAGGACTTGGTATAGCAGCTGAAATCGGGTATTATGAGTGGGGATGAGATTGGCAGGCTGCCAAGCCAGAAGAAAGGGTTTTTAATAAGATATGAATCAGGCCATAATTAGATTCTTACCTCGTTTAAAGGAAAGGAAGAATAAAATTAGATCCAATGACAATTTAAATTAATCATTGGCCAGACGTGAACATGAATGTAAAAGAGTTGTCAGAAGTACATTGTAATTACATGAGTGTCTGTCTGTGTGTGTGTGTGTGTGTGTGTGTGTGTGTGTGTGTGTGTGTGTGTGTGTGTGTGTGTGTGCGTGTGCGTGCGTGTGCGCGCGTGCGTGCGTGAAGTGAAATTCCACCATTAAAAAAAATTAGATTTCTTCTTCTTTTGGACAGTTAAAGTAATATTTGAACATAAATAATACTCTCCCAAAGAGCGATGAGATTGAAAACACACATTTTCTGTAGCTGCCTGCTCGATATATTGGATTGTGACTTTTTGAAGTCATACGTTTCCACGTTTAGAATTTCATATGCAAGTAAGTTTCATTTCATTTCATTAGTTCTGAATAAATGTCATAAAATGTCATTGTATTCATAGTCAATACAATAGTGTCCCTTCGTGACATAATTCAGATATTATTGTCTCTTTCTTTATCTAGTTTTTGCGGGGGAGACTAAAACGTACGACTTGACTACTTAACAAATTTAAATCGTTTTGGGTTGGATTTTATATTCACGCACCCTCCTCTCCTCTTCTCTCCGTTTGTCTCACTCTCTCACAAACAGTCCTAATCTACCGATGTCATTTTGTGTGTGTTCTGCTCTCTCCCTGTAGCTCTCACTCTCAAGCGTGAGATTAGATCATTCCTAAACTTGACATGCTTCGTGGCGGCTCATGTCAATGGCATCGGCAATGCTACGACCTTATTAAAATACAGCCAAAAATATATGTTTTTGGCTGTTTTTGGCTATCTCTCGTTGTCAAGCGCCCTTCCAGTTTCCTCAATGCTCATTTGACAAATCTGTATTGAGATGTATCGACGTTGCGTCAGCGGAGATTAAGATTGTTTGAAGTGTCCATGGATTTCCTTTTGCGCAGCATATCCTTTATGTTTGTGGAGAGGTCAGCTAGTGTAAGTGGTAGGATACAGATATAGATATTCAATATATCTGAGCAGGACTCTCACTGGCTGTGTTGAGACGCAGAACTAATGTTGGCACTGTAATAAATGGACCGGCGCCTCGCCTCCTCTTCTCTCGACGAAGTGAAGACTACTTGAATCACTCACACACTCACTCTCTCACACACACACACACACACACACACACACACACACACACACACACACACACACACCCTTATACTACTGCACCTATGCACACGCACACTCGGCCCACATATACATATTGGCCCTCATGTGCACTCACACACATACACACACACACACACGCACGCACGCACGCACGCATGCACTCACTCACACACCTCCACACACACACACACACACACACACACACACACACTTATACAGTATACACTGCACCTGTGCACACGCACACTCTGGCCACACATACATATTGGCACATGCCCTCATGTGCACTCATACACAAGCATGCACGCGCACAAGCACACACACGCACACACACACACACACACACACACACACACACACACACACACACACACACAGGTATAGACAGTCCTTGGGCCATCGACTTCGACCTCCTGGAGAGAAGGAACTCTCATTTTCTCGGCTCTCCGGGGAAATCTGCCCTCTGATATGAATTTAGAGCTTTCTGGGTGTCGCCCCTGGATATTGTCAGAGAAGATCAAAAGGGAGGCAGACAGCGAGAACAGTGGGAGCGTTTTTAAAAGCAGCACACAGGGAGAAAAGAGTTCCACACACTTGGACCAATGCAATTTCCCCAGTTTAAACTTGCTCTTTTCTCTGCTCCTTTGGCAGGGCATACTGTATATACTGTAAAAGCAGCACTGTTTGCTCGAGCCGTATGTTTGCCTCAAAAAGTGCTAAAACGCTCCCCAGGTGTTTCCCGTCTTTTCCTGTTCGTTATATAGTGTGGGCAAATCTCAGCGTAGACACCTTTCTGTGTGGGTGTACATGTATGTGTGTAGGTGTGAGCGTGTGTGTGAGAGTGTGTGTGTGTGTGTGTCTCTGTGTTCTAAGTTCATCTCTAGCCTTTCAGAGTTGAACTGCTATTGACCCCTATAGGTGTGTGGATTCCTGTGTCTCCCGCCGTGTCGTCCCGTCTCTGACTCACTCGCCTTTCCGCACCGGCTGGAAGGACGGCCGGAAGATTGATGGCGTCCCCCGCATCTCTCACGTTAAACACACAGGGGGAGACGGGAGGAGGCAGACAGGCCGCTGACGAGCCAGAGAAAAGATAGACAGAGACAGTAGAGGGAGAGAAAAGATAGACAGAGACAGTAGAGGGAGAGAAAGATGGAGAGAATGAGAGCAGAAAATAGATAGGAAAGAGCAAGAGAACTATGAGGGGGAAACGACTGTAGGGCGAGGAGAGAGCTGCGTGGGAGGAGAGGGACGGCGCCGTGTCAGGCGATGCTGTCAGTCTGCTGTCTGGCCCCGTAAAACGGCCTCTCTCCTCCGAGGGCCCTTCAGGGAGCGCGCAGCCTGTGACCTCACATCCTCCCTCCTGCACGGACAGAAGAAATGCCCCCGCCAAGCTGCCCCCGCCGCCCCCAAGCTCGCAGCCAGCCGGATGCAGTACCAACACCCAGAGACAGACACAGGAACCCGGGGCCATCACTGCTGTCAGTCCTGTTTCCACGATGACCTGTGCACGCTGCAGAGAGTAAGAGAGAGGAACCCGCCTCTGGTTTTTTAGCGTCCGATCTTGTCTATTTTCAAATTTTCCAATGGAAGTCACAATTGTCTCCCCTGATCCAAGTGGGTGATATTTTTATCCATACTGCATAATTCCCTAGCTCCCATATGTCTGCCTTCTCGCCCCACCCACACCCCTTGTCCAAATATACTGTAAGATCAAATGCTGCCTAGATTAAATGCCCTTCTTCAACTAAGTTGCCTACGATCATCTCCCCTCTAATACACTCTTTGTCATCACCAAAACGAGCCTCGTTCTCAGTTAACTAACGCAGCCATTTAACTGAAGCAGAGGCTTTGAGTGAGAAGAAGCAGTAGGTAAGTCATTGTTCCTCAGCTGCCGGGGCTTTGGCAGTCTCTTCTCTTTCATATCAGTCTGCTGTGGATCACAGTAGCTGCTGCTCATCTATTGGCACCGCAGAGCAGACGCATTCTGTCTGTGAAGTGTGTGGCTTCTGTTCTGAGTAAAGGCATGGGTCTGGATCACACCGTGCAGATTTGTTAATAAAGCTGATGAATCATATTCCACGGGATGTGTCTATAGTTGGGTGTGTTTTGCATAGCAGTTGATAATTTGCACTTTGTGGGCAAGGCTGATTCGTGTAGTGCTCAGGTTACATTGCAGTGCCTGTGTGAGATCAATAATGTCTTACTCTACTGTCTCTGTGTTTTACACTGCTGCTCATCTCACCAAAACTGACTGTGGAGCAGCATTTAAACCACATGTGCAAACCCAGTGCTTAGGCGCTTTCTCTCAATATTCCCCCCCTTTCATTTGGGCTGGAGTAATACTTGATGGTGCCTGACTAGCCAACACAGTCTCACAGAAAATTGTATAATACCAACGATATGGACCAACGTTGCTATTTTACAATTTCGGCTCGAAAATTGTAAAATAGTAACGTTCTGAGATTTTAGGGTTAGGATTAGAGTAGGGGGAGGGGTTAGAAACAGAAAATCTCCGTAAAACACGCCCAAACCACGCCCACCGCTGTAGACGCATACGTTCCCATTTTACAATTTCTTAGCCGACATTGTAAAATACCAACGTTTGTCCACAAACGTTGCTATTTTACAATTTTTTTGGAGATCGGGTTGGACTAGCTTCATGTTTAAGGGTTCATTTAAATAAAATAAAAACACAAATGCAAACAGGCGTATGTGGGACGTTAAGGGTTTAACCGAATGAGTTCAAGTTCAGAACATACTCCGAAGAAGTTTTTCTTTCTTTCTTTCTCTTCTTAGAAATTGTGAAAACGACGTCAATACTTGCGAGAAGGTGGGGGGTGTGGCTTTGTCTGACAGTCGGGGGTTAAGGGGTGTGAATCTTCATGCATTGACAAAGAGGAACAGAGGGCTGTCCTGTGTGTGCTGTAGCGCATCGTGAGCCAGCCTGTTTGACAGATGCACTCTTCTCAAATCCCCCACTGCGAGGACCTTTAAATGAGTTTGAGCTAGACAACATGTCAGAACCACCAGCAACTCCACCCAGCGCACATTTGCATAAGTAGGAGGAGAATAAGAAAGCCGATACCTGAGAGCAGGTGCTGCCTGTGCCCGGCGCACCGGAGGAGGCTAATTGTGGAAACATTGTGAGCTGCTGGAAGAGAAGAGACAGGGCTGCAGACGTCCTGTGATTGTTTCCAACTGCACTTTTGCAATCGACTGGAAATACATAGAGTAAAAAATGATGGGCTCCGAGGTGGCATGCGGTTTAGGCAATAGGCAATGTATTATTGTGATATGAGAGACTAGACATCGTCTGTGATATGGCATAAGTGTTGTCTTAAAGGCTGCATCACATCATTGATATAAGTGATAGACTTTTCTGAACTTACCACACTGTTCTAGCTGTTGTATTATTTGCCTTTACCCACTTAGTCATCATATCCGCATTACTGATAATTATTGATCGAAAATCTCATTGTGTAAATATTTTGAGAAAGCACCAATAGTCAGGGAAGGACATCCTATCTTTGCATTTTGTTTCTGTCTTGTTTTTTGTTTTTTTTACACTTTAGTTTTTATTGAGTTTCGTTTTCTGAACAAGTATACATATAAAGGACAAGACTTATACAAAAAGGACATACATAATTATAAGAAAAAGAAAATGACAAAGAAAATCGTCAATCGTCTGCTTGTTTTATCAGTTATCTTCGTCGCTGTTTTGTGATTTGAATATTGTCCATTTCTCCCATTTTTCTTCCAGTTGTTGTTCCTGTAGTCTTAGTCGATAAGTCAGTTTCTCCATGCTATAGATTTCTTCTATTATACCCCTCCATTGCCCTTGAGTAGGAGGTTCTACTTTTCCCCACTTCCTTGTGACAGCTTTTTTACTAGCTATTAACTCATTGAGTGCCAGCCACTTTTGGAGAACGGATGCTCCCAGTGCCAGAGTTTCAGAGCGTTTTCAGTGATTTCTCGAGGCCCACAGAATATTGTGTGATATTACTATGTAAACACTGAACACGCACAAAGAACGATGAGACTCTATTCTATCATCTGCAAAAAAAAGTTTATTGATCCCATTTTCCGTTCTTTAGTTATGAGCCGGAGAAGATAGGCTGTTTTGAGCAAAAAGACACTTTTCAAATTAGAAGCTGAGTTATTCCGCCTTTTGTGAAATGCAGCATTTCAAGCACATTCACTGAGTCATCTGGTGGGCATCGGATATTCTGGCTTGCGTTTGTCAATCCTGTCCTGCTGCCTGGGTCTGTCTGGGTGTTGCGCGCTGCTCTGCGTGCCCCCCCCCCCCCCCCCCCCCCCGCCCCGCCCCGCCTCGCCTCGCCTCGCCTCAACTGCACACTCCTCCTCCTGTCTGTGGTGGCTCTCTGCTGAGTTTGCTGTGCGCACAGTGAAGGGACATCGACATCCTGCTTTTTTACAGCGTTCCGCGTGTGTTTGTCACCGGCAACGATGCTTCCAGTTGAGAATAATAACAACTCCACGGTGTGGATGTGCGGATGTGCTGTCCGGCTCAATTGTGGGAGCAGATTGGCTGCTGCAGGCACAGCTGCAGTAACGTGCTTCAGCATATCGATGCATACAGATGCGATGCGATTTCCGTTTCCATAACGACTTCTTCTTTGTTTTTTCCTTGCCTTTCTGTTATGTGGAGAGCACTGTCGCCACCTAAGGGTTCTGTAAAATAGGTTAGACACATCCAATAGCTATAATATTTGTACATCAGAGGCAGAAGGCTTTGATCGACGCCCCACCGTCAAAAAACGCAATTGACGAACATGTCCGTCCTTGGCACTCTACGTTACTATTTGAAATGACGAACATGTCCGTCCTTGGCACTCAATGAGTTAACATGATTTTGGTCAGATATCTATCTCGCAATCGTACATTTTCTTCAGTGAAGTTACACAGATATAGTACACTGTAACTCTTAGGGATATCATATCTTAGTATCTTCTGTACAAACTTATGAATCTCAGTCCAATACAATGTTAACTTGTAACAATTCCAAAATATATGCGTGTGATTTGCATCTGATGATCCACATTCTCTCCAACATTGTACATTTATATTTGAATATTTACTCTTAACCTTGGGCGTGATAAAAAAAAACGTATCAAGTTTTTCCAAGAGAACTCTCTCCATACCCGTGAACTGGTGGATGTTTGGTGTATTGTCCACATGTGTTTTCTGTCTTGTTTTAATCAATCAAAGTGATTGTGACATCTCACGTGTGGCTTTGACTTAGCCTAAAAATACAGAGAGATGATTTTTGGTCCATATCACTCAGCCCTGGTTGTACTGTTCAGTAACTTGCAAAGTAGTCTTTAACCAACATAAAAAAGAATTGTGATAAGATCGTGGATCGGGATGCTGCCTGAAAAGAATTGATATGATATGATTTGAGATTGAAGGAAAAGGTGGTCTTTGTGTTTCTCCCCCGCAGACACTTCCTCTTCAAGCAGGGTTCTGGCTCATCGGCTCTGCTGTCGGGGGCGGGGCAGGGTTACCCCCTGACCTCCGGCACAGTGTACTCCCCACCGCCGCGGCCCCTCCCTCGCGGCAGCGTGACCAGACCACTGTTTACCTTCAACAAGCCTCACCGCTGCTGCAACTGGAAGTGCACCGCCCTGTCCGCCTCGCTGCTCACCCTCACGCTGGCCCTGCTGCTCACATACGTCATCGGTGAGTTACGCCTACCAAACACTCCTGTGCTACACTTAGCTTTGTCACGTTAGCACTGCAGCAGCGTCTGGCTATAGCTGCCTGCATGCAAAAGAGACGTGGCGCTTTGTTTTGATTTGAGGAAAAATCAACAACGTTAATATTACAGTAGGAATACATTTTCATAAGGTTATTATGCTACAGGAGAGCCATGACATTCGAAGGCTTGTCAAGACACTGCCTACTTCAAACAAGAATCGATACAAAGTGGAGACACAAAGTAAGAAGTGGGGTTTTACGAATGGGCAATCTAAAAGGCAAAAAAGGGGAGGGGGTTCAACAAAGGCACACGAGGGGATCGATAGGGATGAAAGCATGGCTGCTGAATAATTTTTTGCACTTGGCTTCTTATCCACTGGGGAATGTGTTCCAAATGTGACCCTCTGTAGGATGTTCTAACTTTTAAATTAACTGTCCTGGACCAAAGCGTACAAAACTGGTCATTATTCCTTGATCAATACACACACAAGTGCTAACACACACGCACGCACGCACGCACACACACACACACACACACCCTCCCACTCATTACAACATGCTTCCCTATAATTTTATTTGCTACGTTAGCCCTATTTATTTGTATTTCCCTTGTCACATTAATTATACATCATATTACTTTTCTCCATTTTCTAGCCTTGTTGTTTTTGTTGTCTATTAGTCTCTGTTCTCCAGTCCAGTTTTGTCTTAGCTTGTCATCTTATAAATTATGTTTCTTACTTGTTTTGAATGTGTATTATTGTTGAGGGGAGCACCTCTGGAGCTGTTAGCTTGTGGCACACACACAGACTGTCTGGATTCAATTACCCTGAATATTTGGACTGATGAAAGTTTACGGGCTTGTTTTTGCAGCGTTGAAGATCATGGGCGGAGTTTGTCAAAGTCAAATACTACAATCACTCATCGATCCGCTCCGATCGCAGCCCCCCCCCCCCCCCCCCCCCCACACCTCTCCACCACCCCTACTCATCCTCTCCTCCTCCTATGCTGCCCCGCCCCCCGAGTGCTGCTATCCCAGCCTCCACCCAGCCAGTTCATTCCCCTCCCGTGGTGGTGCTCAAGGTCACGTTGGAGCAGGCAGGGGTCCGCATTAATCACACACACACACACACGCACGCACGCACGCACGCACGCACGCACACACACACACACACACACACACACACACACACACACACACACACACACACACACACACACACACACACACACACACACACACACACACACACAAATCCATGCAGATTACTCCCCAGGCTGAACCATGCTATTCCATTAATGTCCCGGCCCCGGTAATTAGTGCATTAGTGAGGGAGTGTGAATGATGACTCGGAGACGACTTCACCTTTTAATTGGTGTCATGCTCCACTCCTGCTTGGCAATGATTGATCTCTGTGTTGACATCGCCATGGCAACTGCGCCAAGATGTATTGTGCGTGAGCACAGACGATATGTTAGACTGTAAATCAAAGATGTTCAAACGCAAGATGAAAGGGTTCATGCACTTAATGTCTTTGTGTAGGGGGAGAGGTTGAGACCCGGGCCACCAGATGATTAGCTTCTCTCAATTATGTAATGATTCAGTCATTTTAATGAATTAATTACGTAACAGCCGCTGGCATGAAAAAACAACGGTCCGCTCGCTGAGTAGTATTTCGCACTTCATCAAATATGTTGAATTTGTCTATATCCTTAAAGGAACAGTTCACCCAAAAATGGAAATTTTGTCATCATCTCCTCCCCCTCATGCCAGTTGAAGCACAGGTGAAGTTTGTCCATATAACACAGAGGGAGGCTGCCAGCACAACTAGTGAGAAAACCAGTCACCATTGACTTCAGTACAGTACAACTGAACTCAATGGTGACTGGTTTTCTCTCGGGTTGGGCTGACAAAATTTTCATTTTTGGGTGAACTGTTCCTTTAAAGGCCTTTGTGTGACTCAGGTGACTTGTTTATTAATTTGGAGAGAACTAACCAAGCAAATAATGAGGCAATGGTATTTTGTCTCAAATTAAGGTTTCTAATTTAGCGCATAAGTGATAGCAGCTTGGACCCCCTGTTTGGACTAACGGAAGACAGTCCTCCTCTCTTTCTGTACTGCCCCCTCTCCTCCTCCATCCCCCTTCCCGGGGTTGCAGGGGCTGTGAATTGCTTTGTTAATTTGTTTATCTCCCAACATAGCCCTCCCTCCCGCAGTTGTAGCTTGTTATTAAGCACAACACGACCATCAGATATGAGAGGCAGGCATTATGAGAGCGGACGGGGCATTTAAGGAGAGATAGAGGACAGATAAAGATTGTATCTGTAATCTTGATGAATATTGTCGCTGACAACGCTTAGTGGTATAGCTCATTTTCTATTTCAGGCATCACATAAGTTATGCCTCTGTAAACCTACGGGTTCCTATCGCTGTATCAGTCTCGCTGTATCAGTCTGTAGGAGCAGCTGGATACTCTCTGCATTAATTACTATGTTGCCATTTAAACAGTTACAATCCTCGCTTATTGAATCAAATAAAAAGAGCAGGCGGTATGTGTCAGTTTTGGAAGCGCATCGTCTCTATGGCAACAGGGAGAGGCTTCTGATGCAAGTGAAATGAGCAAGTCAGCAGCAACCTGCAATCAAATAATTACATCCACTCTCACACACAGTCACTAGCGTGTGCACGCACACACACACACACACACACACACACACACACACACACACACACACACACACACACACACACACACACACACACACACACACACAGACACACACACACACACACACACACACACACACACACACACACACACACACACACAGTAAAATAAGATGGTTCATGGGACCTGGGCTCTGTACCACGAATGTTGTATAAGAAGATCCAGGATCTGTCCCTTAGCTCGATTGTAGTTAACTTGTACTACGAACGTCGATTGCCACTTGTTAACTCGAACCAGGTTTTTCTAATCAAGCTGAGAGCTCGTGCACATGAAAATGCCCGTGCACTGGAGCTCGTGCCCGCAAAAGAGGCATGGTTTTTAACAACTGCCAATCACAATGCAATATGGACTGCTCCAAAACTCCTACAGCGCCAGACACGCCTATTTCCTCATTGAATGAAACCGCAAATACAAATCTGCGTTGGATATTATTACTGTTCCCGAATGACTGTCTAAAGTGACCACTTTTATCCACACCAGTAATTTCTTTGAAGAGCGGTTTCTACCTCCACGTAGGCTATTCGTGCGTTCCTTTATCGCAAAATAACTGGGATGTGGAGGCTAAATTACATCACATCCATTTTGTTAGCGTTCCATTTGCAGAAAACTTGAGCTGGGAAGTTCACTGTTCATTGGTCAGATCCAGTCGCTAGCCAGGCTAGCCATTGTTAGCAATAACAATTGACAACAAGGCATTTCGCGGCATTTTGCGCATTCAAACACTGCAGCCTCATGTCCACACAGATAGAAGTTAGGCAGTGCTGTGTGTACAGCTGATTTAATGAGACACAAACAAAACAGAAGTGCTAAACAACATTACTACGATTACTACTACTGTTGTTGCGCGGCGCAGCCATCTTGGATTTTTTAGGTTGGGGCTGCTGAAGCTCCTACGAGTTTGGAATGGGAAATACCAGCTCTGATGACGTCACCGCCCAGCTCATGACCTTTGAAGTCGTAAGATTACCAGTCCCCAGTTATAAAGGAATGCACGATATCTACAGCAGCTCAATTCACCCTCTCAATAAACTCAATAAAACCGGCATGTCTTTTGTGGAAGCAATGTGTAATCTATCTCAGTCCAAAATCCGTATGTATAGACCATTTAGGCTCAATGAATAATAATGATCTCATGATGTGTTTAGTCGCACTGATTGAATAATTCCTATAGGCTAATCAATAAAAAAAAGAATGATAATAAAATAAAATAAATGCTTCTGAACTGAATCGACACGGTACGTGCGGGCATAGATTTCATTTATAAAAAATTGACTATTTTGTGGTCACATATATAGGCTATTGTCAGCAGAGTCGCATATCTCCATATTTCATATAATGATGCTGGAAATATGAAGTTCAATCACATCATACAGGCCAAAAGCAACACAGTTGCAGCTGCAAAATGCAGGAGTAGCCTAGATATGAATCATCTTAATATGGGATCGCCTGTGTGCAGGTGATCCCATATTAAATTGCTTAGATGTAGTAGGCTATTCTAGCATGACCATTTCAATTCCAACCCAACGTCAGTCTCAGCTCCGTTGCGCACACGGCACCGTGCGCTTTGGAGACGTTTATGTAACCTTTTTATGCCGGTTTAGTGATATTTCTCCACTCACTATTAAGCTGCAATCGATCAGCGGGGTCAAACAACGTATCTAGGCTACCGGTACTTGAGAGCACAAAAATGAATATATAAAAACATATTCCAAAGTGGTAAGTAGGGCTTAATTAAAATGTAGCCTGCAACAAGTGCAAGGCTTTAGTCCTTGATTAATTCAACATTACAATTCGTGCTCCTTCCTCGATGGGAAACTCGTCCAGAAAGGGGTTGGCCATTTTTTCCAAACTGCTGATTCGATTGGTTCGTGGGCGGTGTATTTAAGGTCTAATCTTATCCTTGCAACTTAACCTGCTGCGGACCAGGTTAAGTGTGAAGCATAAGTTGCTATGGAAATATATGTCGGTAAGAAGTTAACTAGCTTTGTAGCACGGCCAAACCAGGGTTAAACCTGAAGTTACCTCGCTAAACCACTAATCGAGCTTCGTGGTACAGGGCTCTGGTGGTTTCATAAAAAGCCAGAAAATAAATATAATAAACAGTTGGTTATGTCAGTAGTTAGGTTTGACAAACGAACGCCCACATCTTGATGGTGACTAAGCATCCACCTTTAAAAATATAGCCACTAATACAGTAACAGACCATGAACTCAACACCGCCTCCAACATACTCAACAAATCATAATTAAAAGAACTGTGCGGCTCTTATTCAAAAACATTTCATACATTATCTGGCTTCTATGCAGGACCTTTTCTAATTGTAAAGGCTATCAACAAACATGCAGCGGTTGCTATGCTGAACACAAAGACCTAATAGAGAGTTCATAGAGTTCATGACTGACAGTTGATTTTCTGCTGATTCTGTGGCTGCTTAGCAACAACAACACAAAGACATCTCAGCGACTTCATTTTGAAGGTTTTGACAGGAAAAAAAACATTGCAATTTGACAGTTTTTTTTTTCAATCAGGAGCAGCATAATCAGCCACTTGTTGTACAGCCACATCGTTGTAAATGAGAACTGGTTCTCAACCGATTTCTATCTGGTTAAATAAAGGTAAAATAAATAAAAAATAAAACTTAAAGGCTTCTTTTTAATATAGGCAATAATGAGATTGAATAATTTTTGCAGTAGCACAAATAATCACTTTATTCACCAAAGTGCGACAAATTAACAACAAAATTATTGGTGACACAGGAACAACTCACATAGTAACTTACATATTAACACATATGGTGCAGGGAACAGGGGGAACCTTGTAGGACATACAATAGACAGTGGGCCTGCAATAACATCGTTCAATATTGCGATGATGATATCACTTGTGATAAATAAAAACATATTCAAGTATGCATATTAGCTATATATTTTCTATGTCTTTCTGCATTAATACTGCTAACATAGACCCCAAACATTGATATGCCCACAAGCATGGCTCTCTGTTACCGCGACTCGAGCTGAAACTACGCACAGCGTATTCAGGCTTTGGCCGAGGGGCGCAGCGCACCGCTGCAAGGGAAAGGTGTGCGCTGGATTTACCACACAAGACAAAACAATCGCATGCTGAGTGTGAATGCATGCCACGGTGATTGTGGTTATTCATTATGTTTCAGGCAGTCTTTGTGATGTGCTTATTGTGCATATTCATATCGCGATGATGATGAAAATACTTTATAATAATAATTTATCGTGCAGCCCTAATAGACAGGTAATTATACACTACACATACTACGTATGGCTTTAAATATATCGATTCAGCAGAGTGGGTTGTTTATTAAAGGTCCCAATTTGTGCAGCTGTAACCTCTTAAAAACGTGTGTCTCTGGTCCATAAAACATGATTCTGGATTAATTTGTCGAAAATATAGCAACCCCGTTTGTTGTGACGGAGTTGTCACTTCCTCATCTCGTTGCGTCCCAAGAATGGTCTGTTTCTATAATATATTCAGAACTAACAGTTCCCATTGGGCCGCTGAGGGAGAGCCCGCCCCAGGCTCCCAGCGGCCAATCAGATTAGCGTCTGTGGACCAGCACGCTAGGTTGTGTCCACAACTAACGCTATCGCTAACTTAACGTTGCTACGCTAAAGAGGACATCTCAAAATGCCTAGACTTACCGAATGCACCTCCGCAGTTGCTGGATCACGTACAGTTGGCGTCGCTCCAGCTAGAAGTGTTAATTTTGTGGCTATAGACAAAATGGTGCAGGTAGCTTGTGTGAGAGAGACCCGCGCAGTATGCGTGAGGAAGCTCGTGACGTCCCAATTCCCCCAGATTCCCCTCTGGGCAAACGAAGCGTTTGGGGGTGTGGCTTGGAGGAGACTGCAGGGGGAAGCTGGATAGGGACAAATCCAACTGTGGCAGTTCTGAGCTTGTGACCACTCATTACAGGGAGGGCTGACAGCAGTATATATGCATTTACAAGTAAAAACAGCTTTTGCATGGAATGGGACCTTTAAGAAACTCATCTTTTGATACTGTATAACTCTTATAGGCAATTAAAGATAATTGTCTCATTTCGTATAGGCAGAAATGCTGAATAGTCCAGTTTATCTCAGAATTTGTAAAGAGTAATACATTGTTTTCATCAAATGCATTTTCCACTGGCAAGTTTCCAATTCAGTCTTTGTGTGCAAAGTAATTAAAGGCAATGCCTCGACAGAAATACTTGAAAGGGTAGAGAACTGTTTTTGACCCATTTCTCCACCATACTGATGTGAAGGACAAAGAATCCAGTACTTTGAATAAACCCATGTGCACACAAAGGCACTCCCAAAATCTCCATTTCAGCACATCAGATTGTCCAAGTGAAAATGTGCTTTTATCAGTCTTGCTGAAGACCTGCCTCTAACTGTATCCTGTCTGAATTGTGCCTTAAATGCATCTAGGCAGTGTAAAGTCTAGTTTGTTGTTGAGAGTCGAGCCATGAGCTGGAACAGCACACCACAAGATAGTTATACTGAGTAGGATGAAAATGCGTGGGGAAAAAAAAAAAGTTTGGTGTTTTGAGAAACATCAACATTGTTATTGAGGTGCCAAAGACTAGTGCAGACTTTATGATAAATGCAATATTGTGGAAACTAGGGCTGCAAAATATGGGGGGAATAGATACACACGCACACACACACACACACACACACACACACACACACACACACACACGCACACACACACACACACACACACACACACACACACACACACACACACACACACACACATATATATATACATACATACATACATACATACATACATACATACATACTATATATATATATATATATATATATACATACATTATATACATATATATATATATATATATATATATATATATATATATATATAATTTTCGGTCATGGTTTTGCATTCAATCATTCATTTAGGCAATAAGCCACAGGAGGCAGTGGTTTACAGTGATGTTACAGCAGCTAAGGGCTGTCCTAAGCCACATGCTAGGGACTGCAGTGGGCTCCAGTAGCAGGAGGTGGGCAGGAGAGCAGATGAGCGCGGCTGTGCTGAGGTAGAGTCAGAGGGGCAGTTGACTCGAGCGAATACTGTCGGGAAGGTTGAGGTGCTGAGTCAACCTGGTCGTAATGAAATGGTGTTTGCTCCCAAATGACAGGTATTTGTGTTGAACAGGTGGCTGCCTGTTTGTCCAGGGAAGCCTTGTTGCAGCACTCGTCTTCATTGCACAGCTCTGTCATGGAGGGCAGCTGGCAGCCAATTACTGTATCTTCTCAGTAGTGCTGCTGAGTGGGTAAGACTGTCTCCTACAGTACAACTTGTTTTGCGGGCACTATCTATAGAAAGCCTTTTTCTTAAGAGTGTACTGGCTCCGGCTCAACACATCTCCATTAGACACAAAAACTCTGTCACACATAACCACTCGATCACTATACAGCGATGCTCCCGTGCTCTGTGAGTGCATCACTTTGCATTTCCCCTGTCCTCTCTCAACACACCTCTTTTCATCTGCTGTTTAATTCAACTGCTTCACCTTTCACTGACAAATGTGTCTCTATATCCACATGTATGTACTGTGTGTGTGTGTGTGTGTGTGTGTGTGTGTGTGTGTGTGTGTGTGTGTGTGTGTGTGTGTGTGTGTGTGTGTGTACAGTCCATGTGTGTGTGTGCTGCATACTAGGGGTGGAGGATAAATCAATACAGCATAGTATCGTGATTTTTGGAGTTAGGAGCTGTCAGCTGACAGTTTCACCTGTCTCTCCCAACTATCCACACACCTCTCCTGTGCTGACGTATCCTCCGTCTCGCTCCCCTCACGTCTGTGGACGATAGAGATAGAAACAAACCACGGGGACTTTATTGCTGTCATTACTACAGCCATGCCTAACGCAGGTCACCATCCGAAGACAATTGGAACGATACAGGTAACGCTGACGGCAGCTAGCTTCCTATAAACGCTGCTCTCACATAGGTTGTCACTTAAGAGCTGCAGCGCTATCATATGTCGAGAACATGGCGGCGGTGGGCGTGCCCGTACGTGAGTGACGTCAATCGAATAAGGTCTATATTGAATGCCAAGTATCGTGATATTTTATTATACAAAATGTCAAGTGCATCATGCAACATTTACAGTATGTCAGGCTTTTATGACAGTGTTGGTCAGTCTGTCAGCTTGACAATCCCCTTTACGGCAATAAAGATTATTGAAGCGAGATGAACAGACTGGAAACGTTATCTCATTAGATGAAACAGATGTTGACCAAGTTTTTTCCTTTGGGGACATCATTTGCAGTTGGAAAAAAAAGTAATAAATCACAATATATTGCAATTCTCAAATATCGCAATCTATCGTATCGTGACTTAAGTATCGTGATAATATCGTATCGTGGGGCATCTGGTGATTGCATTGTGATTGTGTGCATGTACTGTACGTGGGTGGGTGAGTGTGGGCTTGTTAAGGATGGTGTGTGTGTGTGTGCGTGTGTGTGTGTGTGTGTGTGTGTGTGTGTGTGTGTGTGTGTGTGTAGGTGTGTGTGCGTGTGTTCATATCCTCCAGCTTCTCTCGGCCAGCTGCTTCATGCCTCATTGGGGGCCGTATTGATTGGGCCAGTTTCTCTTTGTTTCCAGACCTGTGTATTTTGGTCGTCTGATGCAGCTCTAAGAAACCCACTGGCCTTTGCTAAAACTGCTCTAACAGCCACAGAAGCAGAAGCCTTTGGTAAAACTGCCCTAACAGCAACAGAAGCCTTTGCTAAAACTGCTCTAACAGCCACAGAAGCAGAAGCCTTTGGTAAAACTGCCCTAACAGCAACAGAAGCCTTTGCTAAAACTGCTCTAACAGCCACAGAAGCAGAAGCCTTTGGTAAAACTGCCCTAACAGCAACAGAAGCCTTTGGTAAAACTGCTCTAACAGCAACAGAAGCCTTTGCTAAAACTGCTCTAACAGCAACAGAAGCCTTTGGTAAAACTGCTCTAACAGCAACAGAAGCCTTTGGTAAAACTGCTCTAACAGCAACAGAAGCCTTTGGTAAAACTGCTCTAACAGCCACAGAAGCCTTTGGTAAAACTGCTCTAACAGCAACAGAAGCCTTTGCTAAAACTGCCCTAACAGCAACAGAAGCCTTTGCTAAAACTGCTCTAACAGCAACAGAAGCCTTTGGTAAAACTGCTCTAACAGCAACAGAAGCCTTTGGTAAAACTGCTCTAACAGCAACAGAAGCCTTTGGTAAAACTGCTCTAACAGCAACAGAAGCCTTTGGTAAAATTGCCCTAACAGCAACAGAAGCCTTTGGTAAAACTGCCCTAACAGCAACAGAAGCCTTTGGTAAAACTGCCCTAACAGCCACAGAAGCCTTTGGTAAAACTGCCCTAACAGCAACAGAAGCCTTTGGTAAAACTGCCCTAACAGCAACAGAAGCCTTTGGTAAAACTGCTCTAACAGCCACAGAAGCCTTTGATAAAACTGCCCTAACAGCAACAGAAGCCTTTGGTAAAACTGCTCTAACAGCAACAGAAGCCTTTGGTAAAACTGCTCTAACAGCAACAGAAGCCTTTGGTAAAACTGCTCTAACAGCCACAGAAGCCTTTGGTAAAACTGCCCTAACAGCCACAGAAGCCTTTGCTAAAACTGCCCTAACAGCAACAGAAGCCTTTGGTAAAACTGCTCTAACAGCAACAGAAGCCTTTGGTAAAACTGCTCTAACAGCAACAGAAGCCTTTGGTAAAACTGCTCTAACAGCAACAGAAGCCTTTGGTAAAACTGCCCTAACAGCCACAGAAGCCTTTGGTAAAACTGCTCTAACAGCAACAGAAGCCTTTGGTAAAACTGCCCTAACAGCCACAGAAGCCTTTGGTAAAACTGCTCTAACAGCAACAGAAGCCTTTGGTAAAACTGCCCTAACAGCCACAGAAGCCTTTGGTAAAACTGCCCTAACAGCAACAGAAGCCTTTGGTAAAACTGCTCTAACAGCAACAGAAGCCTTTGGTAAAACTGCTCTAACAGCCACAGAAGCCTTTGGTAAAACTGCCCTAACAGCCACAGAAGCCTTTGGTAAAACTGCCCTAACAGCCACAGAAGCCTTTGGTAAAACTGCTCTAACAGCAACAGAAGCCTTTGGTAAAACTGCCCTAACAGCCACAGAAGCCTTTGGTAAAACTGCTCTAACAGCAACAGAAGCCTTTGGTAAAACTGCCCTAACAGCCACAGAAGCCTTTGGTAAAACTGCTCTAACAGCAACAGAAGCCTTTGGTAAAACTGCTCTAACAGCAACAGAAGCCTTTGGTAAAACTGCTCTAACAGCAACAGAAGCCTTTGGTAAAACTGCTCTAACAGCAACAGAAGCCTTTGGTAAAACTGCTCTAACAGCCACAGAAGCCTTTGGTAAAACTGCCCTAACAGCAACAGAAGCCTTTGGTAAAACTGCTCTAACAGCCACAGAAGCCTTTGGTAAAACTGCCCTAACAGCAACAGAAGCCTTTGGTAAAACTGCTCTAACAGCAACAGAAGCCTTTGGTAAAACTGCTCTAACAGCAACAGAAGCCTTTGGTAAAACTGCCCTAACAGCCACAGAAGCCTTTGGTAAAACTGCTTGAAATGGGCGAGACAGGTTCTGGTCAGAAAGCTCTGAATGGAGACGGAGCCTTTTGGTAAAATGCCTTCAGAAGGTCAGAGAAGCTGAACGAACACACACACACGCCTACACACACACACACACACACACACACACACACACACACACACACACACACACACACCTACACGGGTACGGGGACATTGCAGTGTGTGTCTCTGTGAATGGCAGCTGTGCTGTGCTGTTGTCTGTGGTGTCGTAGCTCTCAGAGGCGGTAGATCGTGCTCGCCGGAGGGGAAGCTAACATGGCGCCGATTCCCCGCGCGTTCAACAGCGTTCTCTCTGTTGTAACATGACTCAGCTTTGATACTTGGACAGAGAGAGAGAGAGAGCTAGAGAAAGAAAGCGAGTGGGAGATGGACAGAGGGAGCGGAGGGACAGAGAAAGCGAGAGAGGGGGCGCCATTTAGAAAAGAAAGAATAACAGAAAAACGAGTGAAAGCTGTTGCCCTCAGACCTCAGTGCACCGTCGCTGCCATGACTAACCCGATGACGGTGAAGGCCAGTTCACTGGCAACAAAACAGCGCGATTATGCAGGAGGAAACCTCATCAGCCAAGTGGGTGGAGTTGCGTCTCCACCTCCACCCATCGCTCCGTTTCCAGACATGACCTCCCCTCCCAGATTAGGAAGGTCACTCTGACGAGGCTTTACGCCAGTCAAGATGCCACGGTGTGACACATACTCTCTCTGTCTGAGCATGCACACACACACGCACGCACGCACGCACGCGCTCACACATACACACTTAAACAGCCATGACAGTGGTGTTGGTAGCTTTCAAAGGGTTGGTGGACGAGTGTAAAACTAAAGTCAAAATAATAATAATAATGTCTTCTCTGGAGGGAGGGCCAGCGGGCGGTAAGGCATGACGGCAGCCTCTCTACTCCAACGTTGACCAAGATTACTTTTATTGGCTATGAAGTCGCTCTCCTTCACACCCATTCTCCACATTTACTGTATCTCTCTCTCTCCTCTCTCTCTCTCTCCCTCTCCCTCTCTCTCTCTCCCACTCTCTCCCCTCTCTCTCTCTCTCTCTCTCTCTGTCATCTTCCTCTCTCTCTCTGTCCTCTTCCTCTCTCTCTCTCTCTGTCCTCTTCCTCTCTCTCCTTCTCTCTCTCCCCTCTCTCTCCCTCACTCTGCCCTCTTCCTCTCTCTCTCTCTCTGTCCCTCTCTCTCCTCACTCTGCCCTCTTCCTCTCTCTCTCTCTCTCTCTCCCTCACTCTGCCCTCTTCCTCTCTCTCTCTCTCTCTCCTCTCTCTCTGTCCTCTTCCTCTCTCTCCTTCTCTCTCTCCCCTCTCTCTCCCTCACTCTGCCCTCTTCCTCTCTCTCTCTCTCTCCTCTCTCTCGGTCCTCTTCCTCTCTCTCCCTCTCCCCTCTCCCTCACTCTGCCCTCTCCATCTCTCTCCCTCTCTCTCTGTCCTCTCTCTCTGCCATCTTCCTTTCTGTCTCTCTGTCTCTCTCTCTCTCTCTCTCTCTCTCTATCTCTCTCTCTCTCTGTCTTCCTCCTGCCATCCTTCAGAAATTGCGGCTTAGCTAGAGGCTGACAAAGCCATGCAGAACTGGGCTGAGCAGTAGCTTTTACTGTACATGCTAAACTACGCACTCAATTGCATGAGTGATGCCTTTGAAAGTGTTTGCTGCTGGGCAAAGCAGCTGTAGTCTTTTAGTTGTCAAGTGGAATATAGTCGGCAGTTAGCCGTGTCTGAGCGAACAGAACTTGGCAATCAGGCCGAGGCTGGGTGTGTTTCAGTGTGTCTCCTCCCCGTGTGAGAGTATTGATAAATCATTTTTAACTGACTGCAGTGCTACCTTGGCTCTAATGGTTATCGATAAGACAGTATATTCACAGTCACTCTCCTCCATTGTGCCCTGCAGCCCAGCCCCTTTTACAAGCAAGCAGCAGCTACCTGCATGGAACACCCTACAGCACTGTTTCCTCCACGTTCCTGCAGGAGCGCGGGACCACAGCTGGACACAATTGGAAATTCAATTGAACATTATAATCTAGATTAAAAAGAAAAGAAAAAAAGGCTTAGTGTGTAGAAGTAGCCCGATAATCATGATCAAGTAAACCAAATATGAACAATATTAGCCCTGAAACCACTTATAGCGCTAGATCCAAAACTAAAGGGAGGGACGTGGAACAAAATACCAAAAATTACAGCTAGCTGCCCCCACTGCTACAAGACAATTACAGAGGAAACGCGCTCTTGCGCGTGCGCACACCGCACACCCAGACACACACACACACACACACACACACACACACACACACACACACACACACACACACACACACACACACACCCAGACACACACACACACACACACACACCCAGACACACACACACACACACACATGCACGTTTCTCTTCTCTCTCTCCTACTCCCTCTCCCTCCCACCACCGGTGAGAAATCTAATCATTATTGGAACCCACAGTCATCTCTATCTAATCTGTAGACACACATACCTGACGACAGCAGCAGCAGCAGCAAGAAACCGCAAGCTATCGTTATCCCTGCATCTATCAGCTCAAATAGTCTCTATTTTAAAGCGGGCTACCTGAGGGAAGCCGGGCGCGGAGCAGAAGTCGTTCAGCGCTACCATCCATTATAGTCACAATAAAGACGTGACATCCATACATCTTCTCATTACACAATCTACAGGCATTTTTCTCCCTCCCTTAACGTCAGTGCTGCTGCGGCGGCGGCCCACCTAACCCTGTCATCTCCATTGACTTGGAGAGAGAGAGTAGATTCTGCTTTCGCCGCTCTCCTCCCCGCGCTAGTTAGAGTGGCAAACCTGCAATAACCACATCAAGCGCCTCCTCCTCCGAGCGCTCTCCATCTCTCCCCCGCACCGCGGTCGCACTGTTCCCTTCAACGTGCCACATCCGCACCACGCATCTCGGTGGGGTAGCCGACAGCGAAGGCGCAGTACCGCGGCGGCCTGCTCCCAGCAGCATCGCTCCTATTACCTCTGGCAGTCATCTCGCTGTCACGCTGATCAATGATTCATGTGTGCGAGCCTTGAGCCCGGGCCTGTTAGCTCGCTGCACTGCTGCTCGCCGTCGCCACTCTACGGCTGCCGGGCCCGTATAATGACTGGACTCTCTGGCTGTATCGCTAATGTGCGCCGGCCGGCGGTGGGTTTTTTTTCGAGAGGGAGCGAGCGCGCGGCGGACGGAAACAAAGATGGACACGGAGTCGGAGAGAGATAGATGGGCCGGCGTGTGAAGGTGCATGCTGTGCACATGCTGCTTGCGTAACTGTCTGCATGCTGGGTGTATGTGTGTGTGTGTGTGTGTGTGTGTTTTGCGTCTCCGCGCGTGCGTACACATGGCCGCCCTCCTCTCCTCACCATGCTCCCAGGTCCTTATCCCTCCTCGCTGCAGTGCGTGCTCCGTGACTCTAGATGCTAAGTGTCCTAGCGAAAGGTCAACAGCCATAGACGGAGAGAGAGAGAGAGAGAGAGAGAGAGAGAGAGAGAGAGAGAGAGAGAGAGAGAGAGGGGCTGATGAGAAGGAGCCTGGAGAAGTGTGGTCTGAGGGGTTTCTGAAGAGGCATGGAGTGGTGAGTAGGAGAAGTTAGGAGAGCTTGTGAGGACTGGGACTGGAGTGGGAACACTCAGGCAACGGAAGTGTGCCAGAGAACAAGGGGAGAAAGAAAAGCAATTGAGACGAGTGGAAGCGAGGAGAGAGACTGGAGCACAAGAGATTGAATGGTGAAAATACTAAACGGTTCAGTGTGGGAATAACTTGTCATCCCTCACTGAGCACTCTTACAGACTCTTCATTTATGAAACTATGATGGGTTGTTCCACTCCGCGGCAGAATATAATACAAACAGTGATGATGCATGCAGACGTACATTTGTAGGTGCAAGACTATATTTCTTGTTTAATCCCTAGAAGAAGTTGATAATAAGGGGCCATAGTTTGAAGGAAAACTGTGTGGGATTTTCTCTAAATCTTTCACTGTTAAATGAAGTGAGATAATGAAGATCATCAATAAATTGTGCTGTTCCTTGCTATCTGCATTTTTTTTTACCCCCCGACTACCAGAGTTTGTGCGAAATAGAGCTCATTAACTGAAAAGTATAAAACAGGAATTATTTTCCAGCCACCCCAGCCCAACATGGCAGCATACATGTAAACAAGTAGCTCCTGATCAACACTCTGGAAATTCAGGACTTTAAAACTCAGCTGAACACATTTAAAGAGGAAATTAAAAGAGAAATGAAGGAAGAACTAGCTGATTTTAAGAGGCGCATTAACCAGAAGTTCACAGAAAAACAACGAAAGAGCTACAGTAGCAACACAAAGCAAGAGAAGTGCGCGAGTCGAACAGAGAGAAAGCTGGAACATGGAGATAAAAGAGGCCTTCTTCAATCACTGAAACAGCAGAGAATGTTGTTAGACAGGCTGACGGACCAAGATGGAACAACATCAGTATCTTTGGCCTGAGAGAGGGAGTAGAGGGCAGTTCAGATTCATTGAATGACTTGTGAAAACCGAGCTGTCCCTGCGGACAGAAACACATCTACAAATCCAGCAGCCAGGCACACAGAGATTTAACTCTGACAAAGCTCACAGATCTATCATGGTGGATTTTCCTCAGTACACAATAAGGCCCCGATCAGACCCAGCATGTTTTGCCGCTTGCAAAAGGGGAGGCACACCGCACTGCCTTTTTTGTTGTTGATTCCCCTACAGCTTAAAAAGAAGACAGCTTGTTGTGTTGTTACTAGGCAACCAGTGAATTACTGTCCTTAGCCTAACTGCTGTTTAAACATTCATCATGTCAAAACATTTGCATAAAACATGGACAGGCGGAGGGCACGCCAGGTTCCATTCAAAAATCTGTCAATTTGACAATCGGCAAACAAAAACACAGGAAAAAGAAACAAACATCTTCCCTGAATCGTGGGCGTCTTCTGGTAAATCTGCCTTGTATAGTGCTTCTTTTTAAATAAAATATACATTTTTAGATTTCCCACTGCAGCTCGGTGGAAGAGGAAATGTAGATGACAGGTGAACGCAAATGACATTGGGCGCTTTTACCGCTCTGAGTTGAAGTTGATTCAACTGGAGGCGTTCAGGGCGCTCCTGGAAAAAAACGTGAAGCGCATTGAGCAGAAAAAACGCGAGGCGCTCAGCAACGCAAGAGCAGCGAGCAAAACACTTCTGTCTCATTGAAAACAATTACAAACTAGAGATCATCTTGTGATGGGATCACACCAGCCGCGATGCCCGCAACTGAATATGAATGTAAGTCAGGGGCGTAGAGTGTAGGGCTGTCAGGGGCGTAGAGTGTAGGGCTGTCAGGGGCGTAGAGTGTAGGGCTGTCAGGGGCGTAGAGTGTAGGGCTGTCAGGGGTGTAGAGTGTAGGGCTGTCAGGGGCGTAGAGTGTAGGGCTGTCAGGGGCGTAGAGTGTAGGGCTGTCAGGGGCGTAGAGTGTAGGGCTGTCAGGGGCGTAGAGTGTAGGGCTGTCAGGGGCGTAGAGTGTAGGGCTGTCAGGGGCGTAGAGTGTAGGGCTGTCAGGGGCGTAGAGTGTAGGGCTCGCTCAGACCACACCCACACCTGGAAAGGGTTGTGGCTGCATCTTGCATGGTTGTGGGCCAGGGGCATAAAGTTGCGGAGCCCTACTCCTGGTCAGGTTCTAAGATGGGACAATTTTGTTTGCTGTTTGCTGTTTGTTTGTTTCTGTTTTCTTTTTGTATCTTTCTGGTTGTAAAAAATGAACAAGTCAACATACACAATACATAAAATAATACAAGCCAGACCATTTGGGTTACTGTTTATCAGGGCAACGCCCCCCCTCCCCCCCCAGCATGGAAATGTGTCAACACAACTAACTGGACAGCAATCTATTAGGGCTGTGCCGATTCACTTATCTCCCGATTCGATACTATCACGATACTTTGGTGCCGATTCGATATATATTGCGATTCACGATTATTGCGATTCTACGATTATTGCGATTCGATATTACGATTTATTGCGATTTTTGTTTATTTTTTTCTTTTCTTTTTTCAGTTTGTTTGCTTTTTTACACTAGATTAGAACATGGGAAAAGTTGAATCATACACTAGAGACTGTATATTATATATCATGAGTAGGGCTGGGCGATATAGTTAAAAACAGGGGCGGACTGGGATCATAATTCAGGCCGGGCATTAGATACCAAGCAGGCCAGGCCGATATGGGCCAACGCGCGTGAAATTTGGGCCGTTTGAAGCCAGATTTGGGTCCAATTTTACAATGAGATGCACCCACTTTAACCCTGAAGTGTAATTATTACTTCAGACTAACTAATAAAGTAATAAAACCACTAGTAAACCAGTAGGCGGCGCCTGGCCTGCTGTTCAGTGAGTGGCCTGACTGCAAGCACCCAAAAAAATTTTTTTTTTTTTTTTTTTTTTTTTTTTAATTTGCGATTATCGATTCTGGAATAAAAGATCGATCCAAAAAATCGTGACATTAAAAATCGCGATACTTAGGTGAATCGATTTTTTCCCCCACCCCTACAATCTATTAACACATTGAGTGCCAAGGACGTCTCTGGACATCCTAAAAAAATGTAACGAGGAGTGCCAAGGACGTCTGTGGACGTCCTAAAATCATAATTCATATTATTCCATAATTCTGCTGTTTAAGGTCGTACCTAGCCAGTGAGCATGAATCCCTTCAAGGGATCACACGGCGCCACCTTAAACATCGACACGGGAGATGCGCCACCCACCTCAGATCCTTTACTTTGTGCAGGAGACAGCAGGGAAAGACGTGATCAAAGTGGAAACCGATGCATGCTTCAGCCAGAGCCGTATAGATTGCTCTGTCTGCAGCAGACAGTGGGCTCGGCTGCATCCGCGCTCACAACTGAGCTCTTCTGCTTCTATCTATCTCCACACGATTCCCTGCCAGAAAGCCAGCATCCGAAGCCGAACGGCCAAGCCTTTTCGTTCAGTCGCGTTTGGCATTTCCTGGTTGCGCGCTGGGATCCGTCCGGGGCAAAAACGGAGTCTGTGAGAAAACAAACTCTGTGCGTGTGGGGAGGAGCCCGCAGCTCAGAGGTGGAGAGGGGGGGGTGGGGAGAGGGGGGGGGGGCACGCAGGCTGCACAGAAACCACACCACGCCACCACATCAGAAAACACCAGCCAGAGTCAGTGAATGTGCTCGAAATTAGAGTGCAAAAGGTATTCATAAAAGTGACTATATCTTGGAAAGTAAAAAAACCCGACAGAAAACCCTTGAAAGTGCACTTTTTTCAGAGGCTGTCATTTCATAATGGAACTGTCTAGAAACAAAATTTCTTCTTTGGAAGAAGCAGGAGTGTTCAATGTTTCATTAAAGTCCAGCCCTGTCAATATAGCCACAATAGAAAAAATTCTATAGCTGTTTTCAACTGAATGGAAGTGAATCTGGCACAGGCTGCAGACAATTTTACTGAAGCGCTGTGGCACTCAATGTGTTAATGAGAAAATTCTTCATACTACATCTTTTAAAAATGAAAATATGAAATGTGCAGTGAAAATGATATGTGAAAATGAGTGTCTTTTTCCTACACTGATGTGAAGAGTCTGTGTGTGTCCATGTCTGGTCTCGTCACAGGCTGACAGTTCAATTAGTCTGAACTAAATGATGCATGGCGTCTCCCTCGTGGCCCTGGTAATCGTCAGTGTTCTGCTTTGAAGAGCTCATATTGCGCATGAGTAGATAGCTAAAGCAATAGTGGCGAGGGCAAGTCAGAAGTTGAAATGTTTGATTTGCTGATCCCCATAGATGCCACAGTGGTTGAGACCAAATTGGCTTCAACTCTCAGAGCTCATCACATGTTTGCCATTTCTGTACCCCCCCCCCCCCCCCCCCCAAAAAAAAGAAAAAGAAAAAAAGAAGATAGAAAGAAAAAAAATCCTCTTTTTTCCATGCTACTACAAAGGAAAGTGACTGCAAATGGCTTTGAGCTAGCTGGAGTTTTAATTAGGTATTCCTCATCAACTCGGAAAGGAGTGTGGGTGAGTGGGTAGGGGTGTATGTGGGGGGGGCTGTGTGTGTGTGTGTGTGTATGCACATGCGTGCATGCATGTGCGTGTACAGTAAATAGGCACATTTATGTGCTTATGTGAGCATATCTGTTTGATTGTGTTTAGGATAATTGTTGTGAATTTGTTTTTCTAAGCAGCCATTTTGTGTGAGAGTTAGCGAGTGTGTGTCGAGTGAGTTTCCCGGTGTGGGCAATCAGACAGGAGACAGTCAGTGAGGATGTTTGAAGTCGTTAGAAGTTCCTTACCTTGATCTGCATGCAACAGCCATCCTCTGACTGCCAGTCTGCCACCACTGCACAGTAACTTTGTGATTTGAGTCTTTGCTTTGGTCTGATGTGGCGAATGTGTCAGGGGACCATAAAAGGTAAAAAAGACAACTAAAAATTATTTTTTATTTCATTTGCATATCAGCAAAGGGACATTGCCTTTGTAATTCTAATAATTCTAATAATTAGATTTTTTTAAACTAGAAAAGTGAAGAAACGTTGGAGCGCAGAATCATATCTGAGCGGAGCGCAGTGACTGGTCAGAGCAGGGCAGGAGTTTTTACTGAATGTTTTATTGACAGGATTGCAAGACGCTAATTAATTTGCCTAATAGGCAGGTGTTGGTTGTTTTTATTTCACAGCATGTTGGATTGTTGTCGCAGTAAACCGTTTTATGAGTGTGTGTGTGTGTGTGTGTGTGTGTGTGTGTGAGTGAGTGTGTGTCCAGTATCCTCCCCTACTCTTTGTTGTTTAAAAGGCCCATATGGATTGTGAATTGGCGGCAGCTTTCAAAGCATCATTAGTCATGCATAAAGGAGTGTGTTAGCGCTTTAATACCAGCCCTGGGCTCAGGCTCTGAAGATCTCCCTTAATTGCCCACCTCTGCCATGCTCCCGGTGTTCATGCACGTGTGTGTGTGTGTGTGTGCACGTGTGCACGTGGGCATGTCGGCCCATGTGTATGTGCGTTCTTGTGTGTATGGGTTAATTGCCCACCTCTGCCACGCTCGCGGTGTTCACGTGCGCGTGTGCACGTGTGTGTGCGTGTGCACGTGGGGGCGTGTCGGCCGGTGTGTATGTGCGTTTTTGTGTGTATGGCCCTATGGGTTAATTGCCCACTGCCTTGCTGAGCACTAATAAGCACATAAACTGAGTGAGAGCTTTAAGATGAGCATTAAAGAAGATTCAGACACACCCCTCTGCATGCCCTGAATACTGATCCATCTCTCCTCTGTGTTCCCCCTTTGGCTGTGACTGTGTGTGTGTGTGTGTGTGTGTGTGTGTGTGTGTGTGTGTGTGTGTGTGTGTGTGTGTCTGTGTGTGTGTGTGTGTGTGTGTGTGTGCGTGTCTGTGTGTGTGCGTGTGCGTGTGTCTGTGTGTGTGCGTGTGTGCGTGTGTCTGTGTGTGTGTGTGTGTCTGTGTCTGTGTGTGTGTGTGTGTCTGTGTGTGTGTGTGTGTGTGTGTGTGTGTGTGTGTGTGTCTGTGTGTGTGTGTGTGTGTGTGTGTGTGTGTGTCTGTGTGTCCGTGTGTGCGTGTGTAGCCGTCCACCTGTTAGGTCTGACCTGGCATCTGCGGCATGGTGAGAACCAGCTGTATGAGAACGGTCTGAGCTCTGTGGATCATCAGCAGGAGGATGACAGCAAGACCAGACCCACCAGCTCCATCCACCCACTGGACACACTCAACCCTGAAAACACACACGCCGCTGACAGAGGTGAGCCAGCACACACGCACGTGTGCACGTGCGCGTGCACACACACTCACACTCACTCATATACAACATGTACGTGCATACACACACAAATACACAAGGCTGAAGTAGACTGGAGTTCCTGTTCAATTTTAAACAGTGTGATACAGCATGGACCCTACAGTAATACCAAGATTTTACTGGTAATACCAACCCTCAGCACAAACAAAAATCATAAAACAGCGCGTGACAAGCTGTGCCTGGATAACAACGGAACAAAAAGTAATACTTAATAATTATACGGAGTAAATCATATGTTCAATAAAACCAGTACAGAAGAGCAAATGTGTTAGCAGTGCACTTTGAAAGTGAAATGTGTTGCTTGTTAACGATGGGTATTTTTTACTTTGCCTTCCTACTGTGTTTCTGTGACAGATTAATAACATTAATGACAGTTTGCCAAGGCAGACACTCACAACTTGAGCACGCACGCACGCGCACACACACACACACACACACACACACACACACACACACACACACACACACACACACACATACACACACGCACGTGTACGGGCATAGTGTGCAGAGCTAGACTTTCAGCACAGAGTGGGCAGAGCATTCTCCTGGGCCCCTTCTGCTAAAGTCATTTTAAAATTCACAACAGTAAAGTTGCTGATGTATCCTATCCTATCCTATCCATAAACACACTGTTACTGTATTGAGTCAAGCAAGCCTCTAGCATAGCCTACCTACAGCCTAAGCCAAGCCTATAGCCTAACCATACAGTGAACTGAGTGAAGCTACTGTGTCAGACAAGCTTGTTCCTGAAGAACAAAAAAGAAAACAGGTTGCCAGTCATGTTCAAAATGTTTCAGCACCAAGGACAGCGCACGGTTCAGCACCATGCATACTGTAGCATACACGAATAGAAAAAAGTGGGCCAAGAAAGCTCAGCAGGCCCATGTTTTTGTTTGAAGATGTACATGTTAGTAAACTTGTGTAGTACACCTGTACATTATTTCTAAATTACAACGTGGTCTCAATATCCTCTATCTATTTTACTGTAGCATACACAAAATCTTTGGAGACAGTGAGAAATGGCGACTGAGATGGCAAAGTAGTAAAATAAAGCAACAAAAAAAAGCCTTTAATTTCTAGGCCGACTCCACATCAACTTAGAAACCCCTGTAATAATAATAGTCCTTGTCGGTAGAACGTCCCGAGGCTACAGCTAAATAGCTTCTTTGTTGCCGTAGTTCCAGAGCTGATGATTTGTCCAAAAAGCATCTACATTAGTGCAGCCATTATAGGCTAACATGGTTTGAATTAGTCTCAAGTATGTCTTTTAGCAGAGACCCAATTAATTCTGACAAATTCAAGGTGTTTCAAGGTGTTAGGCAATTGGGACTGAATGTCTCAAGGTAATAAATAATGATGCGTTATGACACACAGGATGCACTGGAGATGCCGTTGCCAGGAGACGTCGTCCTCTTCTTCACCATGGTCACACACTGTCTGATCCCATCCCCGAGTCTATGCTTGTTTGTAGGGGTGTCACGATACACTCAGTTCACGATACGATACGTATCACGATACTGGGTTCACGATAACGATACGATACGATTTTAACAATATTTTTTTAAACTTGAATAATGACAATATATGACTGGAAAAGTAGTATTTTATTTGAAATGCACAAATACAAAACATGCTGTTGTGGGAAATTGTTATTACAATAACAACTAGAAAAAACATGAGATTGGAGATAAGGCTTATCTTGAAATAGAATGAGTTACACCGTCACTTAGATTTACTTTGAACTAAAAGGTTTCTCAGCAGTATAAATTCTCATTATGCATCTTCAGTTTTTCTTCAAACTCAAACAACAAGACTTTTCTTAGTCTATTTTTTATGCATCTTCAGTTTTTCCTGTCAAGTAAACAGTTTTGCCAGAAACTCAATTGAATGGTTTCTCTCCTGTATAACTTCTCATGTGTCTCTTCAGAGACTTGTTCAACTGAACTACTTTCCACACATTGAACTTCAACAAACAAAGACGTTTCTTTGTCTATTTAAAAAAAAAAAAAAAAAAAAAAAAAAAAATCACGATATGAGATTTCATCTCAACGATACATATCGTGACGTTTTACTATCGCGAAATTTCGTGGGACGATATATTGTGACACCCCTACTTGTTTGTCATTCAAGTCAAACGAATGTGAAATGTTGAGTGCGTGGTTAAGGTCCGCTCTCTCCAAAAACAAAAGGCACATTTACGATACCTGGGTGTGTCGCAGCACATCATCGTCCTCTCTCACGTTAAGTCAGTGTCACGTTGTTTTCCTGTTTACCCCCCGTTATCGAGGTGGAACGTTCCTCGCCGGTGGTGCTGAAACAACAGTCCAATACGCTTCTTGACGTCAACCCTTATATTGGACTATTTATTTTTTTAGTTTTAGTTTGATAAAGGGTTTGGTTTCTGGCAGCATTAGCTGCTGCTGTGACATTGTGCCTCCCAACAAACAGTTTCTGGTTGGTGCTGCCCAAACCGAGGCCACCGGGGAAATGTATCTTCTCTGCCTGGTGCCGGCTTTGCCATTCTCTCACACGGGAGAATGAAATGACAAACATATTTACATACACGTCAGTATTCATTCAGGGCCTCTCAATCACCATCTATGGTTAATTGTGGGAGTTAAGGGGCGGAGTATGAGGCTTGTGCATGTGTGCAATATTTCAAGTTGTGATTTATAAAAAGGGAAACTGCGTGCAGCTGTGTTCCAGTTTCCTAAATGAGACCCCAGGTGTCACCCAGCCAGCGGATGACTGACTCGCAGTTCCGAAAACAACATGACGCATCACGGACACACGTTAATTAGGCTGTAATGAAAAAAGTCGATCAGTAGGGGGGGCCCTACTCAGCGGGGGCCCTGGAGTGGTCGCCCCATCATCACCCCCTTCCGTCTCCGTCTGTGTGTAACAGAAAGAATATTCATTCTACTGTGTCTCTCTTAACTCATTGAATGCCAATGACGACAGCTGTCGTCAATTCAAATACTGACGTAGAGTGCCAATGACGACGGTTGTCGTCAATTGCGTTTTTTGACGGTGGGACGTGGATCAATCCCTGATACATCTCTGGTACAACTATTGTAGCTATTGGAGGTCTATAACCTATTTTACAGAACCCTTAGGTGGCGACAGTGCTCTCCACATAACAGAAAGGCAAGGAAAAAACAAAGAAGAAGTCGTTATGGAAACGGAAATCGCATCGCATCCGTATGCATCGATATGCTGAAGCACGTTACTGCAGCTGTGCCTGCAGCAGCCAATCTGCTCCCACAATTGAGCCGCTCCGTGTCGGTTGCGACAGCAAATCCGCACATCCACACCGTGGAGTTGTTATTATTCTCAACTGGAAGCATCGTTGCCGGTGACAAACACACGCGGAACGCTGTAAAAAAGCCTGGCTGTTCCGCACCCTTCACTGTGCGCACAGCAAACTCAGCAGAGAGCCACCACAGACAGGAGGAGGAGTGTGCAGTTGAGGCGAGGCGGGGCGGGGCGGGGCGGGAGGGGGGGGGCACGCAGAGCAGCACACACACAACACCCAGACAGACCCAGGCAGCAGGACAGGATTGACAAACGCAAGCCAGAATATCCGATACCCACCAGCAGCAAATCAAAACCAGCAAGAAGCTGCAACCAGCAGCGCACGCAGGGGCCAGCGCTGCTGGTTGTAGCTAAAAATATTATTCTGCCAAACAAAATTCCCTGGCCTAAACTGTTTTATTGAAGGAAATTATTTTTGAGGTGTGACTACATTAGAAAAGATTAGCTTCAGAGTCAGTGATGTGCTTGAAATGATTAATTTCACAAAAGGCCAATTATCTCAGCTTCTAGAAAAAAATTGCTATTTTTGGATGAATCAAGCTATCTTCTCCGGCTCATAACTAAAGAACGGAAAATGGGATCAATAAACTTTTTTTTGCAGATGATAGAATAGAGTCTCATCGTTCTTTGTGCGTGTTCAGTGTTTACATAGTAATATCACACAATATTCTGTGGGCCTCGAGAAATCACTGAAAACGCTCTGAAACTCTGGCACTGGGAGCGTCCGTTCTCCAAAAGTGGCTGGCACTCAATGAGTTAATACACACTTTTTGTATCTAAAATTTTAAATAGAAACCCTACAAGCGTAATCAAACAATTTTATTTTTCACCACCGTAATTTAATGGAACCACACTTATTAAATGGAGTAGCGAGAGTGGAAAGTCCTGCGGAAATATAAATATAAATGTTTTAAACATTATGATTGGAATGTGTTGAGACATATCCATTGGCATGAATTCAAATCAGTTTCTATTGAATTAGCACCCTGGCCCGCATACATAACACAGTTTTGGCACAGTGACTGTTCCATTACGATAGAGAGACATCAGTCCAGAGATCAGCCCTGAACTGATTACTCATTCATTAGCAAAGCAAGGTAATTGGTTAATCATGCTCCCTCTTAGCCAATACGTGACTGGAATAACCCGCCTCCACTCGCTCCTGCCCCACTAGCCAGAGGAATTACTGACACCAATTTAACCCCGTGATGCGGGACATTAATTGTGAGTGTTCCGGGTCAGGAAGTCAGGCAGGACACAGCAACCTTCACGCTTAAACTGAGTCTGATGGATATTACATTGGATGCTGTTGGATCTCATGTTCAGCACTTATCCCCGAGAACGCAAGAGCCAAACTGCAACCCGCTGCAATTTTCGGGCAACCTGGGACATCCCTAAAGCAACTATTCCTGATGAATCCTCACATTCGCAGGATTAACGCTCTCATCGGTGGCTAAATCCTCCAATAGAGCACGCGGGGGTCACATGGAATTCACTTCCAAAGCCTTGCGTCACAACAATCTATTGTTTCCAACTTCCGTTGCTCTATAAGGCTCGATGGAAGCTGGGAAATCAAAATGGGCGAGGCTAAGCCGTCGATGCGAGGCGCTCAGATTAATAAAATTGGCACGGTGGAGGTGGTCCCCCCGGGCAGAGGAGGGCCAGAGAGATTAGAGATTAGGCTGTAATCCAGTGTGGCAGATTATCACACTCATCCTGCTGTACCCATCACCTCTCACACCCAGAGACCACACAATCCCCTAGATTACACACTGAAGGATGCTGGGAGAGATCGGGGGGCGGAACGGAAAGGATAAAAAGAAGGACGCGTTTGGGAGAGAGGGAGAGTGAAGGGAGGAGAGCAGAATGATTGGTGGATACTAATCGACTTGAAGAATGGCGTTCCAAAACGAGACCGGCAAAATCATTGCTGGCGTAAAAAGTACAACTCCTTTAGAGGAAATGTTTTATTAGATTATTTTGAGATTGGAGTCATCTACATTTTTCAACGACGGAGCGATGCAGTTCAAATGAAATGTTTGCATTGTAGAACAAAGCCCTTCACCTCGCCGTGCATTGGTATGGATGATAAAGTAAGAACAGTGGCAGCATACAGACAGCAGAGGAGGATGATTTGGAGGATGGCTGTCTGTTTCTTCATGTTTTGATGTAAACAGATGATGCAAAACGCAAAATAAGACGAGCACAGCCGGATGATTGGAGGGTAGTAATCTGCTTCTTGTATTCTGGTTCACGACGTATTTTTACTGTTGTTGTTTTTATGTCAACTTCAATGCCATAAAGATACGCTCCCTGTTTGATTTGTTGGCTGTACGCTGAAGCCGGAGCCGGGGCCAGCAGCAGAATTGTAATCTACCTTACGAGGCAGCTAGCAGCACCGTCCGCGCACGCCACTAATTGACATGTGGTGTCATCTGTGTATGGCTATAGCATCTTGCCAGGCAGTGTGCGTGTGTGTGTGTGTGTGTGTGTGTGTGTGTGTGTGTGTCTGCGCGCGCGCACGCGCGGTGTGTTTTATGTTGTGCGTGCTATCTCTCCCGCAGTTTCCCGAGATCACCAAGAGCCCTCCTTAGTCCTCCACACATAAAAGCCTCGCTAATTAGTGCTACATTAATTGCCAGTCACCCCCCTGATAATCAACCCCAGGGTGCTGTGCGGTGCATTAGCGCGCACGCACTCACACTCTGTCTTTCTCCTCTCTCCCCTTTACACAGTATGTGTCTCTGGCGCGCGCACACACACACACGCACGCACACACACACACACACGCACACACACACACACACACACACGCACGCACAAATGCACACCCAGGCTCCCCGGATATGAAACAGATGAAAGCATAAGAAACCCAGGGAGGGGGGCTTTTCTGTCAGTGCCTCCCCTGACTTAATGAAGTACGTTGGAGTTTGAGAATAATATTTCACTCAACGTGCAAACGCCGGATATATTAATGATATGAAATGATACAAAGTGACATACAGTAGAGCGGCATATTGCCTCATTATAACGTGAAGATGATGAAATGTGGAGGTAGAGGAGCGCCATCTGAGCCTGTGAGATGATGTGTTATAAAGCGCTGTGTAAAAGGGGAGAGTTAGCGCTGAATTGTTTTCACTCTATCTGATGGCGTGGTTGGGAAATGGTCTGTAGATGGATGGAATGTGACACAGACAGAGAGGAGGGCTCTTAAAGAGCACATCAATATTCTAGACTGCGTGCAGAGAGAGAGAGAGAGAGAGAGAGAGAGAGAGGAGGCGAGTGAGGCTAAGCAGTGTGTATGTGCGCAAGAGAGAATGAAAGAAAGTGTGTGTGCATGTGAGTGCATGCGTATGTGTGAGAAAAAGTGATGTGTGTGTGTGTGTGTGTGTGTGTGTCTGTCTGTCTGTGTGTGTGTGTGTGTGTGCGTGTGTGTGTGTGTGTGTGTGTGTGTGTGTGTGTGTGTGTGTGTGTTCTGCGCATGTGTGCAGATGCTGATGGAGTAGTCCCTGCACAGATCTACTACACTGGTCTCATTGATTTTCTCACGCTGGGATACAGTCTCAGGATGTAACGCACGCACGCACGCACGCACACACACACACACACACACACACGCACACAACACACACAGACACAACACACACACACACACACACACACACACACACATGCATAGACCGTACGAATCAGCCAGTGAACCCCCTGGTCGAATGCCTCAAGCTGGGAAACCCTAACCGCACATCTGTCTACCATACAGCCTGAGCCTGCATTCAAAACAGCATCTCATCCGAAACGTAGCTTAAACAAGAAAATTAAACATGATTTCAAACTTCAACCACTATTTATTTACAATATAGAGAATATTGAATTAAACTCTGTACTCAGATGTGACATTTGAGACAGGCTTGATAATCTGAGGCTGCAGGCTGCAGCATCAAAGTCAAAAGAATTCAAAGTCAATTTTGCAACTTCTTGGTAAACAAACTTTAGAATGTGTGGATAATAGTATCCCGTTTGCCACAGCAGCACCATGAGGGGTTTAACAGGGCTAGGGCCGACGAAACATGTCTACATCATCACACACACTCTTAGAAAATAAGGTTCATTAGGGTTATATATAAAACTTAAGGTTCTATATAATTTACCAAAGAACCCCATGTCTAAAAAGGTTCTATACAATTTCTCTAAGACAACAAAGAACCCCTCAAAGAACCCTTCTTCTTCTTAAGGTGTCGACTGATTGGTGGATCCCAAAGGGTTCTATATAGAACCCCAAAGGGTTCTATTTTTAAAAAGTGGTTCTATATAGAGCCCTGAAATGGTTCTATACTGTTTAAAAAGTGGTTCTATATAGAACCCCGAAATGGTTCTATAATGTTTAAAAAGTGGTTCTATATAGAACCCCAAAATGGTTCTATAGAGAACCCCAATGGTTATTTGAAATGAACCATCTGAAATGGATCTACATAGAACCATTTGAGGGTTCCAAATACGTACCAAGCTATAGAACCCTTAAAGGTTCCATATAGAACCACTTCTTCTAAGAGTGAGGCTCACTTCCACACTAGGTTTCCTTGACTCACTCGGCCCTCCAGATAACTAATAGAAAAAATAAGGATCTTTGGTTGTTGTTGAGATGCCAAATGAATGGATAGCAAATAGCTAGATGGCCCTGACTCTGCCTCTGCCCTGCAAAGTTAGCGTGAGGTTAGCAGAGGAGCATAGAGAAGAAGTGCTCTCTCCACGTGTCACTTTGTCCAACACATTACATGTGTAACAATGTAAGTGCCCTCAGTGTGCGCCTGCCTGAATGAGCTTGTGAATAGACACAGCCGTCTGTCACAGACGTAGCCGCAGGCCTGCTGCTAGAAGGTGAGGATGTGAGGGTAATGGGGGGCCCTAAGAGAGAGCCCAGAGCATTATCTTGTCCCGAGTCTGACTGACACTCATTAGCTACCACAGTGGAGAGAGCAGGCTGAAAGCTTATTAAGCTACCTGCTCAAAAAGGCCCTTAATTGAATCCAAGTAATTATAGGGACCTTTCCCATTGTTATATTTTTACTCATCCTGCGGCGAACTCAATCTCTCTCGCATTTGGAACACTATTAATGTTGCCTGCGCCAATTTGTACGAGGTCCACATTCATTCACCTGAATATCCACAAACACACACACACACAACACACACACACACACACACACACACACACACACACACACACACACACACACACACACAGACACACACACACACACACTCTCTCACACACTTTCACTCCCAAAACATGGCCGTCACCCAGACCTCGGCTGCACTTCTACCCTGCTCTCTGCTTCATTAGAATCTGAGGGATAATAACATTAATTGCAAAGACAGTTGAGTTCCTTTTCAAATAGATTACAGGTTTAATTGTTTTACGTGAATAACCCTACGGCACGAAAAAGTAATTAGACCTTGTGTCACAAGTCCTAATGTAGCTTCTCTACTTCCTCAGCCTGGGCGACGCACACTGCATCATTCACACATGGCCAGACACATACACGCGCGTGTGTACGCGTGTGCACACACACACACACACACACACACACACACACACACACACATACACACACACATGCACGCACGCAATGTATTCGAAAGATTAGTGATGACAATGTGAGGACATGTTAGCTAGTTATTAGGAAGTGTAAATGTAAGAACGTTGCAATACTCATCAACACATCTACATGGAGTAATTGAGGAGCTAACACAATATGCATGTTTGCATTTGATGAGAGGATATTAGCTGTGTTTAGACACAGCATGGTGTGAACGCTGTAACTGGCTGCAGTGCCATCATTACTGAAAGTTTGCTATTGCAAGCAGACCTGCCACTAACCAGCTACCATTTCCATCAAGGGTGTCCATCACAGTGTGTTTGATGGCAGACATGAAGAAGCAGCAATGCTTACCTTCACCGTACCTTCAAACCTAAGAACAGTTTTTGCTTAGCGACAGGCTTGGGTTGCCAACCAGAGATGAAAGGCAAAAGAGGGTGTATATATATATATATATATATATATATATATATATATATATATATAAAAATATTCTAAGTAACCAGTAGCAAATATGAGTTTCAAGCTGCTTTCCCGCAAACTCGCCAGATAGCAAAGGTATGAAGGGATTTTACCTCTCTGTTCACATATCGGCATGTTTAAGCTTGTATTCCCCCTCGCCTGCCAAATGGGAATAAACAGAGATTTACTGTTTTGAAAGATATTTTCAAAGAATGGTCTCAGGTTTATGCTGGGATCCACAGGGCTGCCTGGAACTCATTGATTGACAGCAGTAATCTGAGCAGCTGGGGAGGTTTGGAGGAACCCTGGTCGCCGCGCTATCTGTCTGGCTTCCGCGGGACTCCCGAAACGCCCTGACGCTTCCCCCCCCTTCCTCCTCCTCTCTCTCTCTCTAGCCGCATTTCATTCCCTCCCACTGAGATGGAAGATACAGTAGAGGAGGGAGGGGAGAGAGACACAGAGAGAGAGAGAGGGGTTTTTCTTCTGTTGCATCAGCAGCTGTAACTCGAGTCGACACGGCCACCTCCTCTTCTTTCTCTCTCTCTCCTCTTTCCCTTCCTCTCTTCACCACAACCCCCCAAGCCCCGCCCCCCTCCGCTCCGACCCTCCCCCCCCCCCCCCCCCCCCCCTCCTCGCCGCTGACCCGGGCGCCGCTCTCGGTCCCCGCGTTGCGTCCGAGCCAGAGGGGCGCGCTACAGAGTCATTAGCATCAGAAGGACCTGTCTGCTCATCTGCCCGCCTGCTCGCCCGTCTGCCTGCCAGTGTTCCGCCAACTGCCATGCCCTATTCATCTCCCATTCGTCTCCTATTCATTCTGCCGCTGAATAAAAAGCCTGCCTTCCTCAGGACATCCATCTGTCTGCTGGCCTCGGATTCTTCTGCGCCGAGACACGGAGACTGACTGAGCATTAGCATGAAAAGACACGGAGACTGACTGAGCATTAGCATGAAGAGGAAGAGACTGCTGAGGAATGCATGAATGCATACCGTATCTTAGTTCTGCCAAGCTGATTTTGTCCCCCCCCCCCCCCCCTCTCGGTGGAGATTTTGGGTGGAGTGATCATTTAGCTTCAATTCAGGCCACCTGTCTCTTTTTTGCCTCGTTCATTATGGGCCTATTAGAGCTATCTTTTTCTCCTCATCCTTCTCTCTCTCTCTGTGTGTCATTCTCTCTCTCCCGGGTCAGTCCAACTCAGCCCTAATCACAGGGATGTATCGGCACCGCAGCCTATTTTGACATGTTGGAAAAGCAACTTTCAAAAATACCAATAATGGTGATCAAAGAAAACACTGAGAATGACAGCGGGGGATCTGACATGCTCTCTCGCTCTCTCTCTCTCTCTCTCTCTCTCTCTCTCTCTCTCTCTCTCTCTCTCTCTATCTCTCTCTCTCTCTCCCCCTCCCTCCCTCTCCACCTGTGTGACAGTACATGTGATATATGCGTGCTGGCCGGTGGGTGGTGCGTGGTGTCGTCTCCGTAATGGAGTGGTAAAGCTGCAGGCATTATAGATTGAGCGCGCGCGGCCTCGTCCATGAATCTGCCCCTAACTGTTCCTCCCGCCTTTGTGGCCGTAACGATCGGTGCCGTCTCCCCTCTGTCACCGTATTTCCTCCATCTTAGTTTAGAAGCAGAGATATATCTCCCCCCATAAAGGGCCCCGCACAAAGAGGGCTGGAGAGCACGGCCTGCTCCCCCTACACAAAGGAGCCAGGCCTGGAGGGCGATAAAGCCTGTGGAGAAGGAGAGGAGCTGATGGCCAGCGGGGACTGCTGCAACCACCCTATTCTCTCCACACACAAAGACGTGCTCTCACTCAAAACACTATCTGTATGCTGTGGACCATGTTTGTGAACGTGTGCGTCGGTGAGTGTGTGTGTGTGTGTGTGCTGCTCCGCTAGCTCCCTCACATCTTCTTGTCTATCTCGCTCTCTCTCTCTCTCTCTCTCTCTCTCTCGTGCGCTTTTCCATACACACACACACACACACACACACCCAAACACACCCTTTCCTTCTTGTTAGAAGATGCTAATATAGCACACGACAAAGCCCCAGTGGACCACTCTAGGAACAAAACACTTCCTTTCTAAAGCGGTTAATCTTTATGCCGAGCCCCATCTAAAGAATCGCCAAAGCAGGGACTCTTGAAAAGCGGTTGGGATGTTTCCACCGGCGGTTCGCTCAGTCATCCCTGACGCCTCTTCAGTCTTACATCGTTAGCGAGTCGGCTGATCACGCTGATGTTTGAGGACATCAGCTTGGCTGTTATAGTGAACAGAACTCCCCGCGTCCACTTTGATCAATCTTATCATGTGTGATTGAACCGCCTGTGTTTTTTTTTGTCCCCGCAGAGAAGTGGGTGCGCGGCCGGGCCATAGAGCGGGGCGAGGTGGACATCGGCACCCAGCAGAGCCAGGCCATTCCGCCGGGCCTGTTCTGGAGGTTCCACATGACCGTGCACCACCCGACCTACATCAAGTTCAACCTGTCTCTCTCGCACAACGCGCTGCTGGGGGTCTACGGTCGCAGGAACATACCGCCCACGCACACTCAGGTAACGCTTCTCCAGTCGCAGCACTCTGCCCACACACACCTGCGGGGTAGGCCCAATTCCCGCTGATCCGTCCCAGACACAAAGACACCGGCACAGACGGCGCGCAGAGACACACGCAGACACATGCCCACACACACACACTCTCACACACACACACACACACACACACACACACAGTGTAGAACACCATTGTGCCAGAACAAGAAGCGCACACGCAGATGAAAATACAAGACACCACTGAGTCATCTGCTTTTGAACTTCAGCGCAGCCCTGCTCTCACCTGCGTGAAGAGGTCTAATTATGTCTTTTTGACACTAGTGTGACACAGGGAGAGACTCAGCGAGTGCTGCTAGTTGAAGGAGGTTTGAAGATGGAGTGTGGGTGACGGAGGAGGGCGGTGGGGAAAGTTTAAAGAGGGTGAGAGAGAAGCACGGAAAGGTTTTAGACAGATGAAATAACAGTCGGTTCCATTTGAAAACGCGGGCGTTAAAAATCTGCCCATGCTATTTAGTAGCGTGTCAACTTGTTGAACCAACCACGGCAGGAACATGTCACGAGCTGCCATGGGGCTGATGTTTTCCCCTGGCTTGTTCTGCTTTTCTTTTCATTCTGATTTTCCTACAGCAGCCAATTTCGCTGTCCGCATTTGATATCCACTTCTAACGCCATCCGCCCACTTCTCATAGGCAGGCAGTTTTCCAATAACATTCCATTGGCGGTTTTATAAAGCTCACCCGACAACAGCCACACACCACTGAACAAGGCTTTGCCTGCACATTTCCATCGCATTAATGCAGCTTTTTGTGAATTTCCTGTCATGTTCCTTCCAAACTGGATGACATTGCTGTTGCCTCGTGGTGTTTTACCGTCCAGCTTCTCTGTGCTCAGTTTGACTTTGTGAAGCTGCTGGATGGGAAGGCGCTGCCCAGGTCCTTGGCCGATCCCGTCTCACCTGCCAAAGCCCCCAAAGGCCTGCTGCTGAGCGTCCTCCAGGAGACAGGCTTCATCGAGTACATGGACCCCGGCACCTGGCACCTGGCTCTGTACAACGACGGACGCAACCTGGAGCAAGTGCTGCTCCACACCACTCCCATAGGTGAGGAGGGGAAATTACAGCTTTTTCTGAAATGACCAAAAATGGAGTATAGCGATTCTCAATTGTCCATGACATTTCAAAAAGGGCATTGGGAATATTTGCTATATCAGCGCAACGGGAAGATAATACCCTCGGATGAAACACTTTGCATGAAGTTCAAATGTGATCCCCCCCCCAACCCCCCCCCCCCACACACACACACACACTTTTGTTTAGAAATGGCCGTGCATCTAAAATAAATTGTGTCTGAGGGTTTATGTATTTCCTCCCCTCAACATACAGTACCGGTAAGTTGCAGGATTGAGGTGATGTGAAAGGGCACAAGGACTTGGAGCAAGAGAGGTGTAAAACTCTTTGACATTTGAAGGGAACTTTTCCTCTTATAAGAAGGAGCTTGGCCTAGCAGAAGGCAGCCGTTAAAAAGGGGAGGACAGTTCGTGTGGTAATGACAGGGCTTACTAACTGCGGCTCATTGCGATGACACACACGGATGGCAGTGTAAATTGAAGGATGTGAATAATGCAAGAGTAAGTGGCTGAATATAGACAGGTGGATAATTACCAGGGCAGCTTCCTCACTCCCACTGCTTGCCGGGGCGCTTAAGAGAATACAGTGTTGAAATAACAAAAAAGCGTTGGGAAACTATATCGTTCCATAGTACCATCTTGGTAGCACTTGATAATTTATGTGTAGCAAACAAGGTATTATTAAGTCAATTACCATTAGCACACACAGTATACAACATACAAAAACATTGCAAATTACCATTATGTAAAAGACTTTTTTTTTTTGCATTTCCCCACACTCTGTTCTTTACACTTCCCTGTATTACGTAATTTTTACCCGCAGTACTTGGCATGGCCAGGAGTAGTGCACTCAGCCTTATCAATGGCTTGTAGCCAGAACATCAGTCGTCCTCTAACCTCTTTAAAGCCCGAGTTGTAATGCAATCAGTAAACAAAGGGGCTGGCTGAGCCCCAGAACCTGAAAACATCGTATTGAAGACATCTTTTCATTTTCATATTGACAGAGCTCTTTATATCATGACTGACAGCATGTGACAGCGTAGCACACATTTTGTTTTGGAGCTGTCAGACATTTGTTGACATTGACAACTTTTTGCGCTACACCAGAATTAAGAATGTTCACATTCCTACAATATTCCTACTTTTTAGCAATAGACACAGAAGATGTGGTCAAAATATCAGCCTCTGGGCCTTTAGGTTTTTGAAAATAATTACCTCTGCTAAGGTCGGAGATCATGTTTTCAGTGCCACCTGTTTGTTCAAGTTCAAGTTTTATTTGGATCCCCATTAGCTACAGCAAAGCTGCAACTATTCTTCCTGGGGTCCACAAAGTTGTATTGTTATTGGCTGTTTGTCAGCCGGATTACGGAAGAACTACCAGCCCGATGTTCACGAAACTTCGTGGAGGGGTGTAGCATGAGCCAAGGAAGAAGCCGTTACATTTTGGAGCAGATCCGGATCCGGATCATGAACAACCCCCACAAACAAGCAATTGGCCTTCAGAGACGTCTGAGCTCTCCCAGTGCCCTTCTAGTTAATTTAGTGATATGGCGTATGTAAGGAGAAAGTAATGAGCACCATTTGTGTCAAAGTTCACCTTGCTGCCCACTTCCACGTCCAGCAGGAGGTCACACGTAGGCATCACCTTGTTTTGTCAGGGGCAGGCCAATAAACTGAACCACACCACAGTGCAATATAATAATATTGAGTAGACCTTTATATAGAGATGAGAGATAAGAGATGAAATTTAATGATCCTCGTTGGGAAATGTGACTGTGTCAGCAGCAAATAGTAACAGGATACAGCAAAGAAAAACGAAATATAAATAAATATCTAATATTTTGCGAGGGTCATTGTTGGAGAAAATATAAGTTCCATGGGCATTTCCTAATCAATAAGCTAATAATTGCATATGCATAATTAATGCTATGAGTTACAATGACAGGACATCTCACACATATAGATTCACCCGTGGCATTGAGGACTTCTCTCCTTTTGCTGAAACCTAGAATACATTCTCTGGCAATCTGCATTGTCAGAGGACTGAATCTCAATGTACACATCTGATATGTCATACAGAGTCCAAATATTCAGTGATGACTGACAGTTTGACATACGCTTTATACTGCAAGGCAGGAAAGAGGAAAGGCAGAGAGGAGGGGGGGATAATTGTGTGTGCGTCGTGCAGGCTGACCTGGAGACTATTATCAATTGTTAATGTACACGATGCACTGTCCAAGGTTTCAGCAAAAGGAGAGAAGTCCTCAATGCCACGGGTGAATCTATATGTGTGAGATGTCATGTCATTGTAACTCATAGCATTAATGTTAAGTAGAAATAAATGAAGGTATGAAAAGGCATGGAAACATTGCGATATTCTGAAAACATCACAATTTTGACAACTTACTTTCAGAGGCTGTAGCAGACTCAGTTTGAAAGCCAGAGGGAAGTTTCTGCTGGTATATGAAATTAGAAGACATAAGGCATTGATTGGTACCATGTCATGCTAGCTTGTCGATAAGGTGGATAAATGAATGCTCCAGAATTAGGCAAAATTTTGGCAAGGGAAAAAACCATGTTCAACCATTTTCTTTTTCACAGACTAATGTTGACAGGGGTGTGTGTGTGTGTGTGTGTGTGTGTGTGAATGAATGAAGTATTTATTTGTCCGTTAGGAAAATTGGTTTGTACATCATGGTCGTTGGCAAAAAGGACATCAAAAACATCAGACAAGACAACAGCACAAGACAAGACAACAACAATTATTGGCAACATCAACACATCACAAGATTGGGCTAGGGGAGGGGTTGGGTGGGTGGTGCTGGGGGGGGTATCAGAGTCCGTTTTATTAGTCCAATGGATGTGGGGATGAATGTTCTGTTTGTCCTTGTTGTTCTATGGAGTGGGGTTCTGAACCTGCGTCCTGAGGGGAGTGGTTAATATTGGCTGTTGAGTGGGTGAGTGATGTCTGTTATAATCCGGTTTGCTTTCTGTATGGCACTTGATTTGAAGAGTGATGTGATGTCCCGGCATTTGATTCTGCAGATCTTGCTTGATATGTCAATGATTTTTGTTATCCTGTTTTTATTGATGAGTGTTAGGGAACTGAACCAGGCTAAAAATCCAAAAGTGAGTACAGTTTCCATGAAGGTTTGATAGAAAAGGTGCAGTGTGGAGCTGTTGGGGTTGTATATATTGTTTGCGTAGAAGGTGCAGTCTCTGTTGTCCTTTGCTGTATATTGCCTGTGTGTTTGATGTCCAGGTGAGTTTGGAGTCTATTATGGTGCCAAGGTAACGGTAGCTGTCAACGGACGGTGTGGATGGTTTGATTGTGTGTGTGTGTGTGTGTGTGTGTGTGCGCGCGCGCATGGGTGTGTGTGTGTGTGTGTGTGTGTGTGTGCGCACGCGCATGGGTGTGTGTGTGTGTGTGTGTGTGTGTGTGCGCGCGCATGGGTGTGTGTGTGCGATAATCTTCCTGATGCTTTTGCATGGTTAACTCAGCAAATTTTATTTTGTGGGAAAAAAAAAGTGTATCCATTCCTCAGTGGAAGTGGTCCTTGGGAAATGTGGTTTGGTACATATTATATTGGTACTTGGTCTGAAAACATTGGGAACGCCTGGATTGCAGCATTAGGAGGGTGTGCAAGATAGCAATAGTGTAGAAGTAGTAGAAGCTGTTGAGACAAAGAAAAACATGAATAAAAACTGTTTTACAGTATATGAGAATGAAAAGAAAGAGCAAAGTGCAGTAAGATGTGCAAAAACGTGCTGTATTAACAAAGAGGGTGGACAGAGGGCCATACAGGAAGTGTCTATATACATGTTTAGCCATACAGTATGTATGTCTGTACAGGAAGTGTCTGTCTAGGTGTTAAGCCCTGCGTGTAAGAGTAATGAGTCCTGCGATTACACCAGAAAGAAAAGTCTGTCATGCATAAAGTACTTAATCATAATAATCATCTTCACCTTGGTACTGCTTTCAATATTGCGAAAGGTGGTACAGTGAAGAGAGGAAAGGCAGAACATTGTGAGCCATATGCACTTTATCAGCGCATAACTGACCAATCAATATCAATAAGAAGCCATTATATTGTTTCTGAGGTCCATTTTCAGAACCGCATGAACGCTGAAAAGTGCGAACTTGAGAATTCAATTGGAGTCTACAGACAGATAATGATGTACCGAGAATGCACACAGCAATACGGACATTTTGTCCCGGAAAAATAAATCATGGTCTTTATCAGCAGATGTATGAATATCTTTTATTTGAGTTTTCCTCCTGTCGGCGACATCTGTTAGCTCAAAAAGCTCTGGCTTAAGAAGGATTCCTGCCGCGTCTCCGTCTCCCCAGCCTCCATCGACTATAATTCTACTCAGCATGTACCCAGGCAGGGTTTAGCAACACTTCCTGCAGGGCTATTTATTGTGCATAATTGCTGTACTTGACCCGTCATTGCATGTCCTTATATATATAAATATTATTCGCCCACAATGTAGGCGCACTCTCTTACTTTTTCTCCATAGTTGTTTCCTCTTGAATAGAAACAGGAGAAAGAGAAAAAGGTTACCTAGCTCCTGGTTATTTCTACATGACTGAGTGACCATTTCATTTTTCATACGTTCATAAAGCCCAGGGGTCATAAACCACCGCTGAAACTTTACGGGGCTCATAAAGCACAATCGGAAATGCCTATTTGACCAATCAGATCACTTGGCTGGAAGCACCCATTTTATAATAGCATTTAACTGCAATAACTTATGGCATGAGTGATCTCCAACTGGAAAAGGGGTTAGTCAGTGAAAACCAAGTGGATTTCTCATGGATGCCTACACACGCACACACACACACACACACACACACACACACACACACACACACACGTATGCATACAGGTACACACACAACAAAAGACCGATACACATTCAGGCACATAAATAAACACATGGATCACCTTATACTTACCAACACATATTTATAGTCCATTGGCCTGATAATACTTTTTAGGTTTCATCACTGTTACAGTAGAACCCTGTCCCTGCAGTGCTTAAGCTCCCTGACGAAGCACTCCGGATTAAAAGGAACACAGTGTGTCCTTGTATATGTGTTTTTTGCTCATTGGATGTGTCAGGCGCCAGATACACTACTGTATTTAAATGTGTGTGTGTGTGTGTGTGTGTGTGTGTGTTTAAGAGAGAGAGAGAGAGAGAGAGAGAGAGAGACATATGGAGATGGGTCTGTGAGTCGTCCTGACTGTGTGGGAGAGAGATGATTGCCACTCCTCTCCATCAGCGTGACAATGACAGGTGATGGAGGTGAAAATGACTTTGGTTTCTGTAGCGAGGAGCTGCTGTGGAGGATAACGCCGGGCTGCCGGGCTACTGGCAGGGCCTGTCTCATTAGCATGTGTCACACGCGCCTCAAGGCAGTCGCGGGTGTCACATAATAACTTTGCGTGCGTGCGTTTGCATACGTGTGTGTGCGTGTGCGTTTGTATATGTGTGTGTGTGTGCGCGCGCGTGCGTGTGCCATGTCATTGAAGGATTTGTCATCCATGCTCCCTGAACAGAGCGAGCCGAGGGACCCGCTGTGCTTTGACTCGAGAGTCGATCCCGGTGCAGAGGAGCCGAGCCGGACGCTATAAGGTCAAAAAAAGGCCGACATCCCCCAACAGCCTTTTTAATTACTACTATCTGGCTTAGATGGAGCTCGCCTGGCACAAGACGACCAGCAGAATAGTTCAGATCCCAAACTCTGCCAGCCCCCCGGGCACTTTCTACACCGGAATCCTCCATCTTTTGAGCAGAGCCGACAGCTCAGCAGGCTTATATAATGCTCTAAAAGTATGAAAGCGTTCTCCCGCTTTCTCTCCGTCTCTACGCCACGCTGTCTCTGTACCCAGAGAGTCAGATCTGACATGATGGACATATCAAGAGGAGAACAGGAGAACGGTAAAAGGGGGGCATCTAATTGAAGTCCGATAGAAGGCTGTGAGGAAGCGCACGTAGCCGGCTAGCACTGCATTGATCTTGTCCACGTTGAGTTTGTAGCTACTGTAGCTGCACAGTAATATCCATTCACCACTAACTTGTGCACTCGCAGTCACAACCATCGCATTTCATGTTCAACGGCGTTCCAAACTGCGCCCTCGTAAACGCTCTGTTGATTAAGCCATGATGTTTGTAAATTGCGCGCGCGGAGTTTTTCCAACCCCGTAATGCAGTCTAATGTGTTTAGTGCTAGTGGGGGTAAGTGAGTGCCTGGCCGTTCCCCCCAGAGAGCGATAGCAGCTGGATCAGACTAATCTAATATGGCCCCCGCGTCTGGGGAGCCATCCATCGCTTATCAGATCTCCCATTCAATAACCGAGCTCTATGGCAGCTGATGGAGTTACATTTGGAAATGTTATTGTTTACCAAAAATTCTGCCTATGTGTGTGCGTCTGTGGTTTGTGTGTGTGCGTCTGTGGTTTGTGTGTGTGCGTCTGTGTGTGTGTGTGTGTGTGTGTGTGCGTCTGTGGGTTTGTGTGCGTGTGTGTGTGTGCATGCGTGCGTGTATACTGTAGACTCCATGGACGGTTGCTCTACAGACTGTAATGGGAATGGAGAGTGTGTGGCTGGACACTGCCACTGCTTCGCTGGATTCTTGGGTCCTGATTGTGCCAAAGGTCAGTGATATCTGTTAACTACAACATTTACATGTCTTCTCTACAACTGTGACTTTTACTCCTTCACCATCTCTTTCATTGTTTCATTTGTTCTTCCTGCCTCTCCCTCTCTCTCTGCCCCTCTCCCTCTCTCTCTCTCTCTCTCTCTGCCTCTCTCTCTGCCTCTCTCTGTCTTTCTCTCTCTCTCCTCTGTCCATCAAAATTATTGTAGTTGTATCTGTCTCGTTGTATTGAAGTAGGTGATTCAATATCACATATCATGATTTATTTACGCTCATCATTTATTCATGCGCTCGTTTCATCCTCGCTCATTTGCTCTCGTGTTGTAATATTCTCCGTTTGAAAAGTTACACGGCAAGTTTTGGCAAGAGAAAAAAAGCGATTCGTGACTGTATTACTGCACGGCACGAGGGGGGGGGGGGTGTGTTAGATTTAACAAAGGATCAAACAAACACACAACACATGCACAGCGCACGCATGAACAAACACATGGCTTTCCTTACAAATTATCCAAGGGGGAGAAAAAAGGTTTAGGTTTTGATAGCCTTTTTAACCCATTGAAAGTCTCCCAGCTGCATTGGGGGGAGCTATATGTCAGTGTGACAGTATTCCACCTGGCCGTCATTACATTAGCCACACAGCTCTCCCCATCTCTGCATGGAGATAGCTGCTGCTTCCCAGCCTCATTCTATAAAGCCCTAACCGCTCGCTCTCCTAATCTGCCGTTTTCACGATTGTTTTCACGGCCTGTTCAGAGCCAGCGAGGGGACGTTGGGGGGATTTTCTGCAATTCTTGGGTTGCCGTGGTAGCCAGGCTCAGGTGGTGCTTGAGTAAATTGAAACAGCGTGAGGGATAAGCTGGAGTGTGTGTGCGTATGTGTGTGTGTGTGTGTGTGTGTGTGTGTGTGTGTGTGTGTGTGTGTGTGCGAGTGTGTCTGCGAGAGAGAGAGAGAAAGGGAGAGAGACTGAGGGAGACACAGGCTGCTTGAGGATTTGCTGAATCCGCGTACTAGCAGAGATAAGAGAGCGTAGCCCCACTCACGGTAGGTTACTGCGGTCTCTCAGCTAATATACTGCAGCAGTGTGTGTGCGTGTGCATGTGCGCGTGCGTGCGTACGTACGTACGTGTGTGTATATTATGTATGTGTGCACTATATACATGCGGGTGTAATGGGTGTTTCTCCTGTTGCAGACTCGTGCCCCGTGCTGTGCAGCGGTAATGGCGTGTACGAGAAAGGGAGGTGCGTGTGCCTGTCGGGGTGGAAAGGGGCGGAGTGCAACGTGGAGGAAGGTCAGTGTATCGACCCCACCTGCTCCAACCACGGCTCCTGCATCCAGGGAATCTGCATTTGCGGTCCGGCCTACAAGGGGGTCAACTGTGAGCAAGGTAAAGAGCTGTACACAGCCACAGCTACAGCATTAACTAGCATGAATATTTTATACTGCGCTATTGAGGATGAAGATGACGAAGATAACGATGATAAAGAGGAATACAAATGACTACTGTTGAGAATTATGGCAACAACAGTGATGCTTAAAGGTACTACATGTGATTCTGGAGAACGATTGAGTCAACACGGTTCTCATTTTCCCAGGTCGTCAATTACTGACATTTCGGGTGGTGCGCCGGACCGTCCACGTCAGTATTTGGCGTTCTGAGAGAATGAGAACCGTGTTGACTCAATCTTTCCTCTTTACTTTATGGAAAACAGAGTATCTGTCATGTTGTGCTAGTAGGCCTAAATATAAATTTCTAAACCAATAAAACCAGAAATCAGAATTGTTGGGGCCAGATTTTAAAACCAGGAAGTATAGATGTCTCTTGCGTTTCAGCCCCTCCACAGAGGGAGGTCGTGCTCAGAACAGAACAGCGTACTGCAAAAAACAGTGCAATGGGCCACTTCTCAGCAACTGAACCCAAAGAAGATACTGAAGCACATGATGTCAACAAACTGTTAAGAAGAGAAGCTTACTGGGTTTATAGCCTAAACACTGTTGAACCAAATGGACTCAATGAAGAAATAAACCTCATGTTATCTATAATCGGTGCCTTAATAAGAGGAATTGGCGTTGTTTTGTATTATATTGCTTATTATTGTCTTGCCTGTTGTGGGTTGGTTGCTGCCTATAGTGCCTCCCCCTGTTGTACATGTATGAGTGCTCTCATTGTATTGGCTCATTGTTTGATCGCCTCCCACCCCCCCTAGTAGCCAATGACAGACTGTTCTCTGTACTGTGGAGGTTTTTAATTAAACTGCTTGTATTTGTGCCATCACTGTTTGACTCTGATGAAGATGCTGTGTGCGTTGAAACATTAGTCCTTGCACATTCTTCAATATTTTTCCAGTGAATTGTGTGTTCCAGTCTCCTCTTTAAGTTCAGTCGCT
>NC_139634.1:32344758-32347258 GCF_964638095.1 Poromitra crassiceps | reverse complement strand
TGTTATTCCTCTCCACATGATAAGAAAAGAAATGCCCCATAATTACTTTATTTTTGTTTTTATAATAGCATGCCAATGAATATAGATGATTTTCCTCAAGGAAAATGGGTCTGCCGCACATAAAGGCATCATAACATTATTCAGACCGTTTGGAGCTGATTTCAAGCAAGGCTCACTAACAAAGCCGTATGGAGACTATTCACTCCTCCTTTATCGTCCTATCCTTCAACCTCTCTCCAAAGCTTTTCATATCCTTTCCTAACATACAATCCATAATTGGCAGATATACTGCGCGCTCCCATAGCATTCTCACAGCGTTCTTTTGCTTTGCGACTCTGATAGACAGCGATAGAGAGATGCTATCAGATGCAAACAGAGAATAAAGAGGAACTTTGAAGGGGTTTCAATTATTTCTCTCCTGGATAAGAGAGGAGGAGAGATTCCTGTTGTCATCAAAAACAACATTTATTCTGCATACCACAACAGCCCTAATGAAGGCTGACTGATGTGGCACTCAAATCCATGCACGCACACGCGCACACACACACACACACACACACACACACACACACACACACACACACACACACTGACTGACTGACTGACTGACTGATAGATAGATAGATAGATAGATAGATACATTTCATATACAAGTTATTATATCAGTTGACCCTCCCCCCCCCAAAAAAATATGGCTTTTCCATCCAATCCTGATGCAAATAAACACATCAAATACAGTAATAATAATAATAATAATAATAATAAATACTGTATTACAGTATAATGTTACAATTATAATGTTAATAATGTTTAATGTCAAGAACAATGTCAGATTTGTTCTGTAGCCATTTCTCCACAACGATATTATGAATTCAATTAACAGTGCGCTTTAAAGCGGAAATAGTGTGTCTTATTGACAATAAGCCAGTGCTCTGTGCTACCTTTGTAGAAGGAGGTTATAATAGAATATTGTTGGCCTTTAGCTCTCTGCTCTGTGGTCAGATGCATTTAAATGTCAGCGCTGTTTCCTGCCTTTTCAGAACCAGGAAGCACAAATGCCATCCTGGCTCCTATTACCTGCTGCTGTGGTTTCTATCTGCAACTCACGCTTTTACACTGGACATTTATGAATCGCATTCAAATCATGCTGCTGATACATATCTGATTTATAGCTCCAGAGGCTATGCTATGTTGATGGATCATTTTAGGGATGTTCGATATTGGCTTTTTTACCGATATCCGATAATGTCCAACTCTTAATTTCCGATACCGATATCAACCGATATCAACCGATACCGATATAAGCGGGCTTTTTTTCCACCAAAATTTCACGTAACAAGTTACATAATGTAGCTTAATGTAGCTGAAGAGTTTAATATATAATATGCATGTTGTGTTAAAGTTGTAAGTGTTAGAGAAGCAAGCTTGTGACCAGAAGGTCGTCGGTTCAATCCCCGGGACCGGCAGGATAAATCTGGGTGGGGAAAGTGAAAAGGCAGCGCTTGCCCCTCCCTCATTACCACCACTGAGGTGCCCTTGAGCAAGGCCCTTAACCCCAACCGCTCCAGTGGAGCTGCTCAGTGGCCAACAGATCAGACTGTGGTTGTACTGGTCAGCTTCCAGGTATGAATGTGTGTGTGAATGTGAACAGGGCACTCCTGAAAAAGAGAGCATTGCTCTCAGTGAGCCTCCCCCTGTATTTAAAAAATATATATATATCGGCATGAAAACCGATACCGATATTTTCCGATATCGATTTTTTTTATGCTAATATCGGCCGATAATATCGGTAGGCCGATAATATCGGACATCCCTAATCATTATGAATCCCATGTGATTGATGCTGGTGATAGTGATGATACATCTCTAGTTAATCACTGTATTGTTAGCTTTTGGCAGGTCCCCAGTGTGTGTTACTGTGTCTGCATACTGTATACTGTATACTGTATACTGTGTTCTCCTGTCTCTCCACTGCAGCTATTCCCCCGTGGCCTTTGGAAGTATAAATGCATTCCGAGTCAACTTACAGTGAATCTGTTAAAGCCCTTATTAACTATGCTTAATAACTGTGTTTAATGTCTTGCTTAAATTAACAGTGTAAGTGAAAGTGCTAGGCGAGGAGTGTTAGCCTCCAACAACCCAACTCCGCACTCAGTACAGCCCATTTCTTGCTATTGTGTGAAGGCGTGTGCGGGTATGTGGGTGTTTTATTAAATTTTCTGTGTATGTGTGTGTGTGTGTGTGTGTGCGCGTGCGTGCGTGCGTTACGTGCGTGCATGCGTGCGTGTGTGTGCATTTCAGACGGGCTGGTGGACTGTGTGGACCCGGACTGCTGTGAGCAGCTGAGCTGCGGGTCGGACCCTCTGTGTCAGGGTTCGGCCGACCCCCTGGCCCTGCTGCAGCAGAACCCCCCGCCCCCCACCGAGCCCCCGTCGCCCTCCAACTCGCACACGCACAGCTTCTACCAGCGCGTACGCTTCCTGCTGGGCAAGACAGCCAC